>NC_057718.1:41161319-41189618 GCF_004010195.1 Chiloscyllium plagiosum | reverse complement strand
AGGTTAAATTAATAGCTATGGCTTATATTTTAAGTTTAATCAAGAGACTTATCTCCAAAAACATATAATCAAGAAAGAATCCACTATACTCACTACTGCAGCCTCTCTCTTGGACAGACTTAAAACTACAATTAACTTATCTGATTCTGTGCTGTGAACTTCACCCAACAGTTCCTCCAAGATTAGTTGTGAATTTCACTGTTTGTTAATTTTCCCAGATGCACTCCGTATTGTGGAATGGTTAAATGCAGATTGAATTGACATCACTTTATCTAAAGAGTAAGTACTTATACAAGTACAGCCTTCCTTACATCTCACTGGTGCATCAAGAAAATTTACTTGCTCAAATTCTGGGGTGTGATAGGACCCATAGCATTCTGACTCTGTATGTACCATCACTGAGTCAAGCTGACATATGTCACCTAACAGATTTGCCTCGTGAATTTCTTTTTCATAGAGCATTTCACTACTTGTCAATTTAGACATTCCAAATATGGCTCTCCAAATAGGCAAGCTAGGATCCTACAGGATCTATGAGGGTATTCCAGGAAGTCTCAGTGTCTCACTCCTGTATAGTTCTGCATTTCCTGCCCCACAAGTTGGCTACTTCTGATAGAAGCTATTTTAAAAAAAAACTGTTTCTGCATAATAACTCTCTTCTCCATTGGGTGCAGCGTTTGGGATTCTCCTGCTTACCTGCCATAATGTTAACAAAATCACCATTTATTGTCAGAGTTGGAGTTCCTGCCAAAGGTCTGCTTGCCTGACGTGAGTAAACATTTATCTAATGTCAGTCAGCAAATGACATTTAGCTTCCAAAATTCCAAGCATTGGGATCGCCTTAATGTAAACATGTTTAGGCACATGGGGCCAATTTTCTGAGACTGCCAATTTTATGCAGATTGCCACTCCATCCATTCCTTTTTATGAAAGGAGATACCTCTGCATTTCTGATTCTGAGCAGGGCTCTTTCAGAAATGTGGAGCTGTATCAACAGGACCCTTATAGAATGGAAATGTTATGGGAAGCCAATTCCTGTCCTCTTTTCACAGCAGGCAGCTGCTATGTTCTGGAATTGAACAGTCACATTGGCAAATGGTAAATATATAAGGTAACGGTGATGTTAGGGTGCTGGGAGTAAGATACCAGAGTAAAGTGCCAAATAAGCCAGGGTACAAGATGGCAGGGGTGGCCAGGTAAGTGTTTACAGTAGATCGGAGTGTGCGGGAGAGATCAGGTCTGGTCAGGCAGGGAGGAGTGACAGGTCCTGGGGAGGATGGGGTGTGTTGAGTCCTGTGTGAAAATAAGGGGCAGGGTTGGATGCAGAGTGGGAGATAGGGAATCAGGTCCACTGGGACAAGGTGTCTCCAGTCAGACTGTGTGGGGGTGTTGGGTTTGGAGCGCCCGAGGGGTAAGTATCAAATCCAATGGAAGTGGGGGGAGGGGGGAAGGTGACAGATCAGGAGTGGGGAAAGGAAACACTCAGTTAGACCATAAGAACAAAAGACATATGAGTTGAGGTAAGGCCATTTGGCCCATCGAGTCCACTCTGCCATTTAATCATGGCTGTTGGGCATTTCAACGCCACTGACCTGTCGTCCTTAATTCCTTGTGAGATCAAGAATTTATCAATCTCTGCCTTGAAGACATTTAACGTCCCAGCCTCCACTGTGCTCCATGACAATGAATTCTACAGGCCCACCACTCTCTGGCTGAAGAAATGTCTCCTCATTTCCGTTCTAAATTGACCCCCTCTAATTCTAAGGTTGTGCCCATGGATCCTAGTTTCCCCACCTAACTTCCCAGCATTCACCCTTTCTAAGCCATGCATTATCTTGTAAGTTTCTATTAGATCTCCCCTCAACCTTCTAAACTCTAATGAAGACAATCCCAGGATCCTCAGCCATTCATCATCTGTTAGGCCTACCATTCCAGGGATCATCTGTATGAATCTCTGCTAGACACGATCTAGTGCCAGTATGTCCTTCCTGAGGTGTGGGGTCCAAAATTGGACACAATATTCTAAATGGGCCTAATTAGAGCTTTATAAAGTTTCAGAAGCACCTCGCTGCTTTTATATTCCAGCCCTCTTGAGATAAATGACAACATTACATTGGCTTTCTTAATCATGGACTCAACCTGTAAGTTAACCTTTAGAGAATCCTGGAAAAGCACTCTCAAATCACTAAAGTACTTTGACTTTATGAATTTTCTCACCGTTCAGAAAATAGTCCATGCCTGTATTCTTTTTTCCAAAGTGCAAGACCTCACATTTGCTCATATTGAATTTCATCAGCCATTTCCTGGGCCACTGTCTTAAACTGTCTAAATCTTTCTGCAGCCTCCCCACCCCCTCAGTACTACCTGCCTGTCCACCTAACTTTATATCATTAGCAAACTTCACCAGAATGCCCCCAGTGCCTTCATCCAGATCATTAGTATATAAAGTGAACAGCTGCAGCCCCAACACTGAACCCTGCGGGACACCACTTGTCACTGGCTGCTATTCCATAGAAGAATCTTTTATCTCAACTTTCTGCCTTCTGTCATTCAGTCAATCCTCAATCCATTCCAGTAGCTCACCTCAAACACTATGGACCCTCACTTTACTCAGCAGCCTCCTGTGAGTCTCCTTATTAAAGGCCTTTTGAAAGTGTAGATAGATTACATCCACTTGGTTTCCCTGGTCTAACCTACTTGTTACCTCTTCAAAGAATTCTAACAGGTTGTCAGGCATGACGTCCCCATACTTAATCCAAGCTGACTTGTTCTAATCCGACACTGCTCTTCCAAGAATTTAGAAATCTCATTCTTAACATTGGATTCTAGAATTTTACCAGCAACCGAGGTTAGGTTAATTGGTCTATGATTTTCCATCTTTTGTCTTGACCCTTTCTTGAACAAGGGGGTTACAACAGCGATCTTCCAATCATCCGGGACTTTCCCTGACTCCAGTGGCTTTTGAAAGATCACAGCCAAAGCCTCCGCTATTTCCTCAGCCACCTCCCTCAGACCTCTAGGATGTAGCCCATCGGGGCTGGGAGATTTATCAATTTTTAGAACTTCTGGCTTTTCTAGCACTTTCTCTTTTGTAATGGCTACCATACTCAACTCTGTCCACCTGACGCTCCTTAATTGTTGGGATATTACTCATGTCTTCTACTGTGAAGTCCTACTTATTAAGTCCTTCAGCTATTTCCTTATCTTCCATCACTAGCCTTCCTGCATCAATTTGGAGTGGTCCAATTTCTACTTTTGCCCCTTGTTTGTTTCTTATGAATTGAAAGAAACTTCTACTATCATTTCTAATATTAATGGCTAACTTACCTTCATATTTGATCCTCTCCTTCCTTATTTCTCTCTTTATTATCCTTTGTTTGTTTTTGTAGTCTTCCCAATCTTCTGATTTCCCAGTGCTCTTGGCCACTTTATAGGTTCTCTCTTTTTCTTTGATATATTTCCTGACTTCTTTTGTCAGCAATGGCTGTCTAATCCCACCAACCACCAACATCCCCCCCACCCCCGGATAATCTTTCTCTTCTTTGGGATGGACATCTGTACTGTGTCTTCAATTACACCCAGGAACTCCTGCCAATGTTGCTCTACTGTCTTCCCCGCAAGGCTCTGCTTCCAGTTGATTTTCGTCAATTCCTCTCTCATGCCCTTGTAATTACCTTTACTTAACTGTAACACCATTACATCTGATTTTGCCTTCTCTCTTTCAAACTGCAGACTGAACTCTACCATATTATGATTGCTGCCTCCTAAGTGTTCCCTTACTTTAGATCTTTTATAAAGTCTGGCTCATTACATAGCACTAAGTCCCCTGTGGGCTCCATCACAAGCTGTTCCAAAAATTCAGCCTGTAAGTATTCCATGAATTCCCTTTCTTTGGATCCACCAACAACATTATTCACCCAGTCCACCTGCATATTGAAGTCCCCCATGATCACCATGACCTTGCCTTTCTGACATGCCCTATCTACTTCCCGGTACTTCTTGAGCCCCTGGTCCTGACCACTGCTGGGAGGTCTGTACATAACTCCCATTGTGGTTTTTTTGGTCTTTGTGGTTCCTCAACTCCACCCGCATAGACTCCACTGAATCTATGTCATTCAATGCCAGAGATTTAATTTCATCCTTGACTTGGGAAGAGGGGAGTGTCAGGTTTCAGGAGGAGGTAGGATTTGGGTCAGAGTCTGGTGGGTGTACATTTCCAGAGGAGATTTATTTGAGGCTATGTGAGGTTAGTATACTGTCAGTTGAACAGTTACTCAGGAGTCAGACTCTGTAGTTAATGGTCTAAGATCAGTGGTGCTGGAAGAGCACAGCAATTCAGGCAGCATCCGAGGACAGGCTTTCTGAGTAACTATTTACTTAATTTCCTCAAAACCTACCAAATTGTCTAAGCTAAGTGGATATTTTTGGAGGATTTGAAGCACAGAGGAACTGCTCAGCAGAATCTTCAATTCCACAGGCAATTCCATTGGAGACTGCCCTGATAGAGATTCGGCAGTGTCCCCATCTCTATCTCCCATCTACACTTCTGAAACAGTCCTGCCCAATGATAATCGTTCAATGAAATGCTAATCCTCAACAACATTTTCTTATCATATCTGTAAAACCCTTGACTCTCATACTGATTAAAAGTTAAAAATCCCAGCCTTGAATATACTTAATGACTTAACCTTTACATCCCTCTGCAGTAAAAGAAACCCAGATTCACTGCCTTACCAACAAAAAAAATCCTTCATATTTCTATCTTAACTGAGTGATACCTTATTCTGAGATTATGTCCTTTGGTCCTGCAAGGAAAACAATCTCTCTGCAACTCCTCTGTCATGCTCCTTAAGAATCTTATATTTCAATAACATTAACTTTCATTCTTTTAAACTCCAAAGGGTATGAGCCCAACCTGCTCAACCTCTCTTCAAAGAGAATCTCTCCATATCTGGGATCAAACTCATAATTTTTTTCTAGACTGCCTCCAATGTCATTATATCTTTCCATGGCGAAGGGGACCAAAGCTGTTCACAGTGCAGGGTGTATTCTAGCTGAGGTCTGACCCAGTAGTTTGTAAAGTTTTAACAAGACTTCCTTATTTTCATTCTCTACTCCCTTTGAAATAAAGGCGAACATTTCATTCGCCTTCCCTAATTACCTGCTAAACTTGCATGATTTGTGATAATGCACAAGAACTCTGTGCTAGGCTTTCTGCAGTCTTTCTCTATTTAAATAATATTCAGTTCTCTTATTCTTCAGGCACATTTTTCCAGCTTATATTCCATCTGACAAGTTCTTACCCACTTGTTTAACCTGTTTATATCCTTTTGTAGAGTGCTGTGTCATCCTCACCACTTGACTTCCCACCTATTTTTGTGTCATCTGCAAACTTTGTGATAATACATTCATGTCCCTTATCCAAGTCATTACATGCATATTGTTCAGAGTGTTCCAAAATATTAGGCATGTACTCAGCAACAGATTCTACAAAACATTTCAGTGATATGGCTACGTTTCCTCTATTATTTTGTTGCTTTCTTCCTACCTGATTTAAGAGCAGTTTTGCAACATTTGTTGTGTCTTTATTGTTGGATGTTGCAGTATCAACCAGTCAGAGTGCTGCCACCAATCCTCCTTTCTAAGAATCTAGCTAATTAGCTTTGGTCGAGGTTAAGGTGAAGAGGCAATTTCTTCATAAATATAATTTATGACATGGTACCAACAGTTACAAATTTACATTGATTAGTTAAGTATAATAGAGTCATAGAGTCATAGAGATGTACAGCATGGAAACAGACCCTTCGGTCCAACCCGTCCATGCAGACCAGATATCCCAACCTAATCTAGTCCCACCTGCCAGCACCCGGCCCATGTCCCTCCAAACCCTTTATAAGGTCATTCCTCAACCTCCGACGCTCCAGGGAAACCAGCCCCAGCCTATTCAGCCTCTCCCTATAGCTCAAATCCTCCAACCCTGGCAATATCCTTGTAAATCCTTTCTGAACCCTTTCAAGTTTCACAACATCTTTCCGATAGGAAGGAGGCCAGAATTGCACACAACAGTGGCCTAACCAATGACAAAAGATTATCAGGAATCTGAGGTCACAAGCCTGTCTCCACTGGGAGCTCATGCTAGAATTTCAGACAAGGCAATTTCTCTTTTTGACCAAGTGCTTAGTCTGAAGATGTCTGTCTGGCTCTCATTAAGTTGCATGCTATTGATCTCCAGGTTGTTCAAGCAAATCTTTACTCTCAACCCATTGATACATCTGTGTTGAAATCTGTAAGTTCTTTAGTTTGTTGATTAAATTCACCTTCTCTGGTTGATTTATTGGTGAACAAGACATTGTTGTGTTGTTTGAGGACTACTGCTTACTTAGCCTTATCTTTGTCAACTGCTATTAATAATTGGTCTTTGAAGGATAAAGAATTGAAATGTTGCTCTTGAACTTGTATTGACTCATTATCCGGCAGCAAAGTCAAATCTTCTGTAGGAATTTATTCAGCAGGTTGCATTGCTTCCTGAACACTATTAACCAAAAATGCATCAATGTACTCAAGTGGGTTGTACTGTACCAGTTTTTCTTTTCCATCTCCACTTCTTTTCATAAATTTTGCTAACTGTTGTCTTCTGAATTTTTGTTGATGATAGGAATGGAAAATATTTGCACCAGTCTCGAAAAGTCTGTGTCTTCTTTTCTGTTGGCAATATGAAACAACTCTCTTATGCCAACATAAGTAACATCAAAACTGAGTCTTCTTTTTAAGTTCCACCATAATTCGCAATGCTCAATGAAATCTTCTATTAGTTGTATCTTAATCAATTAAGTGACAATGGTTTAGTTTTGAACCAGTTCTTCTCATAGTTGAACTCTTTCTGCTTTCTTAAAGATGAGGACCACCCATGGTGCCATTGCAAATGTGAGGAGACCTGTTTATTGTGTATAATATTTTCAGCAGTCTTACATTCTCTGTGTTACAGTGTTACTTGTCGTGTAACTTTGCTCTTGAGAGTTATTTCACCTTTGCCATGTAGTTTCATCTCTGAAAGGTGTATCCTCTGCTTCTTCATCCACAGTATTTGTTTAGTGTTTATTGTTGTTGTCACATGTACCGAGATACAGTGAAAATTATTGCTATACAGGCAGATTGTACCATACAAATTGCATCAGGGTACCAGTACAGAGTGTAGAATACAGTGATAAAGCCACAGATAGGATGCAGAGAGAGAGATCAGAATTAACATTTGAGAGGTCTGTTCAAAAGTTTGATAACAGCAGGAAGAAGCTGTTCTTGAATCTATTCATGTGTGTATTCAAACTTTTATATCTTCTACCCAACTGAAGATGGTGGAAGATGTGATAGGTTGGTGAAATCCATAGTTGTATCAAGATGAAAATTAACAGGATGTCCACTGACATACACTGTAATAAATCTGATAAAGTCTCATTACTAATTCCAACAACTCTGACTTTTGTGAATTATGCTCTCAAAGCTCTATAGTCAAGGTTTTTCATTAATTTGTAGAGATCATTAATTAAATTGCACATGGATTTCCCTTGATACTAAATCTTGCCTTTTTGAGAATGATACTTGTTCTCATATTGAAGTAATTATCAAAAGTTCTTGGAGTGTCTTGAAGTGTACTCCTGCCTTCCATTATATTTTGGCAATTTACAGCAGCAGGTGTTGTAAGATCTATTGAATACAACAGTGAATTCACTTACCTATCTTGAGATGTTCTATTTAATTTTGAAGAAATTCTGTATTTTAAAACTGATTGCTCCAATATATCAATCAAGGTTGTTTGGCCCATCTTGGAAACTAAATCTTGTATAATACATATCACCTGGTGGCTGATGCTCTCCAGCACCAACCCCAGTGTGGATAACCCCACTTCGATAGAGTTGAACTATCTATAGCTCCCCATTTCTTTGATTTTTGGCAAAAGGAAAATATCCATTCTTGATTTGAATGATGCACAACATGATTGATTGCTATTTAACTGAAAGCAGTAAAAGAGTAAATGTTAAGAATTTACAAGAAAAGGCATCCACCGGTATCAACAGGCAAAAGCATTATTCACTGCAGAGCACATCAAATAGATGCTGAGTTTAATGTTCAGGTTGAGCTGTTCATTCATTTGTGATGGTGGCCTTACAACAGATTTCAGTTTCCATGGTTAAACGAGGTGGAGTGATTCCCACTGCTGATCACCGGTGATGAACAGGGGAACAGGGTCTGTTAGAATTGGCCTTTACTCTTCAGCAACCTGAAGATATCCACAGTTTGTGTTTATACATGTGTCAGGGCCACTTGGATGAAGTATCAGAGAGTGCCCAAACCCATAGACACATGAACTGGCATGTTACTCCCTTCAAGAAATGGCAGAAAAGAAGTGAATATCAGAAACAAAAATTGAGAATCTGCTGTGAAATGATGGAACTGCAAATTGAAACTATGATGAAATAAAACACTGCACAGGCTTTCAAACGATCCTGGCTATTAAAAAAGAAGGAGCAGCACTCCGAAAGCTAGTGCTTCCAAATAAACCTGTTGGACTATAACCTGGTGTTGTGTGATTTTTAACTTTGTCCACCCCAATCTAACACCAGCACTTCCAAATCAATTATAAAGAAAACAGAGTTGATGGCTGTGAAAAATAACAAAGAAATGGGACTACGAATGAGGAACAGCATTACAGGGTTGCCACATTATTGAACAAGTTTGTGAACCTGAGTGATATTAACTCTCAGATGGCCAGTCTATAAAATGGATGAACCTGTGTTTTATTATCTGGTGAAAATCCCACTCAATTTGGAGCGCCACCGCCAAGAGCATTAGCAAACTGCACTGCTCAACTGGGGAGCCTGTCACAGATCTGTTGTTTAGTTCCTCCTTAAAACAAATTAGACAGCTCCAACCAGAAGGTTATGAATGAATTTACCCAGATTCCCAGAATACCGAAGTGGTATTGAAAATCACTAAGAACCCGAGCCGGTATCAATACAAAACTGTCCCAACTTTATTAGGAAACAAGTTACAATAGTTTTAACGATAAAACATTACTGTCTCTAATCCTATTCAGTCCCTTAGGCTTATACTTCCCGAATCGCTTGCAGATTTGTGCAGCTGCTCTCTCTGTCTCTCTCTTGGTGGGGCTGCAAGGATGCTTTCTCTTTTCCTTTCTCTTTCTGCGGATGGTCAGCAGGTCTCTGCCTTTTGACATGCCGGTCTCCTCAGAAGGTCCAAGAGGTTTCAAGAGATCAGTCTGAAGGTGAACCCTGATTTTGTAATTTGTTGGATGCTTTTCTGGAACTTCCTATAGTTCTGGCCAATCAAGGAGACAAATCTACTAGTTTGAAGCATTGCCAGTCATTTGGATGGCTATTGCTTGTTTCTTTGTGTCACAGGACCAAATGCCTTTCTGTCTGGGCCCTCCTTTGTTGGTGATTAAGTTATTGGAGGTAGCTGTCCAGAATAATTGTTGCCTTTTACATTATGCTCATGTAATTAGCACATGGGTGCTATGTTTGCACTATGTCTGGTGTCTAGATTTTGTGACTTCAGCATTTTACTTGGCCAATATAACCAGCATCCATTTTGCTTTTTGGCCAAGTTAGCAATCTATCTGTGTTTTAGCAGCCAGGAGATTGCTACAGCTCACCACATCTAATCTGACACACTATAGTTTTAACTGATCTGATTGATAGAAAGATGGATGTGGGGTGGAAAGTGGTGCTCCAGGTCACCAGCAAGCAATTTTATATATTCCCCTTTTGAGGCCTCTTCCTCAGTGTGGAACCGATGTGCAAAAGGCCTCAAAGCTGCATCAGAGCCTACGGACATCAAAGATTTCAAACTTGCATTGATTATTGTGGTTCCTGCCTGAAATTAGAGTCCTTGACAGCAAATTATAATATCCAAGAGTAACAATGTGCGTTTATATAGTATTTTTAAACTAGAAAAACGGCCAAGGAGTTTAACAGAAATTATTCCAACATCTACACCAAGTCAAAGGAATTAACAGTAGGAGCTAGTGATTAAAACCATCTTCGAGTTGACAATGTTTAAATAATGGTGTTAAAGGAGGCGAGAAAGGTTAAGAGGAAACAGCTTTAGGAAAAGAATCCCAAAGCTTTAGACCTAATTAATTCTTAGCGTAAGGTGACCATTGGTGTCGTAAACTGAGTGCAGTGTGCACAAGATGGATCCAGACTTTGTAGTGTTATAAAGCTGAAGGAAGTAGGAGGGAGGAAAGTAAGTGAGTATACATGGGGTGAGGGGTATGCAGTGGCATAAGATCACATAAAACAGCTGAAATCATGGTCAATACGTAGTCAGTCAGAACAGCATTGGAATAATCAAGCCTGGAAATTTCAAAGATATGGATGAAGATGCCAGACTGTGACAGAGTATGGACCATGGACAGATATTGTCACAGCAGTGGAAACAATCATATGGTGTAACAGATATGCCATTAGCAATTTAGTTTGAAGTCAGATAGGATTCTAAGCTCGCAAAAAAGTCATCTTTAACCTGATGCAGTGAATGGATTGAGGTTGAGAATTTGATGGCAAGGGAATTGACTTCTTTGGGCATGCGGTGAGTGGGGTGGAGTGAATGCTTTTGATCCTTTCATTGTTGATTTGAAAGAAATAGAACTGGTTGTCGAACCAAAAGATTCAAGGAGAATATAAAGATGACATTTGTTTTGTCTTTATTTATCACAGGATCTGGGTATCTCTTGTTAGGTCTGGGTATCTGGGTATCACAGTCACAGGAGAATATATTACTGTCCTTGATTAGAGTGTTTCAGTGCTTTGGTGGGATTGAAAACTGAAGTAATTCATGTCTCAAACTGTGAGAAAGAAGGGCACAGATTTGGATGGTAAATATACCTTCACAGCTTTGAGAAAAAAGGGTCGTCAAAGATGGGCCAATAAGTTGAGAAGTGGCAGACAGAGTTTAACTTAGATAAATGTGAGGTATTACATTTTGGGAAGACAAACCAGGGCAGGACAAAGACAGTTAATTGTAGGGCCCTGGGGAATGCTGTCAAACAGAAAGACCAAGGGGTTCAGGTGTATCACAGGTGCATCACAGGTCGACAGGTAGTGAAGAAGGCTTTTGGCTCACTTGCCTTCATTGGTCAGAGAATTGAGTAAAGGACTTGGGATTTCTTATTGTGGTTGTATGGGATGTTGGTGAGTACTTTCAAAGTACTGCGTACAGTTCTAGTCTGCTTTATGAAGGGTTTTATTAAATTGGTGAGGGTGCAGAAAAGATTTACAAGGATATTATCAGGACTAGAGCGTTTGATTTATAAGGAGAGGAATAGAAGATTGAGGAGTGACCTTATTGAGGTTTGTAATATCATGACAGGCATAGATAAAGTGAATAGCAAAGGACCTTTCACTAGGGTAGGGGAATTCAAATCCAGAGGGCATAGTTTTGAGGTGAGAGGGGAAAGATTTCAAAGGGACCTGAGGGCCAACATTTACACACAGAAGCTGGTGTGTATATGGAATGTCCTGCCAGAGGAAGTTGTTACATTTAAAGACTTTTGGACAGGCACATGAAAAGGAAAGGTTTAAAGGGATATGGACCAAACACAGGCAAATGTGACTAGTTTTTTTTGGGAAACCTGGTTCCATGACAGGGTCTTATAAATACATTAAGGGCAAAAGGGGAACTAGGGAGAGAATAGGACACCTCAAAGATCAGCAAGGCAGCCTATGTTTGGAGCCACAGGAGATGGAGATACTGAATGAGTACTTTGCATCAGTGTTTACTGTGGAGAAGCACATGGAAGATATAGAATGTGGAGAAATAGATGGTGACATCTGGAAAAATGTCCATATTACAGAGGAGGAAGTGCTGGATATCTTGAAATACAACAAATTGGATAAATCCCAAGGACCGGGTCAGGTGTACCATAGAACTCTGTGGGAAGCTAGGGAAGTGATTTCTGGGCCCCTTGCTGAGATATTGGTATCATAATAGTCACAGGTGAGGTGCCAGAAGACTGGAGGTTGGCTAATGTGGTAAGGAAAAGCCAAGGAACTATAGACCAGTGAGCCTGATAACAGTGGTGGGCAAGTTGTTGGAGGGAATCCTGAGGGACAGGATTTACATGTATTTGGAAAGGCAAGGACTGATTAGGGATAGTCAGCACGGATTTGTACATGGGAAATCATGTCTCACAAACTTGATTGAGTGTTTTGAGGAAGTAAAAAGAGGATTGATGAGGGCAGAGCAGCAGACATGATTTAAATGGCCTTCAGTAAGGCGCTTGGCAAGGTTCCTCATGAAAGACTGGTTAGCAAGGTTAGATCTCATGGAATACAGGGAAAATTAGCCATTTGGACACAGAACTGGTTTGAAGGTAGAAGACAGGGTGGTGGCAGAGGGTTGCTTTTCAGACTGGAGGCCTGTGACCAGTGGAGTGCTACAAGGATCGGTGCTGGGTCCATTACTTTTCATCATTTATATAAATGATTTGGATGTGATCAAAGGAGTTATAGTTACTAAGTTTGCAGATGACACCAAAATTGGAGGTGTAGTGGACAGTGAAAAAGGAGACCGCAGATTACAACAGGATCTTGATCAGATGAGCCAATGGGCTGAGGAGTGGCACGTGGGGTGTAATTTAGATAAATGTGAGGTGCTGCATTTTGGAAAAGCAAATCAGTACAGGACTTATACACAATGGTAAGGGCCTGGGGAGTGTCGTTGAACAAAGAGACTTTGGAGTGCAGGTTCATAGCGCCTTGAAAGTAGATTCACAGTTAGATAGGATAGTGAAGAAGGCGTTTGATATCCTTTCCTTTATTGGTCAGAACATTGAGTATAGGAGTTAGGAGGTTATTTTGTGGCTGTACAGGACATTGGTTAGGCCACTTTTGGAATATTTTGTGAAATTCTGGTCTCCCTCCTATAGGAAGGATGTTGTGAAATCTGAAAGAGTTCAGAAAAGCTTTACGAGGATTTTGCCAGGGTTGGATGATTTGAGCGATAGTGAGAGGCTAAATAGGCTGGGGCTGTTTTCCCTGGAGTGTCAGAGGCTCAGGGGTGACCTTATGGAAGTTTATAAAATCATGAGAGCTATGGCTATGATAAATAGACAAGATCTTTCCCCTGGGGTGGGGGAGTCCAGGACTAGAGGACATAAGTTTAGGCAGAGAGAAAAGATGTAAAAGGGACCTAAGGGCAATCTTTTCACACAGAGGGCGGTGCATATATGGAATGAGCTGCCAGAGAAAGTGGTGGAGGCTGGTACAATTACAACATTTAAAAGGCATCAGGATGTATATGAATGAGAAGGGTTTAGAGGGATATGGACGGTGTGCTGGCAAATGGGACTAAATTAGGTTAGGAAATCTGGTCGGCATGGATAAGTTGGCTGTTTCCGTGCTGTACATCTCTATGACTTTATAACTAGTTGGACTGAAGTGTCTGTTTTCATGCTGTGTGACTCAGTATCTCTCTGACCATGGGATGATAGTTTGCAAGAAGCTAAAGACTCTTTGAGGTAGTGTTGATGATGGCAGTTTTTGAGAACAGAGTTGACAATGCTTGAGAAAAGAGAATCATTTTCAACATCAACTAGCATAAATTCTGTAAAGGGAAGTTTATTGGTCAACAGTTTTGAAGGTTATAGGTTGTCAAAGCAGAAGGTGGAAACAGTTAAGAATGGCACTGAAAGGAACTGGAGAAAACAAATTTCCTGCATACTGAGACATCTTTGGGAAGGTTTGCCTGAGTAGGAAAAGGGAATGAGGAGTTGAGACAAAAGCAGCTAAACAGATGGTTTCATTTCCTTTGTAATAGAGAAGTGAGTTCAGCAGATGTATGGCTGAAGGTGGATGAGGAAGAAAAGTAAAGTTTAAAGAGATATTTGGGATCGGTAGAATTGAATTTACATTCCAGTGTGTTCCTGCTCGTTAAACAGTTTTGGGAGAGGAAAGCAGAGGCTGGTAGTGCTTATATATGGTCTACTTGGGCCTAGCGATAGATGGTTAAACCAAGTGTATGCCAGGCACACTTAAGGCTATATGACTTTGTCTTGGAGTGTGGATGCCTAGACCATGCTAGGAGAATGATCAGGGTGGGAGAGAGTAAAAGGATGGCATTAGCCTTAGATAATAGCAAAATATAGGCATTAGTGAAATAACAGCCCACGTTACATTCTGCCTCATCGTCTTCCCCAGTGCAGTCAATGAAAACATGGAATTGGTGTGATTTAAAACTGGCTGAAAAGTCATAATCTCAAATTTGCACTATCGCTCGGGATCAATTTCAACTCCTAAGGATTTTTTGTTCTCTATGGCACAAGGCACCATGAACATAAAAGAAATTTAGGGTTAGCCTCACTTTAAAGAAACATTGAGGTACAAAAACTAATGAAAGCTGCAATAAATCTCTTTGTATGTAAAATTAAAACTTCAGACGTAATATAAATGATAATGAATACCAGAGAATTGTTCAAGGCTTTAATCTAATTATCAAATTCAGATGAAGCCAATAAACCACCCAAACTTTCTTCATACAAGTCTTAAGGTTATTTGAACTATTGGATTAGATTACAGCTCCTGTGTGTACATTTGCCTGTTTAATTAAACAGCAGTATCAAGACACTTTGCCTGTGTGAAAATCAGACTAATCCACATTTGTAAATTACATCATATTTGGGTATGGGCTGTTTTCTTAAATTCTTAGACACACACTCTTGGGTGGCCTGGTAGCTGATGTGATGGAGCTGAACTGTTGATGAGTAGGTTACCTCAGCTGGTGTTTGAACTCACTCACCCTCATTGGGGGATTGTTTAATCAGTTCCCATCTGAACAGCAGAGAGCAAAATGTGAAGCACAGCAAAAGATCTCTGAAAAAATTAAACACCAGGCGATTATGCTTCCTAATTGCTTTTCAGTGTGGCTTTGCCACTTTCTGTGGATATATCTGGAGGCAAATGTAATACTAAATAGGGAATAAAAAAGTCTGAAGCTGAAAACTAATTCATAAACATTGCTACTTGCATTCAGTATACCACTCATTTGTCTATATCTATGAATAAAGAAAATGTGCAATAGAAGTGAAAAAACAGCATGTGGTTATGTTCAGATGGATATGTACGGTATTAATGCACATGTATGTATCTCTTATTAAAAATTTGCCAAAGGGCTGGATGAACAAAACAACAAAACCTATTCAGATAGTTGTTACTTTGTGTCTGCTGTGTAAATGGAGACTACTCTTGACTTTGAAGAGCAACACCCAAACTTTTCAATGGAGCCTGTGTTCAACTGAATAATGCAAAAAAGCCCTTTTATGTTTTGATTATTGGAGGCACATACAATCCTTTAAAATATAATAACGCTAGCTGGCAGTTCACTAATCACTTCATCTGAATTATGTATTGACAAGTTAAGTAAGGTAACAGTTTAAAAAAAAGTTCTGCTCTTTCAGTTGACCAAGACACACTGCTTTTGATGTAGGATTCATTAAAGGTGTAAAAACATTGTGCATTTTATAATATCAACATGATTTGCTATGTGCCAATAAGTATCAAGATGTAACGACATTCTGAAAGATAATGTTAATAACACTCAACAGCTCAAAGCAAATAATCTGGCAAGATCACAACTATCTGATGGAAAACAACATGCTTTAAAATAAGTAAAACGGAAGTTGTTAACCAACTCACTGATTACAACTACTTGCTATGAAAGGCAGTAGAGATAAGTACAGTTGTTTTGCATGTTCAACTTTAACAGTGTTTTCATCTTAAAAACAAGTTTCCTAAATGACTGGGTTAAAACCGAGCCTGTATTTTAAGAGTGGTATAGGGTTGCTATTGAATTTATCACATGTTGCCACCTGCCTGTTTTCTGTGATAAGATCAGCTGTATTTACTTTCTTGATGGCTGATTACGAGCAGGAATTTTTAATCATCAAAGTCAGTTGTGGGTGCAAGTATCAGCAATATCTCATCAATCCAGGATTTTCCAATGTTTTAGCGTGTATTGCAGAAAAGAATCTGCAGAAAGAAAAGGCACGTACATGGATTTAATTGAACTAATGCTATGTATTTGAACCATTTAACTTTTGCTCGATTTGTCCTCTTATGATGTCAGCTCCATTTTTATGTCAACGATGGGGACATTTGGCATTCAGGAACAGTAAAATCTTCAAGCATGCCTGAGTAACCAATCAGTTGGAGAAAGCAAACTGAGCAAACCATGAAGGTAAAAATCACTGATTGCAATTTACTTATCAATCATTTCAGTGAGGACACAAGTCAAAACATTAACAAATATTAAAAGTCAATTTTAAAAGTTTTTTAAGTAACCTATTGTTGTATTACCAAGAAATTGAAAGAGTAACATCCCAGACTTCTAAAATCAGGATTGCAAAAGTTATTCATCATAAGTATTATTTAGTATTCCATTAGAAAAGCATTTTTTGTTTAATTTATTCATTTTTGGGATGTGGTCACCACTGACTGGTCAGCATACATTGCCCATCCCTAATTGCCCTTGAGAATTACATTTATATAGTGCCTTTCACAACCACAACAGCCAATTAAGTGCTCTGGACGTGTTATTGTTGTTATAATGCACAAAACACAGCAACCATTTGCATAAAACAGCTTCTATAACCAGCATTGTGATCATGGCTAATGATCCGTTTTGTGATGTTGGTTTTAAATGACAGTCCCCTAATTTGTAAAATGCCCTCCAGATTAAGACTCCCCCGCTACCTCTTCTCATCATCTGCCCTGTCAAGTCCCCTCAAAATCCTTTATGTTTCATAATGACCGCACTCATGCTTCTAAATTCTAATGAATAAAGGCCTAACTCTTTCAGTTCATCTTGCTTGGTCAACCTGTTCATCCCAGGAATCAGCCTAGTGAATTTCTTTTTGAATTGCCTCCTTTTTAAAGTACAGGGACCAAAACTGTACACGGTTCTGTAGGTGCAGCCTTCCCAGCACCCTTTACATTCGCACCAAACTTCCCTACTTTTAAACTCCAACTGACAATAAAGGGCAAAATTCCATTTACCTCCTTATTTACATGTTGCATCCACATACTAACATTTTGTGTTTTGTGCAAAAGAACATCCAGGTCCCTCTGTGCTGTACCTTATTACTGTCTGTAGTGATTGGAATGAGGGCCAGGTGGATCTGACCAGAGACTATGAGATCCTTGATTGGGGTTGTTAACCGATATTGGCTGACAGAAATAAATAGGAGATTCAGAGAGTCTTCTCACTCGAGGGACAGTCTCTAAGTTTGTTGGTCAGAGTCCATGTACTACACACATGTAAATAAAGGGTGACTTGGTGACAGGATACCGACCTTGGTGCAGTTATTGCATTGTCTTTTTCCATTAAATAGTAACTTGTCTTTTGATGCTTCCAGCCAAAGTTCATGATCATGTAATTTTAAAACTTCACCTATTGAGTTTATGCCCACTCACTGAACCTATCAAAATGCCCTTACACATTTCTTATGCTCTCATCACAACCTTGTATCCCAACTATTTTTGGCTCTTCAGCAAATTTAGATACATTTCCTTCTACATCCTCCTCCAAGTCATTAATATTGAAAGTAAATAATTAAGGCCGTAAGACTGGTACATATGGGACTCTACGAGTTATGTACTTCCAACCTGAAAAAGTCCCATTAATCTCAATTCTCTTTTTATGTTGGCATTAGCTCCTATATTAATTTTTGCTTTCAGGCATGCCAACCTGCCTTTTGAGGACATTAAATTTTGAGGGTCATAAAAGCTTCTGATCATCTTATACCATCACGATAACTGAGCTTCATAAATTCAATTTGGAATAAGCAAAGTCATCTAAATAGAAATTAGCATTTTGCTCAAAAGAGATGGTAAACTAGTCCACTCAATTAAGTGTGATCAACACCCTAATTCTAATTCTGATTGCACCCGTTTGAAGATATTCACACACCAGAGATGAAAGTCATTGCTATCAATTATCAAGCATGGAAGCAAGGGATTTAACCATTCAGCTACACAAAGCAGGTCTGTTTCAAGTGAGCACTTTTTGACAGAGCAGATGAGGTGCATTTAGGACTGGAATAAACTGAAGAAAGTTCACTGGCTCAACCTCTCAAGAAGGAAAATTGTCTGGTCACTGAGCTAAACAAAGAAAAACATCAGAAATCCTTAAACTAAAAGGGCAATTTAAATATTTGCTTCTATTGAGGATATAAGACATCAATTAAACAACCCTAGTCTCAGGTTAAAACCTTTACACCTCAAGGAAACCTTAAGGACAGTAAACATGTCTACCCTTTTCATCTTCTTTTTGAAACATAAACCATCCTTTATCAACTTTCTGCCTATGTACATGTATTTCTTTTATTCATTCAAGGGACAAGGATGTCAAGGACTGGGCCAGCACTTATTGCTATTCCCTAGTTGGTCTTGAGAAAATGGTGGTGAGCTGCCTTCTTAAACTGCTACAGTCCATTTCGCTAACACCGATACCATTAGGGAGGGAGTTCCAGGATTTTGACTCAGTAATACTGAAGGAATGGTATTGTTATGGGGAAAGTCAACAGTCTCAGAGGCAGAGTCGGGGTTCAATGACAGAGTTTATTGTACAAAGAAATACCGGAGCTCCGGGGAGAGAAAGACACCAACAGCCAAGTTGTCAGCTGCAATTCTTCTTTCCACCAGGAGCACATGTCAAGATACTTTTATACATCTTGTGATACAATAGGTCAGGGATAAAATTATTGTCTATGTAACATGATTTGTTTATGGCAATTATTGCAGGATCGTTGATAGTTTCAATACAGTCATTGTCAGTTCCATCGCAGCCTTTGTTAATTTCAGTGCGTTTGTTGTTAGTTTCAATGTAGACATTGTCAGTTTTAATGTCTGTGCAGAAGTCCATTGCTGTAGTAATGGGTGCTAATCGCTCTTCCTGCGAAGGATGATTACTGCAGCCCTGGCTATTAGCATTTCATATTGAGTTCATATCAAGCAGTTAGCATTTCTATCAAAGGTGTTGGCTGGACCCAGACACTTTGGCAGGCAGTGTACGCTACTCATGCGTATTCTCTCCCCCACCCACTTTAAACTAATCAACTAGGTTGTGAGTGCATTGTGCTGGCATTCTGGTGGCCCCAGGCAGGGCCTATATTTGCATTGCTGTCTCTTTCCATATTGTGGTCCGGCAACCATCTTATGTGTCAAGTGGCCAACTGATGGCTCTGTGGCCATCTTGTATGTCCGTGTGCCTAGTATCACTTGCCCCGTGAGATCCTTCCCCCTGGCCCCCACTTCAGTATGATATTTCAAAAAGGGGGCTGGAAAAACACAGCAGGTCAGGCAGCATCCGAGGAGCAGAGAGTCGATGTTTCGGGCATAAGCCCTTCATCAGGGTTTATGCCTGAAATGTCGACTCTCCTGCTCCTTGGATGCTCCCTGATTTGCTGTGCTTTTCCAGTCCCACCCTTTTTGACTCTGACTTTCCAACATCTACAGTCCTCACTTTCTCGCATTGTATTTCAAAGTCAGTTTGGTGAATGGCTTAGAGAGGAAGTTGCAGGTGGTGATGTCCACATGTATCGACTACCCTTGTCATTATAGATGCAAGTGCTCATGGGTTTCAATGGTTCTGCATAAAGAGACTTGGTGAATTTCTGCAGTGCACCTAATGGATGGTATATACTTCAGCTACTGAGTGTCAGTGGTGAAGGGAATGAATGTTTGCAGATGTGCTGCCAATCAAGGAGGCTGCTTTGTCTTGGATGATGTCAATTTCTTGACTGCTGTTGGAGCTGCACTCGTCCAAACAAGTGGTGAGCATTCCACTACACACCTGACTTATGCCTTGGAGATGCTGGACAGGCTTTGAGGATTCAGGAAGTGAGTTACTCATTGCATTTTGCTAACCTCTGACCAGTTCGTGCAGCCACAGTATTTATAAGCCAAGTCCAGTTCAGTTTCTGGTCAGTGGTAACATTCAGGATGTTGAGTGTGTGGAATTCAGTGATGGTAATCCAATGAATGTCAAGGGTTGAGGGTTAGATTCTTTCCTGTTGGATATTGTCATTGCTTGACACTTGTATGGCACAACTGTTACTTTCTACTTATCATCCCAAACCTGGACGTGGTCCAGGTCTTGCTGCATTTGGACATGGATTGCTTCAGTATTAAAGGAGCCATGAATGGCGCTGCATGTTGTTCGCTGATGATTGCAGCTTCTTTCAGCTCTAATCAAGCATATCTGGAATTTTTTAAATCCTTACGGCTGCATGACCTGGTGTTATCAGATATCTTTGCCTCGTAGAAATTTCATTTAATATACCAGACTGAGGCATGGGCAGCCAAGGTTCTTTTTTGGTAACATAATATTCACTTACTATCTTGGTTATTACCCAACTATTACCCCACTTCTCTGTCTTCCAGAAAATACTGTGTTTTTTTTATGAAAGCGCAACCCCTACATTATGACTAAGCTCAGAATCAAAAGATACCTCAACTTTAAAAAACCTGAAATTCACTTAAGTCTGTTAGCAACAGTTAAAAGATGTGATTTTCTGCAAATACATTTATGTGAATTGATAATGGATTATTTCGTCTTTGCATTTCCTGAAATCATCATGAAACGCTTACAAAAATAGCCTTTTACTCTGATGACATGGCTATGGCTGACAAAAATGTTCAGTAGGATAAGCATAAGCCCAAAACATCGACTCTCCTGCTCCTCAAAAGCATTCAGTAATTCATCTGGTAACTAACTGTGGCCGTAAATTTTGCCCGTGGGTATAAGACAACTTCAAATTTTAACCTGGGTGTGGAGATCTATTCCAGTGCTAAAATGGTCACACCCTTTTTTTTGGACAGAAGTCAGATTTTCCTCCATGTTCCCAACTACAAGTCATTTTCCTCTTGCTGTTTTAGGTTGTTTTTGACAATCTACATGCTGGAATCTATTGAGATCAGATTTCCCATTTTAAATGTCAGAAAAATCAGATTTCCTCCATATCTGTTGTATGATAAGTTTGGGAGCTCAAAAAAACAAAATCAAAGACTTAGTTTTGTATTGGCTGGCTGTGACTGTGAGGAACCACAATGATCCATACTTGTTCACAATGAATATGTCAATGATTTTGATGTGGGGACCAAATACAATATTTTCAAATAATACAAAGCTACATGGGAAGGTGTGTTGTGAAGAAGATGTAAAGCAACTTTAGAAGATTAAGGCAGGCTTAGCGAGTAGGCAAGAATATGACATGTGAGATCCACCAATATTGAATATCTATTTTGGTAGGGGGAATAGACATGCAGAATATTTCATACATGTTAAGAGATTAGACAATAGACAATAGGTGCAGGAGTAGGCCATTCAGCCCTTTGAGCCAGCACCACCATTCATTATGATCATGGCTGATCATCCACAATCAGTATCCTGTTTCTGCCTTATCCCCATAACCTTTGATACCACTAACTTTAAGAGCTCTATCCATCTCTTTCTTGAAAGCATCCAGAGAATTGGCCTCTACTACCTTCTGGGGCAGAGCATTCCATATATCCACCACTCTCTGGATGAAGAAGTTTCTCCTCAACTCTGTTCTAAATGGCCTACTCCTTATTTTTAACTGTGTCCTCTGGTTCTGGACTCACCCATCAGCGAAAACATGCTTCCTGCCTCCAGAGTGCCCAACCCTTTAATAATCTTATATGTCTCAATTAGGCCAATTTAGTATTGCCTACGAAGTAACAACAATGTGCAGTTTCTGAGCTGCAAAAGTATGTAGATCAGCCACAGGCATTTGAAACAGTTCAATAGGCTGAATAGCCTACTCCTCTTCTTCGGTTCCTACTGAAATCACTCCAGATTTGACAGTTCATGAAAAAAGTGGAAAGTCTCCTAAGGGGTCTGACCATTGTTATAGGTAACTGTGAAGTTCTTTCATGCCTTCAAATGTCACAAATAGGTACTTACATAAAATATAGAGGCAATTTTAATTTAGTGATTTGTCATAGAATCTATCCTTTAAAGGTAAGTTGACCATTACATTGACAAATCTTGTGTATTTCTCCACATGCATTTCAGAGCTTTTCTGATGGAAAACACATCATAACTTATTGGCAAAAAAATTTAAATGTCCGGACAGCCCATTGTATTACCTTTGCTACTGTGATTTAAAGAACAGATGAATTTTGACACCTGAAAGATAGCTATGTACCTGATCCCTTATATTGTTTGGCAGACTCTCAGCTTTGAAATTGAAATGAACATCTGCTGTTTTGTCTTACTGTTGATTATCTATTATATAGACAGTCATCACAAGCATTAATGCTTGGCTGAATTTCAAGAGCAAATAGGTTTCAATACAATAGGTGCTTCAGTCATCTGAAACCGAGTGAAATTTTAATAACAAATTGTCCCTTTTATACAATTTTACTTTGTTCACATAAGTTATCAGGATTTCAAGCATTACATTTTTTTTCACATT
This sequence comes from Chiloscyllium plagiosum, assembly GCF_004010195.1. Lineage (NCBI taxonomy): Eukaryota > Metazoa > Chordata > Chondrichthyes > Orectolobiformes > Hemiscylliidae > Chiloscyllium > Chiloscyllium plagiosum. The sequence goes on along the minus strand of NC_057718.1, from coordinate 41,167,105 downwards.
GCAGGATGTACTTATTTTTCTAAATCAATGAAATGGAGCCTTTTATTAGACAGTGAGAGGATTATTTCCCCAACCTCTCAGAATGCGTAAAATATTTTCCATTGCAGTTACATGGAATCTGAGATCAGTACATAGTTCACAATGAAAATTGCCTATGGAGCATACACCCATAGAGGTGGTATGGAGCAGTATTGGTAATCTGAGGGAGGTGAAGTTTGCATGGGGTATAGAGGTGGAATGGGTGATCTGAGGGTGCATAGGCTGGCATTGAGGTGGTTGGGCATGAGGTGAAAGCCTTATGGTTCCTTGAAATGCTGGGTTTTTTTTTAATTTCAAAAGCATACTTTATTCAAAAAACATTGTATGTTTATATACATACAAAGTCATTGAAGCAGTTTGGTTCTGTACAATGGCATATGAAGGAAGAAACGACCACTGGAGTTTGACTCTATCCAACAAACAACCACAGGTATTTTTTATTTGTGCAAGATTATATTTACCTGTACACATATTTGAGGCGCTGGAAGAGTCTGATAAGTGAATAGACACCCATTTAACTTTGGCAGGAGTACCGCAGACAGTGGTTTTCCCCCCCCCGCACCTTGGCGGCAGCTGCCCAAGCTTTAGTGTGTCCCTCAGCACGTAGACCTGTAGCCTGGACTGTGCCAGTCTGCGACACTGAGTTGAGGTTAACTCCTTGCTCTAGAAGACCAACAAGTTTCAAGCCCTTTAAATGCTATTAGGAGCTAAGATGTAATGTTGGAGAACCAGGACAGACCTTCATAACTTGATTGCACTATAGTCCTCATAAACTGCTGTATCGCTTCTAAACTGTACAGTGTATATGCAGAAAGACTAAATTGGCCTATGAAGTAACAACAGTGTGCAGTTTCTGAGCTGTAAAAGTATGTAGATTGGGGTTTCCCAAACCTAGAGGAAGATTCAACCTTAAAATTTGGGAAAAATTCTGCCTTGAGTAGGAAATGGTAATAGCATTTCATTTTCTGTTGAAAATCTATTTGCCTAATTAGTTACAGTACTCCAGGCAGATTCAGACCTGACATGGCACAGGTCAGGAGTGTGATGGAATACTCTCCGCTTGCCTAGAGGAGTGCAGCTCCAACAACACTGTAGAAGCTTGACACCATCCAGGACAAAGCAGCCCACTTGATTGGCACCACATCCTTAAACATCCATTGCCTCCACCATCAATGTTCAGTAGCAGCACACAATGCAATGCTGAAATTCACCAAAAGTCCTGAGATAGCACCTCCAAACCCACAACTATTTCCATCTAGAAGGACAAGGCCAGCAGATATATGAAAACACAACCACCTGCAATTTCCCCTCCAAGGCACTCACTATCCTGACTTGGAAATATATCACCATTTCTTTACTGTCACTGGGTCAAAATCCTGGAATTCTCTCTCTCTCCTTCTCTCTCTCTCTAAGGGCATTGTGGGAAGGCAACTCACCACCTGGGAGTGGCAACCTGGGACAGGAAATAAATGCTAGTAAGACAGTGGTGCCCATGTCCCATAAAATGAATAAAAAAGATTGACTTATCAATAAAAATTCATATCTTACAGTAACTGGTAAGGGGAAATAAACTGTCTATCGTCAGGCCTTAGATATTTTTTACTGTGGAGCAGAAACACAGTTCCTCCTCCTCCAAAGATGCAATAGTTCCTCACAAAACATTCACCTCCCAAGCTGCTCAGCTGCATGGGAGCCAATATACTGTTGTTGGCAGGCAGAAGGCTTTGTCATTGATAACTGGTCACTAATCCATAGACCATTCAGCTATTTGTTGCCAGCCAAAACTCCATTTATACACACCCCTTAGCTCTAACTCATCCGCAAACTAGACTTCTACTACTTCTTCAACAAACTGTTCTGTAAATTGCACTTACCATGATTGCTTTTACAAGGTACAGAATCCTTCAACAATCCTTGGTTTTTAGAACAATTATTTTTCCATTTCAGTTTGCAATCAAAAATACAGAAAAACAAAGAGATATGGTCTTTACACTGTCAAAATGAGGGTTTTTTTTAGTGTTTCAAGAACTCAGCCAAATTCCCTAGCAGGCTTTGCTAAAAGTCTCAGCATAAACATTTCCCCTCTGGTTCCCAACCACTCAGCATGGGTTATACTGGCTCTCCTGCACATGGGCTTTTGAGGCTGCAGCTAACAAATGAACAAGCAGGAGATCTAGAAAGACTGCTCCCTAGGACTCTCCCTCTTATCTGTAATATTGTTCTGACATTCACAGACTGCAGTAAGGACAGTTGCCTCCAATCATGCTTGCAAATGGTTGAAGAAACTAGCACAGACAGTGCAGCAAGAGGATCCAGGATCATGAGAAGACATGATGAGTGAGTTGCGTGACAATTTGAGGTGGCATTGTTGTTCCTTTTGCTTTTTCTTTTGTTGGCAGCATGGGACAGAGTTGTATAAAGGGCTTTCGTGCCATTGTAAATGCTGGAAGTATAGACAAAGGTCACAAAATGGAAGACAAGTGAAGTGACTTCCAAGAAGTGAGCAATCGAATGTCAAGCACTGGAAGCACTTCTTGAGAAGATAGACTTTGAGCAGCAAGCTGCTACCTAGCCATGGCTGTAGCTCTTCAGCTGCAGTGATTAAAACCTTTCCAACCTATCCCTTTCACTGGCAAAGATTTCTTTACTATGCACCCACATCAATGATCTTTGCAATTAGTTGATAGCTCAGGATATAGGTTAATTTGCTATTAAAGTTAGAAGGAGCAGAACGGTTCAGGAACCATCTCTGGGATGCACGCATCAAACAAACCCACACCCTGTGGCCAAACACTTCAACTCCTCCTCCCACTCCCGCAAGGACATGCAAGTCCTGGGTCTCTTCCATGGCCAATTCAATGTCACCCACCAACCGGAGGAAGAACACCTCATCTTCTGCCACAGGACCCTCCAATCACATGGCATCAATATTAACTTCACAAGTTTCCTAATCTCCCCACCCATCCTAGATCCAACCCTCCAACTCAGGGCCACCCTCTTCACCAGTCCTACCTGTCCACCTTCCTTCCCACCTAACCGCTCCATCCTCCCCACCAACCTAACTCAATCATCCCCCTACATCCACCTACCCAAATACCTTCCCCGAACCCGCCTTCCCACCTACCTCCCCCCAGCCCCACCCCCACCCCCATATTTATCTCTCAGCCCTCTTCCTCCTCCACATTCCTGATGAAGGCTTATGTCCGAAACATTGACTCTCCTGCTCCTCAGATGCTGCCTGGCCTGCTGTGCTTTCCCAGCACCATACTTTTCAACTCTATTAAAGTTAGTTCTAATTTATCTTTTAGGAAATTCAAGTGCCTTATCTGATAGCTGCAGGATGATATCCTCCTGATGACGGATTCTCTTATCTCGTTAAACAGATAAATGTTTAGCAAGAAGATCAGTTGTTTACCATCTAAGTTGGCATCACTTCACAGGTGATGTTAAAACAAATCATGCTTTTCAGATGCATTTACAAATATTACATGCAAAGCCATTTTCAGATGAATGGCTGAAGGCACTGACTTTGCATTGTGTTCACTTGTCTTGTTGAGACCTCAGGAGAAAGTGAGGACTGGATATCAGAGTCGAGAGTGTGGTGCTGGAAAAGCACAGCAGGTCAGGCAGCATCCGAGGAATAGGAGGATTGAAGTTTTGGGTATTCTTGATGAAAGGCTGATGCCTGAAATGTTGATTTTCCTACTCCTCAGATTCTTGTTGAGACCTCCCTCTGTTCGACTCAAATGTTGTGATTGCTTGATAACATTGATTTCTCCACTTGGATCTGGCCAGGATTGTTCTTCCTATGAAGTGAGGTTAAACTTAAACGTTCTGAAATTGTCTTTTGGAATTTAATTGCATTTAAGTTTGGATGTCCTATGGTGTGTGTGGGTGTCCCCATGCTCAGCTGGGTGTAGAATACAGCCATTGGAACTATGTGGCTGATGCAACGAAGCTTAACTCTGATGAATACACTCTTGTCACCAGGTGTGCAACACAATGCAGTCTGGCGTTCAAGATCTTTTCACCAACTTGATGTTGCAGGAAAGGTAGAATGCATCCAAATGCTTTATGTGGCACAGTTAGGTTGTCCCACACTTGATCATGAAGATTTGATGGGAGAATTGCTGCCTTGTAAATCCTAATCTTGAGTTCAGACAAAAGCACAGTTTCCGCGTTGCCTTGAAAATCTGTGATCCTAAATTAACACCACCTTTGGAGAATTCAATACATTGGACACACTTCAACCCACCTCTCCTTTCTGGAAAAAGTCTCTTCGCGTAACAGGGCAGCACAGCCCACAGCTACAATACCAACGTATCTACCCACTCAGTGACAGAGTCCAAAATCAGATCAGGAGCAATGACCAACAATGGAAAATTTATAATGCTTCACAGAAAATAAATGCCTCAATGGTAAGAGCTATTAACAAGGGTGTTATTATGAAATCCACACAAAACTAACAGAAGAAAGTCAGTTCTAGTTATTAATACACAGGGAAGAATCCTTACCAGCAATGTTCATATCATTTCTCTATTTTCCCCTCCTTTTACTGACAATATGTACTTGCATTGGTAAACTTGGTCTTATATTTCACAAAACAAATTGAATTGTGCATCATGAGAAGATTTGAAAGGTGACACAAACCAACATTCCGGATTGAATACTCTGTTGAAAACCCATTGTATCTGATGGATTTATATAGCTTAACTTGACCTCAGTAATTCATGTTTCAGCCGACTAGCCAGCGCAAAGTCATTCTACTGGAGCTTTGGATTGAAGTAGTGGAATGCTTGCATTTTAGCTTTGCCCTGATGAAAAAAGGTCTTACTCTTCAGAATGACTCAGATTCCCGGCATTGCTGTTGGGTCACTTTGACTTGAGTTAGGTACTGTACTTCTAGAAATTTTCCAGTCATGCTTGGTTTGCCTGTGGAGAATTCAATTTGACTTGTCAGTTACCAAATTACTAATCATTTTCATGAATCTGAATCATACGGTGATCTCCAGTTGATCACTCTGTGTTCACATTCAGTGAAGGAAAGAAGAGTAACAGCGTTATGGACCAGACCAAACAAGACTCCCCCCACCACCCCACACCTTCCCCATCTCCCCCGCGCTACTAATCCCCAAATCCCCTGCACCCCAACCACTGCCCCTCTACCAAAGTATATTGTAAAGATAGCCTAGACTCTAACTTTCATATTTCTTTTTAAAAGACAAGTGTATTGTGTTCCAGATTTGATTTGATTGGTCGGTCACTAAGCTTTCATGAAAACACACTTTATTCCTATAACACAATTAAAATGAAAAACAAGAATTAGCATAATCTTACTCTGTTGAAATATTTAATATAATAATGTATTCTTTAACCACTAATCACCAGCTATTCCAATATAGGCAGCATCCCTTAAACACACCCTTTGGCACAAATGCTATTCAGCAAAACAATTACACTTGTAACATGCTGTGTCTCTGCAGTCCAGCAGAAAGAAAGAAACAATCTGCCCCTTTTGATTTTGAAGAGGAAGCCTCTTTGTCTAAGACTTCTTTTCTTTTATTTCAAAAATATACTTTATTCATATATATTTAATCTATACAATTGGACATGTCATCATTCTGTAAACATTCCATTTCTTTGCGTGTCGAAACAGGGTGATCATTCATATTCACAGGTTGGTGCGATTACATTGAGCTGAGGCGCCAGCGGAGCCCAAATGACTGCGCGGGCCCCCTGTTCTTCTT
>NC_057718.1:41157908-41159146 GCF_004010195.1 Chiloscyllium plagiosum | reverse complement strand
GGCTGGTCCAGCCTCTCCTGTGTTCTGTCGTCTAAGACCTCCGTGATAGAGGACAGGAACGACTGGGAGGCCATGCTGTCAGTCGGCTTCGTGTCATACAGACTGGCATAGAAGGATTTGCTGATCCTCATGACGTCAGCCTGAGATGACGTTATCGAGCCATCTTCTTCCTTCAGGCTGCTGAGTACGGAGCTCTCTTTGTGCACCTTCTGGAAGAAGAAACGTGAGCACGTCTCCTCTTTGTCTAAGACTTCACTCCAGCAGCAGAGAACTTAAGCTTTCAGTTCCAGCTGCCAGCAAAGACCTACTCACCAAACCTAAAGCAAAACCAAAATCTTTTTGGGTCAGTGTGACCCACTCATGATTCTTTTGTCGCAACACACCCAATGAGAACTCAAAACTCTTCACCAATTGCTTGTCTGAAGGAGGCATCTTGGCACCATTGTGACAACACCCCTCTTCAAGGGAAACAGCACAGAACCCATCTCTTAAAGGCACAGTATTGGCACAATAGCCTGATTTAACTGCAATTTTCCTGACAAGTTAACCTCTTAACTGGAGGAGGCAGCACCAGAAGAGACTCAGAAAGAGTATTTTCATTTGTTGGCTCCCCCTGTAGATTCAGGAAAATGGAATAGTGGAAGTGCTTAAGAAATATTTTTTGTCAGTATTCACATTGGAAAAGGGCAATGTTAGTGAGAGTACGGAGATACAGGCTACAAGATTAGATGGGATTGATTTTGACAAAGAGGAGGTTTTAGCAATTTTGGGAGATTGGAAAATAGATAAGACCCCTGGGTTGGATGATATTTATCCTCGGCTTCTTTGGGAAGCCAGGGAGGAGATTGCAGAGCCTTTAGCTTTGATCTTTATGTTATCATTGTCAACAGAAGTAGTGCCAGAAGACTGGAGGATAGCAAATGTCGTTCCCTTGTTTAAGAAGGGGAGTCGGGACAACCCTGGTAATTATAGGCCAGTGAGCCTTACTGCGGTTGTGGGTAAGGTATTGGAAAAGAGTATAAGAGATAGGATTTACAATCATCTGGAAAGGAATAATTTGATTAGGGATAGTCAACACGGTTTTGTGAAGCACAGGTCATACCTCACTAACATTATTAAGTTATTTGAGAAGGTGACAAAACAGGTGGTTGAAGGTAAAGCTGTTGATCTGGTGTATATGGACTTCAGAGCTGAAAATGTGTTGCTGGAAAAGCGCAGCAGGTCAGGCAGCATCCAAG
>NC_057718.1:41144971-41157474 GCF_004010195.1 Chiloscyllium plagiosum | reverse complement strand
GCAAGTTTTGCATTTCTTGCGGTTGCAGGGGAAGGTGCCGGGAGTGGAGGTTGGGTTGGTGGGGGGTGTGGACCTGACGAGGGAGTCACGGAGGGAGTGGTCTTTTCGGAACGCTGATAGGGGAGGGGAGGGAAATATATCACTGGTGGTGGGGTCCGTTTGGAGGTGTATATGGACTTCAGTAAGGCATTTGGTAAGGTTCCACGCAGTAGACTATTGCACAAAATACGGAGTTTTGGGATTGAAGGTGATTTAGCGGTTTGGATCAGAAATTGGCTAGCTGAAAGAAGACAAATGGTGATGGTTGATGGGAAATGTTTGTTCTGGAGCTCAGTTACCAGTGGGATGCCACAAGGATCTGTTTTGGGACCATTGCTTTTTGTCATGTTTATAAATGATGTGGTTGTAGGTGTAGAAGGATGGGTGAGTAAATTTGCAGATGACACTAAGGTAGGCAGAGTTGTGGATAGTTCTGAAGGATGTTGTGGGTTACAGAGGGACATAGATAAGATGGAGAGCTGGGCTGAGAAGTGTCAAATGGAGCTTAATGCGGAAAAGTGTGAGGTAGTTCACTTCGGAAGAACTAACAAGAATGCAGAGTACTGGGCAAATGGTAAAATTCTTGATTTTGGAGACGACGGTGTTGGACTGGGGTGTACAAAGTTAAAAATCACACAACACCAGGTTATAGTCCAACAGGTTTATTTGGAAGTACTCGCTTTCAGAGCACTGCTCCTTCCTGATGAAGGAATCACCTGGTGAAGGTCGATAACCTGGTGTTGTGTGATTTTTAACTTGGTAAAATTCTTGGCAGTATAGATCCCTGAAAGTTGCCACCTGGGTTGATAGGGTTGTTAAGAAGGCACATGGTATGTTGGCATTTATTGGTGGGGGGGGGGGATTGAGTTTTGGAACCACAAGGTCATGCTTCAGCTGCACAAGACACTGACAAAGCCCCACCTGGAGAATGTGCATGCAGTTCTGGTCACCATACTGTAGGAAGGATGTGGAAGCTTTGGAAAGGGTGCAGAGTAGATTTACTAGGATATTGACTGGTATGGAGGGAAGGCGTTGTGTGGAAAGGCTGAGGAAACTGAGGCTGTTTTCGTTGGAGAGAAGTTTGAGAGGTGACTTAACCGAGACATATAAAATAATCAGAGGGTTAGATAGGGTGGACAGTAAGAGCCTTTTTCCTCAGATGGTGAAAGCTAACATGAGGGACATAGTTAGGGCAAATAATAGGGGTAGAATCTTCACTCAGAGACTAGTAGGGGCGAGGAACGGCCTGCCTGCAACAGTAGTAGACACGCCGATGTTAAGGACATTTAAATGGGCATTGGACATACATATGAATAATAATGGAATGGTGTGGGTTAGATGGACATCGGATTAATTTCACAGGTCAGTGCAGCATCAAGGGCCTGTACTGTGCTGTAATGTTCTATGCTCTATGTTCTCTGAATGCATCAGAATACTTGCAGCTCCTCCTTAAATCTGCAGCTTCCCCACTTCCTGATTGCAAGATTATCTCACCTCCTGTGACTTACCTCAGTGCTAGGACTATTCTTTTTATCCAGAGCAGAAGTCTCCCTGGTGCTCCTTTTCAAAACTGCTAGTATAAGTTTTGAAAGAACCTGACTGAGGCCACCCTCATGAGATTCAGGAATTAAAATCTCACAAGCCTCCATGCTGCTGAGGTCAGGGTAGGTGATCCAAATGATTCCCACTTCAAGTTAAATTTTAATTCAGACGTCCAAAGTTGTTGCACTTTGACTTTGAAAATTATGTCCCTTTGTTCTTCAATTAGAAGATTTTTGTCTCCTTGTGATGAGTTTTGGAATATTTTACTTCATCAAAGGCATTATAGATATCTAAACCGGTGCTTGTATTGTCATGACTATGAGTTGGAACCCCAAAGTACTGTGGACTTAATTCCAAAGTGTGCTTTTTTAAAGAGAGGCCTGCTACAGAGACAATATGACTGCAGGTCTAAATTCAGAGGGTAGCTGTCAAACATTCTGTGTGGGATCAATGGGATATCACACATAAAGGAGTCAACGAAATGTAAAATAGAATGGACTGTAAACACTTATGATTACAGAGATAATGAAGGGTTAATTATCTCCTGATCAACAGCAAATCATCCCCTATGGATTATGATTCATACTGCAGACACATTTTGTATTTTGCTCTTTGAAGAATACACAAACACAGGAGTTAAAAAGAAAACTTAAGTTTCAATTCTACTGGAGATGACTAGTGGGACTGAATATTCTCATGTGTATCAGCTTGTATTTAAGCATTAATGTGCTGTGAAGATCACAGTGGAAGAACTATCCTTTAGACCATGGGTTGCAGATAAGGATACTCTCTTATTCTGAACACTGTGTGCTAAAAAGAAAACAGGATGACAAAAGCACATTTTCTCATCTTAATTGCTGGAGTTCAGTCATGGTTAAAAAGAATCAAAGCTACAGATTCTCAATGAATCTGCAAAATTAAGAATCATGAAACTGACTGATATCAATGTTACTGGTAATCTCCACTGTAATTGTTACCATGTTCAACCATCTGCCCTTTATGAACAATGTAGAGGTTGATCTGTTTATATTTTTTGTAACTTTTTTTATTTTTGAACTAATTTCTATTTCTGTTGTATGTGTATGTTTGTTACTAATTCTTCTCATGTTTAGAAATTACTAGGCTTATTCTTTTTGTTAATTCAAGAAAGACAGGTTAAATTGGATCCTTTCAAACGATAAGATATTTTGGGTATGGGAAAAGGGTATCCATACGGGAGTGATCTTTTATAAATTAATTTTATTGCATATCCAACTGAGAGAGTGGCAAATAAGGAGAAGCTGTTGTGCCTTTCCTCACTGGGAAGCTTAAGGATTTGGGGTATCCCATATAGAACCATAATAAATTGCAGAACTTTGCCGACTTCTGGTCATAACAGTGCCCAGATTTATAAATCTTTTATTATTTCGAAGACCTCAGTGAGATTATCTTCGGCATCAGCTGTATGAAATGTCACTCAAATTTTCCCTATCTGTCATAACAACTAAGTCCCCTCACCACTTGTATTATATGGGAAGGTGGCATTCCAGTACAGCTTATTTTTGTGTTCTATATCTCTTAGAAGTTTAGTGTCCCAGGCTTTAAAAAAAAAATGCTTGACCTGCAAGCTGTTTTTTAATAGTTTATGTAACATGACTCTTGGGTAATTTATTCAATACTTATTATTCTCAACCATATTTGCTCTTCAACACAGATTACAATAAAGGGCAGCAACTTCAAATGACTTTTTCTAACAATCCAATGAAGGTGAACCTCTGAGTGTTGAACAGTATGATTATTGTAATGCATTCACAAATTAAGGGGAACACTGATCCTTTGAGATGCCAAATGAGCTTACCCTCGATTAAATCACCCTGACCACTGGCAGTATAAATTGAATTAATCATTTAATTGGGGAAAGTTTATATATTGCCATATGTATTGAATAATGGAACAGGCTCAACAGGCAATATATTATTCTGCAGCTTCTATATCTTACATTGTTTAAAAAGAGAATCTAAACCTGTCATTGATTTTACAGAAGAAGCCAATGTTAACGTAAAATTGGATGTTCCATTTTATACTCAAGTTGACTTTTTTGGTACCATCATTGGCATGAGCAATTTCAGTTTTGAGAGATACTGTGGGGATTCCTGGTTACTATTAAATCTAAGCCTTTCTCAGATCGTGAATTCCTGAGGTTAGAAATGATTTGACACCCCTCCAAAGTGATGTTTCTGTCTGATCATGAAATAGTTTCCACTGAGTGAAAGGCTGCAGATATCATTGTTTATGTGACGGACAAGGGAACCTTTTCCTTCCCAATCAGTTACAAGTTATGGCCAAGACATCCCATCTAAGGGATGGTGAAAAGTGGTGGATGGGTGTAAGACATTCAGATTCTTACTATCAAGATAAACCGCAGCGATTTAAGATCTCTCCCTGCGGGCAGCACGTCAACTATCTTGTCAGTAAGTGATAAGAAGTCTACCTGCACACATTCACATCCCAATAAAACCACTAACTTCCAGAATTAACTTTACATTCCCAGTTAACTGCCACCCAATACAGAAAATTGACACTTCAGAAACAGGACTGTAAAAGGTTGGTGTGTATCCCTGACTTGCACTTCTTCCTTGATTTTAGGATATTGCCAGCTTTGGCCTTATAGCAATACAGCTTGAAATGATGTCTACAGTCACTCATGCTGTCACTGCGAGGGAGGTTGGGGACCTGAATAGTAACAAGTACAGAGATAAGGACAGAGGGCCATGGGGAACAGGGATGGTAAACCAGTACGGATGGAACATTATGGGGGAAATATAGGTGCCGGGGTTGGGATGGAGAGGCACTGTTGGCACTTGAACAGCCCAATGAGCAAACTGAAGTTTGGTTCTTTTAAAGTAACTTCACAATACTTTTCCCAACTGAAAATGGCTACACCAAAAGGGGAAATACTTCAGGGATAAAGGTGTTGACTTATTAAGAACGACTAAACAGATAAAATGTTTGTTCATTAGAATTTGAAGAAAAAAGGCTGATATTATTGAAACAAAGAAGGTCCTGAGGGGATTTGAGAAGGTAGCTATTGAGAAGATGTGACCTCTAGCATGGGAATCTTGAACTCAGGGTCATAGTTATGGAGTAAGGGGACACACATATCAAACTGTGGTGCAAAGGAATTTCTTTCCACTGAAGGTAACCTGGGATTCTCTACCCCAGAGAGTTATGGAGGTTAGATCACTAAGAGGAAGTCATAGATTTTTGGAATATCAAGGGGTTGAGGATTATGATGAATTGGCAAAAAAAGAGTTGAAGCCTGCATACTGGTTGTAGTTATTAATAGGCCTCCAAATAGTAGTTCTTTGTGAGACATGGAATTAATCAGAAGATGGGAACAATATGTGGCACGTGCAACACTATTAACATGGGTGACTTCAACCTGCATATAGACTGGCAAACCAAATGAGCACTAAAAGCTGTGGAGAAGACAAAAGCTGTGAAGTGAAGTAGGGATAGTTTTCTAGAGAAGTATGTTGAGAAGCTGGCTGGAGGTCAGGCAATTTTAAATATAGTGTTATGAAATGAAAAAAGGGCTATATAATAATCTGAAGTTAAAAAAAATCTTTAGGGATACATCATCACAATATGATAGACTTTTACACTATCTTTGAAAGTGAAGTAGTTCAACCTGATGCAAGGATGTTAAATCTGAATAAGGGAAATGATAAAGATATGATGCACAAATTGGTTGAGATGGACTTGGAAAATATACTAAAAGACAGAACGCATGTACTAAATATTCTTTAAAGAATTTAACATGGTTGACAGCAACTAAATATTCCTTCAAGGCATGAAACCTCAAAAAAGGTCAATCAGCCATGGATGATAAAATAAGTTAAAGACTATATGAAAAGATCTAGAGTGTTGCCAGACACAACAGTAAGTATGAGGATTGGGAACTTTTCAGCGTACCACAAAAGAGGAAGTGAGGACTCCAGATGCTGGAGATCAGAGCTGAAAATGTGTTGCTGGAAAAGCGCAGCAGGTCAGGCAGCATCCAAGGAGCAGGAGAATCGACGTTTCGGGCACGAGCCCTTACTCCTGAGGAAGGGCTCCTGAGGTTTCCTGAGGAAGGGCTCGTGCCCGAAATGTCGATTCTCCTGCTCCTTGGATGCTGCCTGACCTGCTGCGCTTTTCCAGCAACACATTTTCAGTACCGCAAAAGAGGACCAAGAAACTGATAGAGAAAGAAAGAATCGAATGTAAATGCAATATAGCAAAAACATGATGCATCAACAGCCTGTAAAAACTGCTATAGATCCATAAAAAGGAAACATCTGACTGAGACAAGTGTTGGTCCATTACAGACAAAATTAGGAGAATTTATAATGGGGAACAGAGAAACATCAGAGAAGCTCATTGATTGGTTACAGTAGAAAATTACAGGGCTCTGAAAGACATGGGTTATGGTGAGAAATCGGGGAGAATGGGGTGAATAGGCCAGTGAGATCTTTCTTGATGTCAGGGGCAACTAGCTGCATTTTCCAACTAGTTTCTGGATGGCAAGGTGAGACTCTCACTAGGCAATGGCAAGATGACTATCAATGGAGATTGCTGCTTGTTATCAACCTCATTAACTGCATATCCTGCTAATTAGTAAGCAGCTCCCTATCCTATCACCACCCATGAGGAAAATAAATGCTGAGAAATTCCCTCCATGTAATTCAGAGTAAGTATTTGAAGACTCCAGCTCACCATTTGATTCTCCAATCTGCCATTTTGGATACTCAGTACCTCGGCATGTTCCCAGACACTCTGCCACATTCAAACCTGGTCACAGAGACTGCCCACCAACACCTGCCAACTTCTCATGGCATTTCTTCGAACCAATCACAGGATACTCCTGCCTTTTAAAGCTGCACTCCAGGGCTCACCGACAACTAACATTGAAAGGCTGCTGTAAGGATACCTTAGGAACAGGGACAAACACCTAGCTCATGGATTGTACCAGGTTGTATCTTAACAATCACCTTGAGCCGAGCTGAATGCTCATAACATCCTTCCTTTGCCTCTAGCCAGAGCTACCAGGCTCACTGTAATTCTACTTTCCCTTGATGTTTAGCACAGGTATAAAGTGAGGAAGCTGTCATGGTTGTCTGCACTACTCAGTCAAGACAGCCTTTAGGCAGGAGTCTGAGCACAGCAAGCCAAACACTTGATATCAGGGTTTGACATGATACCTGCTCAGCAGGTGGAGGGACCCTGCGGATAGTATAACCTAATGACTGTGAAGCCTTTGATGGGCTTCCTCTGACTGCTCAGGGCTTGGAGGATCCTGGGTTGGTGTTTGTCACCTATACAAATAAACGCTTGTGTACTTTGTCCCTGATCCTGCTCCAGGCGTTGGTGTCACCCAGACAGGGGAGGGAGAGGACGCCGTTGCAGTGTGCTGAGATGAAACTCTCAATGTGCCATCTGTCACTCCTCTTCCCTGTGGGGGTCTTCTGGTACCACTCTGTCTCCTTGTGAAGAAGGTAGCACCAAGCTGAGATTGACCCCAATCTTGATTCCTCTTGTCCTGCCATTGATGCTGAACAGCCCCAGCCAGATGAACAGAGAGTGAGTCTAAATGCATATCCAGAAACTATTGAGCATTCTGCTTGATCTGAGTTACAAAGGCAACTGCCATTTTTTCCATGAAAGCAGCCACATACCAGCGATATCACAAGAGACAGAAATAGACGGACTTTTCCATCTTACACTTCAGTCTAATGAGGGCCTCTGGCAATTTTGCCTGATGGGAGGCAATGGTCTAGTGGCATTATCACTGGACCATTAATCCAGAGACCCAGGGACAGTTCTGGGACTTGGGTTCAAATCCTGCCATGGCAGATGGTGGAATTTGAAATGCAATAAATACCTAGAATTAAAGAGTCTAATGGTGACCATGAATTCATTGTCAATTGTTGGAAAAATCTATCTGGTTCACTAATGACTGCCATACTTACCTGTTCTGGCCTATATGTGACTCCAGACCCACAGCAATGTGGTTGACTGCTAACTGTCTTCTGGGTAATTAGGGATGGGCAATTAATGCTGCCCTTCCTAGTGATGCCATCGTCCTGTGAATGAATGAAAAAAGCTCTCTCTGCAGGTTGAGCGTGTGGCTTATGGCTAATACAGAGGGGCGTCTTCTGCGTAGGGCTGTGTAGATGCCTGTTCTCCAGCTGTCTCCGAATGTCAGAGAGCTCCAGTGTTTCTTCTTCCATCAGCTGTGGAGATAGGCCAGTGACTTGCTCACCAGACCGTGCTCCCTTGTCTCAGCTCGTTAGATTACCCACTCAAGTGGCAGCCTCTGTCCTGATGGAGGCCTCTGGTGAGCATTTTGCCAAGACATCCTCGGAGGGTTTACGGGAGTCATCCTCAAAGTGGTGCACAGTCCCCCTGCCTCCTGCAGTTTAGCTATCTGTTGACCACTCAAGAGGAGTAAATCGTCAGTAAGACACATAACCCCTTATTTGGAGGAATGTGTGAGAGGGGCTGCACCACTGCAAAGAGTTGACTACAATTTTCCTCACAAGCATCTCCTGCTATTCCTGCCCTGAGGACGTAGAGATTCAGGAGACTTCCTCAGATGTAACCTTTTCTTTCTCATGGTGTGTCAATTCCTGCTGCAATGGAAGAAAGAGAGAATTATATGTAATGGCCCTGGTTGCATTAGCATTTGATAAACATGTATGGTGAGCCATCCTCAGTGAGTGAGTAGGAAGCAGAGTGCCTGGAAAGGGTTAGAAAATTAGTAGCGTAAGGTGGACATGAGTCTTTCAATGCACACCATTGACTCTATAGCAAGGTTGGCAGAGCTGAGTGACATAGCTGTGCAATTAGACTGAGTGATGGCTCTCTGAGTGTGAGGCAGTGAGAAGATGCTGGTTTGTAATCTACAGAGCACAGGAGATTGTTCCTGCGTTGGTCTCACTTCTTTGATGTCTGCTAATACCACTGACCTCGTTTGTGATCTTGACCTGGGCCCCCAGGTCTGATGGGAGAATTTCTATTGCCCATTGGGAGGGAAGAAGACCTTCTTTCTGACGTAGACATCCTGGAACAATGTGACTGGGATGACTCTACTAAAGCAGGAAGCCACCTTCTGACAAATTGCAAACTTCTCCTTGGAATTGTATAGCTCCTGGCTTGTAGTGAGTGAGGAGTGGTTGGGTGATCTTTGAATGTGACATCAGACCCTCAACCATGAAAAAATGTGAGATTCGATGAGAACTTCTGCCTGACAGTCACATGAGATTCATAATTAACTTGCATTAAAACTTGCTTATATATGAGGCAAGCAGAAAAGTGATTGATCAAGAACTGGACTTGCCATATGAATATACATATATAAGAGCTAGTCAGAGGCTAGGAATCTGGCAGCAGGTAATTCACCTCCTGATTCCAGAGAATCTGACCACCATCTACAAGGCACTAGTCAGGTGTTTGATGGAATACTTCCCTCTTGCCTGGGTGGGTGCAACTCCAACAACACACAAAACACTGACAACCATCCAGGACAAAGCAACCCGCTTGATTGGCACCACATTCACAAACGTTCACTCCTTCCATGACTGATGCTGAGTAGCAGCAATGGACCATCTAGAGGATAAAGCTCCTTATTCAGCACCTTTCAAACCCATGACCAAGACCATCGTGAGAGGACAAGAGTAGCAAATACCTGGGAACACCACTACCTGCAAGTTTCACTCCAAACCACTCAGCATCCTGATTTGGAAATATATCACCATTCCTTCACTGTCTCTGGGTCACAACTCTGGGGTCCATCCATTACAACATTCTGGGTGTAATTTTACCAAATGGACAGCAGCAGTTGGGCAGCACAGTGACTCAGTGGTTAGCACTGCTGCCTCACAGTACCAGGGACCCAGGTTTGATTCCCGCTTCAGGTGACTGTGTGGAGTTTGCACATGTTTCCCATGTCTGTGCGGGTTTCCTCTGGGTGCTCCGGTTTTCTCCCACAATCTAAAAATGTGCAGGTTAGGTGAATTGGCCGTGCTAAATTGCCCATAGTGTTAGGTGCATTAGTCAGGGGTAAATATAGGGTAGGGGAATGGGTCTCTGTTTGGAGGGTCAGTGTGGACTTGTTGGGCCAAATGGCCTGTTCCATACTGTAGGGAATTTAATCTATTCTAAAAAGAAGATAACTCACTTTCAACCTCTCAAGGGCAATTAGAGATGGAGAATAAATGCTGGCCAGCTAGCAACATCAAATCCCATTTAATGAATAAAAAAAACTACAGGTGGAATCTTACCAGACTTTGCAGGTTATAATGAGATGATGAGTGAACGCAGACTCAACATCAAGATCACCTCACTGCATCTTGTACACTTTAATACATCACATTACTGCAAGACTCATTTATGGTCACCACTAAAACGATCATCAATTTTTGTAAAATCTATTTGCTTCACTAATGTTCTTTAGGGAAGGAAATCTGCGATCTTTACATGATCTGTTTCATGTGTGACTCCAGACCCACAGCAATGTGATTCACCCTTAGTTGTCTTTTGAAAATAGCCTAACAGGTCACTCAGTTAGGACTGTGCCTACATCCTCATGAAAGAATAATGAAAGAAAACATGACTAATGATAAATCTGAATTTATTCCTTTGTATGCCAGTGTGTATTTGATTTCTTAAAATTCCAATCCTTTTCCAGGATGGCTGTACTATATAATTTATCCAGTTTTGTATGGCAAAGAAGTTCATTTCTCATAATGGCCTTATTTTGTAGAGATGTTGGGTGGGGTAGGTATGTGCTTGATTGTAAAATGTCAGTGGCTGCTGTCTAAGAGTCAGCATAAATGAGGATACCAGGTGTGCACAGATTCATGGGGTAATCTTCAAGTCATCATCTGTCACTTGAGCCTCTGACTTTGGCTGTGCAAACATTGAAATCAGCAGGAATTTCAACCTTCCCTGCTCTCGCATTACTGTCAGGAACTCCACCTTGTTCAGCTGAGTGTAAATGGAATTATATAGGTGTTGTGGTTAATAACATCTGATAAATAATAGAAGAGATGCCTAAAAATAATTTTACAATTGTGGATTTCTAATTCATAAATTTTAAAAATTATGTGACTAATGATAAAATATTTCATCAGAAAATGTTAGCTTCCACTCCCCTCCCTTGTACATATTCCATTCTTTAATCTGCACTGTGTAAACATGCTTCAAAGTGATTTTGTTTTATTACTTTTAGTTTCCTGGTTGGCTGTCAGTGAAAATCCTTTAATGCGAATGGCTACTTAGACAGCCAGTCCAGCTCCTCATTGGGAATGCCCAGTGAAGAATGTTCCAATGCCATCAATGTTACCATCAGCACTTAGAGAGATGCAAATCCTCTACTTCAGTACTAACTGCAAACTCTGGGTCAACATTTTCATAATGAACTTACTGCTTTCCATTTCTCTTGGGTGTAAAATGCATACACCCGATAGATATTGCAGTTTTATAATTCCAATGACATGTCCTTGTGACAGTGTAAATGTTTATTCCTGCCTGACATCTATTAAGGACAAAATAATCCACAATGGTGGATAACCAAATTCAAGCTAATTAGAGAGACTACAAAATTATATAACTGTGTTTTTTGAAACAAAGTTCAAAAAACAAAATCAAGTTGTGCAGAAGTGCGGCTGATATGAGGGTCTGTAGATGAAGATACCTTGGTTTAAGATGCCAAGGAACGGAATTGCAATCATCCATTCAGAACAGACCGCCCAAGCTTTAAATGTCTAAGAATATTAATGTGAGGTTTCTGAAATTCCACAAGGAAAGTCCACTGTCAAAACTGACTTTAAAACCTAATTGAATGCATTCGCAAACATATTACTCTGGGCTTAGCCTTCAGCAAGAAATGAACTATTAAATTGCTGCATCATCATCTCATTAACTGTAGGTGAACTGTAGAAAAACGGAAACAATTTATTCTGCTTCTTAATGTATTTGAGCTAATTATCATTTCTGGCATAAGAGGGTTATTGCATGAGTGAAGATTGAGTAGAATGGGCCTATATTCTCCACATTATGAAGACTGAGGGACAATAAAAACATGCAAAATAAGAGCAGGAGCTGAGCTTCAACTCATCTAACTCCTGCCCTTTCTGTGAGTGGGCTGCTAGTGGGGGGGAGGTGATGGTTTTGGGTGTACCATTGGGTCCAGACGGTGGCAAGTATCCAACACTTTGCTTCAGCATATCTACTAGAATTCTACCCGCAATGAGGGAAAGTGTTAGTTGCCCCACCAGGCCTTGAGGCAACTGTATCTCTGAATTGACAAAGCCGGCATTCTTACCTGCTTCTTTAGCCTTCATTGCTGGTCCTGGTTGGGGCCTGACCAGAGGGGTACCAGTGTGTCACTCAAACTGAAGAGCTGCTGGTGCTGTGATTAGCCAACTGCCATTTGAAGTGGATCAGCCTGGAAAGTTGGAGGCAAAAACTCCTGGCAATGACAAAATCTGTTGTGGCTTCCAGGATTGGTTGAAGCAGGCTCATCCACAACTTGCCAGTGAGTGTTTATGGAAATTGCCTCCATGTTAAATCTTGAATAATTTAAGATCAGTTAGCCCCGGAGCTTGCACAGCTATAGCTTCTCATCTTATCTCCTTATTCCCATCATACTTAGGAATCTATCAGTTTCTGACTGAATATAGCTGAAAATGTGTTGCTGGAAAAGCGCAGCAGGTCAGGCAGCATCCAAGGAACAGGAGAATCGACGTTTCGGGCATAAGCCCTTCTTCAGGAATGAGGAAAGTGTGTCCAGCAGGCTAAGATAAAAGGTAGGGAGGAGGAACTTGGGGGAGGGGCATTGGAATTACGATAGGTGGAGGGAAGTCAAGGTGAGGGTGATAGGCCGGAGGGGGGTGGGG
>NC_057718.1:41097227-41142520 GCF_004010195.1 Chiloscyllium plagiosum | reverse complement strand
CCACCTATCGCAATTCCAATGCCCCTCCCCCAAATCCCTCCTCCCTACCTTTTATCTTAGCCTGCTGGACACACTTTCCTCATTCCTGAAGAAGGGCTTATGCCTGAAACGTCGATTCTCCTGTTCTTTGGATGCTGCCTGACCTGCTGCGCTTTTCCAGCAACACATTTTCAGCTCTGATCTCCAGCATCTGCAGTCCTCACTTTCTCCTCTGACTGAATATACCCAACAACTAAGATTAATAGCATGAAGGGCAATAAGAATGAGATAGGTTGTGAAAGGAGAAGTAAGAAAACAGGTCAGTCCTCTTCTTATTGATTGACAGTGCAGGCTTAAGCAATTTTATGGCTTATTTCTGCTCCCATTTCTACGTTCTTGTCATGGCCCATTAAACTTTTCCATGTGCGGTACTAAATGTTTCAAGATCACTGTTTCCTCCATCAGAAACGTAACAGCCTTCAAAAGGGATAGCAGATACAATCTCAAAAGTAACGCTCATCATAAAAACATATCATCTTCTAACCAAAGGAAATGAGTGAATCTGCCTTTGGATTCATCCAGAAATTGGAAATTTCAAACAGAGATGAAACATACACTCTGTCAAATCCTATCTATGCAAAACACAAACATTAAATCCTATTCGTCCGCAGACATGTGCAAGAAAAGTGGATATAAAATTTGTGCATTTTATTTATACTCCACTTGAGTTACGCAAGAACGATTGTCAGAATTAAAGTTAAAAGTTTTATTTGAAAGTGTTCAAGAATATCTGCTATTTTTAAAATCACTTTTACAGTGCTTTATGTTGTCATTATATTACAACTATTGGTTTGATATGGTAACATTCTTAGCTCAATGTAAGACTCAACAATGAGTTAAACCATCAATGGGCATCACTTCCTGTCTGTGGAAAGCACGACTCTGTTGGTGTATGCTTAAATGGACATGAAATCTCTGCTCATAGGTTTCATGAAGCCAATGCAATTCCTAATGTTAGAAAAGAGTCAATTGCACAGCATACTCTTTCCTACCATTAGAAATATAAAGTTGGCCAATTGAAGTATTTATACGTTTGCACATTTCCATGTTTTAAATTAAAATTAAAGTTGAAATTGAAGGGCAGATTCAATATTGTTCATTAAACCACCGTGCAGGATGTGGAATCAAAGCAGTAGTGTTAAAGTCCTAGCTTAAACTCTCACTCCTGTTTTACAAGGTTAAAAACCCGTTGAACTTCACTTCAATCATAATTGAATTAGTTTGTGATGGTATCTCCTCGGGGCGCTCTCACAAAAAAATGTTGAATTGATGTTCAGTCAATGTCATCAGGAAAGAAACTCCTCTTTATTGGGAATAACAAAGGAGCACAGTATCTTCTACGTCTTAGGCAGTTCCTTGAGACTAAGGATGAATTTTCTTCTCCTGTAATGTTGTGAGTCCTGGGGTGTCAAATTAGTCCAGTACTGGAACCACACACCTTGCTGCAGGTGGGATGTACTGTCAGCAGAATGGATGGGGTACTTGGGTTTTGTATTCTCCCTTTTGTTTGTGCCTGGCCTCCACCTGTTGGAGATGTGTAAGAGGGATGACATCTTTGCGGATACTTTAGAATTTATTGGTATGTGTACTTTTACAAGAAAAATACAATGAAAAGTGTTATAGGTCACCCTACCATATGGCACCTATATTAATGAGAGAGGTCATAAGCTTCATCTCCAGTTTACACTATCTTGGACAATGTGTCAGTGGTGATATTTGAATTTTTTCAGCATGGCTTTGAGGATGTCCTTACAGCATTTTCTCTGTTCTCCTAATAACTGCTTGCTATGATAGAGCTCAGAGTACAGAGTTCATTTTGGAAGTTTGTGTCAGGCATGTCACAAATGTGCCTCTGATTGACCAGTGCCTTGATGCTCAGAATGCTGACCTGAAAGATGACATTGATATTGGAGAACCAGCCTACCACTGGATTTGCAGAATTTTGCAGTGGCATTGCCGGTGATGATATTTCTCAAAAGAGTTTGAGATCTCCACCTTGCATTGTCAATATTTCCAATACATACAGAAAGGCAAGTAAAATCGTGATCCTGTAGGTCATTGTCTTCAGTCAATATGTTCCTCAGATGGCCTGAGTCTGTGCTAGTCTACAGGAAGCCATGTTGAATTCCATCATCAATGTCTACCTAAATGAAAGAGGCACCCAAGGTATGAGAACCGATCCGCATTGCCCAGTGGTTCACCATCAATCTTTATAGATAGAGGACTGTGTTGTGTGGTGGAATCAGAGTGGAAGAGAATTGTGTCCTGAAGTTATTCAGCCCAAGAGTCATTGTCTGTGAATGCATGGAGCTTAGCCTCTGAGTGTGTGCACACACAAATGTCATCTACATGTCACAATCCAATGACAGAAGTTGAAAGTGTCTTGGTTCCGAACTGGAGGCAACACGTGTTTAGCTTCACTCCAGTAGGAACCTTCATGTATATGGGATGGTATGTTGTGTGGTATGTGATGAAGAAGAGTATTGGCACAGTGAGACAGCGTTGTTTGACCCCAGTTTGCACACAGTTTAGGTGTGTGGTGGATCCATTGGTGAGGAGCATGACTTGCATGTTATTATGCAGCAGGCAGACAATGGTGTCAAATTTCTGTGGGCAGCCAGTTTGAAGAGAACACTCTATAGTTGCTCCCGCTTCACAGAGTCAAAGACCTTGGTGAGGTTGAAGAAGACCATATACAAACAGTATTGTTGTTCTTGTAACTTTTCTTAGATTATTTTGCTCTATCTCTTGATGGATTGTGATTCTCGGGAGGAGCTCTCAGCCACTGGGAGCAATGACTGAGGAGGACTCTTGTGTTGGAGCAGCAGGGAATACTCTGATGTAGCCATCACAATTGGTGTTCTCTTTTCTTGAAGACAGACACATTTGGGTCAGTCCCAACTCCGACATTAAAGCTACCAAGGAGAATCAGCTTGTCTCCCTTTGGGATTCAGAACAATGACTGGTCAAAGCTAGAATAGAATTCCTCTTTCAACTCATCCATTGTTTTTAAAGATGAAATGTACACACTGATGACTTTGGTGCGCAATTTCTGTCACTGTTATAGTGCCAGAGTTCCGAGACGATGATAGCAGTGTGATATTCAGGTCTGTCAAATTTGGGATTGGCCATGAGGGTTCTGCTGTTCTAGGTGCCAAACTTCATTTTAAAGGAGATGGAATCTGGGAACTTGGGATGGCTGTTGCATACCAACTACCAAACAATCCTGATGGAGTAGGGTCTTTATCTAATGGCAGGAATAGCCAAGATGATTGGACACTAGTATGCTCTGCTTTTTTCCAATCTTCTTCCAAAACAAAGTTTAACTAGTGAGTGATAGCATCTTCCAGGTACTCTGTCAAGAAAACTGTTGGACCGATGCTAGTCTATCTATAGTAATACTGCCCATTTGATGTCATTAGAAAATAGAAACGTGTTTACGTGTCAAACAATACATAGTGGAGATCCGCATTAGCCTGTCCTCAGTGAGTGAAGGGTGTGTAATTTGAAAGAAAGCGTGAGATTAAAATTAGTCAGGGAAAAAGAAAGGAAAGAGAGAGATAGACAAAAGGAGGAACAAAGCACAAATTTACACATACTTTTAAATGTGGTTCTCTCATGCAATTGACCAGAATTGATAGTGAGCAGTGAGCAACCTGCCCTTGACCCCATACATCCCATGGGCTTTTGAACTGTGAGTTGCTAGAAATTGGAGAACCCAAAAGTGCAGAAGTGTCTATAGTGAGGATGTGGCAAATAATGATACATGTCCTCCACTGGCTAGATTAAAAGCTGTTAATTCACAGCACAGCGTCTAAACCTGGAAATAAGAATAGACTTAAAAAGAACTAAATTATTTTTAAAATTCTAACAATAATTAAAATCTGAAAGAATAAGACACTGTAATTGCATTTTTTGGATTGCAGAGAATCCTTATTTTTTTATCTGCTGAGTTGAGCCCATTTATGAGATAAGTTCAGGACCATTTATACTATTAATGAATGCTGAGTATTTGAATGCTGAGTATTTGAATGCTGAGTCAGTTAGCTGGATGTTGCTTCTGTAAAACTGCTGGATCCACAGAAAATGTGGAATAACAGTTTCTAGATCCTTAATTTTAACTGTGCACATGTGGTTTCCAGATCTTGCTGTCCAGTTCACACACATGTTATTGTGTGCACCGCTAACCTGATGATTATTTCTACAATAAATGCTGAGCCAATATCACCATGCTTAAAGACAATAACTGACGCTTATGTAATATCTTTATCAAAGAAGAAATTATCCATTGAAATCTAAGGAAACAAACACCCATAAGAAACATGCAGAAAAGTTCATAAATATAGCTAAAAACAAAATATTGGTCTAAAATATAAACTATTCAAACTGGATGGTCCCCTGTCCAAATTAGTTCCTGTCTGTTTGGAAACTATAACTGGGCTTGCTGCACTGCGTTACAAAGAGGTGTAGAAAATCCACATGGGTTTTGACCCCTAATCACCAGTGTGGAATTCATTCTTGGAAAATTTACATCTTCAGGATGCTGGAATGCCAGTAACCACTATCCAACTTTAATGCCTGAGAAATAGTCACATGAGTGATGTACTCAAGTGCCATGGTCAGTTTCAAGAATCACGTCCT
The DNA here is from genome assembly GCF_004010195.1 of Chiloscyllium plagiosum. Classification (NCBI taxonomy): domain Eukaryota; kingdom Metazoa; phylum Chordata; class Chondrichthyes; order Orectolobiformes; family Hemiscylliidae; genus Chiloscyllium; species Chiloscyllium plagiosum. The sequence continues at coordinate 41,137,840 of NC_057718.1, read as the reverse complement.
TCAAGACTGGAATGGAAAAGCACCGAATTTAAAAAAGTAAGAGTAGAGAACGTTTTAAAATGTCGCAAAATCATTTCTTCAGTTGTTAATCCAATGTAGTGCATTTCCAAAGAGGAGTTTAGACCCGACCTAACTCCAAAAAGAAGCAATGCTGCATAACATTAATTCCATTTGATACTGGAGAGGACAAAACTCCAGTGTAGCATGAAAAGCAACTGAAAACAATCCGATGGACCTTCTGGGAATTTTACAGTTGTACCTAGAATTGATTTGAAAGGTACTTCTTTAAGTCTACATCAACAGGTCAGTAGCTCTAGTTATGTTTGCAAACAATGACATCTGAGAGACTAGGGGGATTCAAGAAGCATAAATATGGCACTTTCTAGTCAGGTCAAATATTGTTTCAACTGTTCTTAGCTAGCTTTTAGTAGAGGCTGTATCGCATATAAAAGACTTTTGGCACATAAAGGGTTAAAAAAAAGAAACTGCTGCAGATTGAAACATCCACATCCCAGCCTATGGCTACAAATATTGCATGTAATATAATGGTAGAAGCATATTAAAAACTCACATGATAATCATCATAATGTTTGTACTATCCCTGATTTAACATTGCTGTCATTGTCGTAAGGCTGATTAAGTATGCTTTTATTAAGCTTATATCTAGAATTATAATGAGTTAATATCCAAAGACAATTTTCCTTTGCAGGTCATGTATCACAAAATCTGATGTTATTTGTGGTGGCGTGGTATTTATAGAGGTTAAGTCACATCAGTCAACCATGAAATTTTCCCCTTTCAAAGGTTTGAGAGCACATTTAGGAACCAAAACACCCAACGTGCCCTTACAAACACCACCAGCTGCATGAATCCATATTTACAAAAAGAAAAAAGAAATGAGCAGCCAAAAAAGTTTTGGAAGCTGAACAGCAGCTTTTGACATAAGCAGAAAACAACAGGACATCTTTACAATTCAAAGATTATGCATTTTGAAAAGTTGAGGAATTGTCTTTGCTTTTTAGGTTTAGCAGTGAATTCTGTTTATATATTTTTTAAAAAGACATTTACATTCAACAGACATCTGAGTGAATCAGAACCATAATAACATGAGCACATGACTTTGGGCTGTCTTCCACCAGTTCCAGGAAGAAAGGTTTGCATCCCAGTAAACTGCAATCTATACCATAGAGCTTCTGTCTTGAGAGGAAAGATAAGTGGAAATGAGTACAAAACAAACTAAGATAACAAGGTAATTTTTGGTCTATTTTAATTCAAATAAAATTTATCTGTTGCATATTTGAATTGATAGAGCTTATTGCCAATGAATCTTCTCAATTCTAGCTCTGTTTTTTCCAAAAGGAATATGGATCTCATTATCCTAATTATAACATATACCATGAAATAATCTAGCATGGTTTTAATTAAGCAGTGCAAACACTGTCAAGGTGCAAAATCCCTTTTCACATGGAAAGGTAAATAAAAATAATGCAGAAGTGTTTCATTTAATGTTATAACACAGTCAGCTCAGGGAGACATTTATTGAAGATGCCACATTAATTTGCTTGTCATTAGCAACTACCATTCCTAGTTATACTTTAAAAATATTTGAAACATGAATTGAGAAGACAGCACATAGCCAACCAAGTCTGTTTCCATAGTTCAACAACATTTGGTTGAGTCAAAAATGATTTTTTTTTCCATTTGTAACACCCAGGACCCTAATTCCTTGATAAAGTTTAACCCTTAAAATGCAAAGTCTAAGAGTTACATTCCCAACAGGAAAATTACAGGCCAATTCAATTTTTCTTAAAAATTATGATTTTTTTTGAGATTATCAATTGCAATTTTGTTCACATTCTAAGTAATGATTATTAACGTGGACATCTTTAATTGAGATTGGCCTGCCTTCTGGAACAACAAATTTGTCTCCTGTAATTTTGTTAGAAATACTAATTCTGGCATTTTGATCCAGCAGCAGCAACGGCAGAATTCTGTCCCATTTTCGTATCTGAGTGATGAAAGACTTTGCAGTTTGGCACAGGTTGTGTATAGTTTGCATTCAACAGCCAAAGTAAAAGAAAAAGTGTCATTCTGTTTCACTTTGTGGTTTCATTGTGCGAAGTAATTGTGGCAGGAATTGGGGATTACAGGGATGAAGGAGGTGACAATTGGAAGAATGCAAAGAATGCAACTTGCTCATTTAAACAAGACCCCCACTGGTGTCCTCAAGCAGCCTTATGCTTGAATTGAAGCAAATTAAGATAGGGATGAGGGAACATGATGAGAATACAGTGCATGCCATTCATCACCTTAATATACCTCCACCAAATCAAATCATTGGGAAATTGGGGTAATGTCAGGCCTTTGATGAGCAATATTTTTGGTAGTTCCCAAATTCCTGCCTGTCTTTGGTGATGAGAACCTTCAGAGGCGTCAGTAGTTGAAAATGTAATCTGAAGTTCCAGGAGTAATACAGGGCTATCATTGCAAAGAGTTGCTTTCTTCATGAAAAAAAAAATCATCATGCAGTTTGAAGTCGTGTACATAGTTATAAATCAGTTGCAAATTTTAAATGAAATATTATAAAGTATTACATCAGTAAAGTGTTTGATTTCAAAGAGAGAAAAGAGTTCCAGTGGGACATTAGTTTCAAGTCTATTGGATCACAGGGAATTGCTGTCAACTGTTAATCGAAATGGAGCGAACAGAAGAATGAAGATGAAAGAAGGAAGTGATTAAAGCTGAAAGGGAGGGAGAAAGATAAGGTCCAAAGAGAGTTACAAATGTGAAATTAGAGAAAAGGAATTTTAGTATAATCTGATCCACTAAGTAGATGCTTGGAAGAAGCCCCAGTGGTCCCATCATACTGTAAGCCGAGTCTCAGAGGTTGTAAACTTTCTAATGTTAAACGTGAACTTGTAAAAGCCAATGCATTCTGAACAAAATATACCAAAAACAACAAAGTATGAATATTCTGAAAAGCTGATAGGCAATCTTGAAATTAGCAAAATATGGGATTATGATAAAGAGAACTGGAAGACATTTGGAACAAGTCTATTGTTAGTTGCAATCTCATATTAGTTTTGATGCCTGTACATGTACATACAATAACCACCCTCATCCTAACATTCCCAAACCCTACACACACACAAACACACCCTCATTGAGAAAAACTCAGTTTACTGTTTGCACATTTGCTCATTTGCAAAATTCCAAATGCTACAGAGGGAAAATTTAAATCCTTGTTCAAATATAAATAAAACAGAAAAAAGAAACAAAGCATGCGGGAAATAAAATCTGCCATAAAATTTGTTCTTTTGCCAAAATACAGCATCTGGTGTCTTTGGCTGTGCTTTCACAGAACAACATTATTTATCAGTAGTGTACACAGACAGGGTCACTTGTGAATGTAGGCTTCCAGCAGACTGCTACACCCACTTGGGAGTGAAAATCTGAAATTCAGATGTGCAATCCCTACCATTTTACAACCATGTATTTTAATTGGTGTAAAATCGTGGGCAGTGTGCCTGAACTTTGACAAATTGCTCCAAGTGGACACAGCCCCAAGCCAAAAGTCAGGAGTTGTAAAGTTATCTTCAGAATGCACCAAAGCAGTGACTTCAAGCAAAACGCTGAAGCTCTCGATAAAAGTACATGCAAACATTTAAGGGGCAGAATATCCTGAGAGCTATGCACCATTTTGACTCCATTCAAAATGTAGTACAAATCTTGTTGATGCAAACTATAATTGTCTAAAACCAGAGGTGATTATGTTGAGAGATGTCAGGAATTCTGACTATTTTGTTGCTATCTATTTGTGGGAAAACTAGGAGGCACACATAAACAAAGATGTAATATTAGTGGAAAATACGCATTTTTCCTACTCTTCCTACCAAAAGTGGTACCAAAAGATGATTTTCTTTTAAAAGAAAGCAAGCCTGGATTTACAGACCAGATCCATCAAACGTTCAGCAAATCTGAGGTGGAGACAGCTTCCCTCTTCCCTTCCACCAATCTGATGATACAGAAGGTGAACAGTCTAAACGAAGAAACCCTCTGCTGGGATGTATTTCCCAGCATTGTGTCAGTAGAATGCAGAATACCAAACCTGCTCGTTAAGGCAGCTATCCAATGTTTACCTTCTGGAGGTGGTGAGTAAGGCATTCATTGTGACAGCTTAAGTTATAGTTGCCAGAATTTTACTACACATAGATCATAGGAGAGCAAAAAGAAATTCCACCTGAAGTCTTTTGTGCTTTACCTGGCAGTCTCGGCTATGATAAGCATGCGTCTTAAATCTTCAATCAGATTTCAATGTCCCTCCCCTGCAAAAGTCATCAAGGTTTCCTCCTACGTATTGAATATGATGACTCCTGGATGGAACATGTGATTGAGTGTCAGGAGGTGGTGGAAGTCAGAGGAGTTCCAACTCACTGAAGGTATATACTGCGGAGTAAAATCTTATTTGAAGCTGTTCTCTTGCTATCTGATTTCTAGATATTTTTAATCAACTTTGTTAGTTGTGCAAAGATGCCACTCTGGAGCAAGTAAGACTTGGACCCAGACTTTCTAGTTCAGATGAAGGTACACTACCACTGTCCTGCATATTCCTTGAATTATATTTTGAAACATATTTTTCAGATATAGTGTGAGACATTTCTAGTACAGGTAAGTCTTTGAACTTAGACCTTCTGGCCCAGAGTAGGGACACTACCACTGTGCCACCAAAGTCCTTAAACCATGCATTCATAGATATTTTCATCAACTCATTTAGACATAGCTCTGAATCAGGTGGGACATCACCTTCAGCCTTCTAACTCAGAGGCAGGGACACTACCATTGTACCACAAGAGCCCTAAAATTGCTATAAATCTTCTGGATATTTTTGATCAACCTGTTCAGACATGTTATGATACACATCTGAGTCAGAAGGACCTTGAACTAGATCTTCTAGCTCAGAGGTTGGGACAGTGCTGCCGTATTAAAAAAATCTCAAATGTTGTTGCTTTAATCCAGTGCTTTAGACCACTAGACCACAATCCACGTTTCTATTGTTTTGATTTGATTTGATTCACTACAGTGCAGAAACAGGCCCTTCGGCCCAACAAGTCCACACTAATCCTCCCAGACACATTCACCTACTCCCTACTAATGCACCTATCACTATGGGCAATTTAACATGGCCAATTCACCTGAACTGCACATCTTTGAACTGTGGGAGGAAACTGGAGCACCCAGAGGAAACCCACGCAGACACAGGGAGAATGTGCAAACTCCACGCAGACAGTCACCCGAGGCTGGAATCAAACCCAGGTCTCTGGCGCTGCGAGGCAGCAGTGCCAACCACTGAGCCAAAATTATAAATTAATACGAATGGTTAACAACCTCTTGGTGGTGCATTGTAACAAAAATTCAAACTAACAGTCAAGAGAAGCTTACTTCAGGTGAATCAAAACTTACCTAATCAAAATAACATTGTCTGGAGTGATGATGATGTACCCCAGCCCCTGCAGTGCCCCCTGGTTTCTGAAGGCCTCTATCAGGCCAGTGATCACTACTTTGCTCCCAGTTCCGATAGTTGTGACACACCACTGGAGCAGGTGGGCACTTGAACCCAGGTCTCCTGATCCAGAGGGCGAGAAACTCTGAACTGCAAAGAGACTTGGGAGTTCTAGTCCAGGATTCTCTCAGGATAAACTTGCAGGTTGAGTCAGTAGTTAGGAAGGCAAATGCAATAGTGGCATTTATTTTGAGAGGACTTGAATATAAAAGCTGGGATGTAGTTCTGAGGCTCTAAAAGACTCTAGTCAGACAACTGGAGTATAGCGTGCAGTATTGGACCCCATATCTCAAGAAGGATGTACTGGCCCCGGAGTGGGTTCAAAGGAGGTTCACGAGAATGGTCCCAGGAATGAAAAGCTTAACATATGAGGAACATCTGAGGACTCTGGGTTTATACTCAATCGAGTTTAAAAGGATGAGGAGGGATCTAATTGAAACTTACAGAATACTGAATGGCCTGGACAGAGTTGATGTTGGAAGGATGTTTCCATTGGTAGGAAAGACTAGGACCCTACGGCATAGCCTTAGAGTAAAGGGAAGACATTTTAGCACAGAGAAAAAGGAGAAATTTCTTCAGCCAGAAAGTGGTGAATCTACAGAATTCATTGCCACAGAAGGCTGTGGAGGCCAGGTCATTGAGTATATTTAAAACTGAGATGGACTGGTTCTAGAGTATCAAGGGTTACATGGAGGAAGCAGCTGAATGGTGTTTGAGAAACTTATCAGCCATGATTGAATAGCAGAGCAGACTTGATGGACTGAACGGCCTAATTTCTTCTCCTATGTCTTATGGTCTAACTACCACCGCACCACAAGAGTCTCAAATGTTGGTGCTGTAATCCAGTGCCTTAGGCCACTACACCACCAATCCTCTTTTCTGCTTTTTAGAAACAAATAAACTTGGGTGAAATACCCTTTAATGGGACATTGTAACACAACGACAGATTAACGGTTAACAGAAACTTACACAAGGAAATGAAAACTTTCTAAATCAAAATAACATTGCCTCGGAATCTTCTTTTCTATGCTGTGCCTATCAGCAAGAGAGTCTCAACCAGAAGTGACACACATCTTCGGCACTAAAATGGAGTTAATTGGATGTCAGCAAGAAGTAGAAATAACATTACCTATATCAGCATAATTACAAACAATAACAATGCAAAGATGACACTCTCACCACAAGAGTGTTATCTCAGACTCCCTGACTTACCACCTAAATGCCATATATCACCATCAGGTTGAGTGGAACTTAATGAAACTTTAACACTAATTCATTCAGAGCCATAGCCATACATGTAATCTTGATGAAAATAAGTTATTCCAAAATATCAATAGATCAGTCCAAGGGTGCATAGTTCAAAGGAAGCAGGACACAAAGTCAGGAACAGGATTTGTGAATGTGACAAACAACAAAACAATAGGCCATGCAATAGCATTTTACAGCAGTGCAAGAGTACAGGGTACAGAATTTTAGAATGAAAACCATTAGTTCCTCAAGTGTAGTAGGGGTGGGGGTGGCAGCTGTTAAGAATATTTTTTATACATCTGATTTTTATCGCTAAGTTAGATTAGGGAGAGCTAAATTGTTTGCCCAATTAGAAAATCATAGCATGGCATTAAAGTACTGCAGCTAATTTTTTATATAATTATCAGTAAGATCGGCAAATTACATCACAGCTTGCTATTTATAAACTGTGCCCTCTGCCAATGTAACAATCTTAAGCAACTTTGCTGTAAAGACTATTTTATTGGCCATATATTAGTGCTAAGTTATTGTGATGCCTAAAAAGTGGAATGCTGAATGCACAAAGTATTGATACAGACAACGATGGCATGACACAGATTGTAATTTATAACCATCTGCAGTGCTTTTTTAAAGTAGTCTATTTAATTCAACCACTGAGGTATTATATATTTTGCTATTTTAAGTGACTGTCCATTGTTTCTCATTCTTCACTGCAGTACTGTCCTTTAAGAACATTTTGGAATTATTATTGTATACTAGCTGGATTCACAACCAGTAACAAAAGTGGAACCATTTACTGTACACTCACGCCTCATTATCCATGGATTTGTTACCAATGTATCTCTGTACTTATGAAGTCGCCCAGAGCCATCCTTCTCTTCTCAAAGAAGCATACAGTCTGATCAAGCAATCCTTCATGTTAAATAGGAGAGTTACATACTCAAGGTATCTGCATTTTTGTTTTGATAATGAGGATTTGGTGTACTGTGAAGCAACTCCAAAACTGGGGTTAAACTTTCACTAAGCTGGAAAAAGGAGAAAAGAAAGAGTTAGAAATCAATAAATAATAAATGAAACAGGTGCTCAACTGAGCACATACCTCTGCCATGTTGTGTTAACTGTGGGCAGCACGGTGGCACAGCAGTTAGCACTGCTGCCTCACAGCTGCCTCAGGCAACTGACTGTGTGGAGTTTGCACATTCTCCCTGTGTCTGCGTGGGTTTTCTCCGGATGCTCCGGTTTCCTCCCACAATCCAAAAATGTGCAGGTTAGGTGAATTTCCTGTAGTGTTAGGTGAAGAGGTAAATGTAGGAGAATGGGTCTGGGTGGGTTGCTCTTCAGAAGGTCGGTGTGGACTTGTTGGGCCGAAGGACCTGTTTCCACACTGTAAGTAATCGAATCACATTATTTTAATTGTGTAACTCTTCCACAAAGCTTTTCCCCACCATGTTGATGCTTTAAAATTATGAAAGCTTAAGAAAATAAATACTTTAATCACAAGCTTCCAGGGCACTTAGGAGACTTTGAGCAATCCATATCCAACAACCTCCTCTGCTTACTGTGATCCATTGCACCACAGCCACTGGGCTAACCCACAACATTCTCAAACAATCATAAATATTGTTACCCGCAACATTCTGACAAAAAAGAAAATTCAAGTGGAAAGAAATATACTTTCTTGTAGAAAGCAAAGGCTCATGTAATAAAGAGTTGATTACAAAAACAAAAAGTGCTAGAAGTATTCAATGGATCAGGTGGGGAGAAACAGAGTTCACATTTCAAATCAATCACCATTCATCAGATATGGGATTAGTTAGACATGTAATAGGTTTTGACCAAAGGACTGGTGGGATAAGGACAAAACAACATCTTTGATAAGACAAGAGAGATTAAAAGAAAGCAATTAATTTTATAGGCTCAAAGAGAATATAATGGAGAAAGAAAAGAAACAAATGATATGGCTACAGCAGGTGTGCTGCTGTCAGAAAGTAAAGAAAATGAACAAAACATAAACAGGAATCATGATGAAAGAACATGACAGCCTTCTGGACTCAACACTGAGTTCAACAATTATAGACTGTTAGGTCTGTCCTGCCTCTCCTTTTGCTTTCCAATTTTAAAATTGGCTCTATTCTAAATTTTAATTTGACATTAATGCAATTTTTTATAGAATTGCTCTATACGATTTAATAACATTTTTGCTGTATCCGTTTGACAGCACTTTAACAGTTGTTTTCTTTATACTTCCTCTTTTATTCGTATCCCTGAATCACCCGGCAGTTGGGGTAAAGAAGAAATGTGCAATGCTTTGGAATTCAGTCAACATATGGTACTATTCATATAAAATGGGGATCTTCAGCATGAATCATTGCTGGCATTGTACAGGAGAACTCAACGCCTATAATGCCAGATTACTATCAAACTATCACAGTAAATTTTAAATCCTACACACCCAGCAGGCTACTACTGTTGCAGGCTGTGAACTCCCTCAACTTTTCCAACATTTCTAAAATGATGAAGACCATCTCAAATCCTTTCAAATGAACCAATAGCAATTTAGTCTTAGTGTCACTAGAAAAGAAATTAAGCCTAGCCTACATGTGACTCTTAACTGCACTTTGAAATGACTCAGCAGGCACTCAATTCAAGGGAATTTGGGAATGGATAATAAACATTGGTCGTTCTTGTGATGTTCACATTGCATTAAAGGTTTAAATGAAACAAGATCTATACTCTAAGACCAAAAAGTCTCATTTTCAAACCAAGTGTTGAATGGCAAGATAAGAATCTTGCCAGTGAAAGGCTTACTTGCATCCCTATGCAAGCATTGACATCCCGTTATTAATTCATCACATTTTATTGATATTCAGTTTCTTATTCTCCCATCCACTGACCAGAAACTAGACTGACAATTCCCAATATGAAAGTCAGAAAAGGTACCCAGTCACTCTCCTCACGTGTAAGGATTTGAGATAGTCTTCATTGTTTTAGAAATGTTGGAAAAGTTGTTGCATGTTCCCCGGCTCTCCCTCTTGGACAGCAGTTACCTACATCTCAGGGTATACTCCATGAGCAATGAACACCTATATCCCCTGTCCGCAGGTATTGGCCTTGCATACACATCAGCTTCTTCACACCCTCATAGCAAATTCTTAAATCCACTCCAAATAAGGTTCCACACTTCAGTGCTGCACTTTGGAGCTTCATTACAATGCTGTTACAGGACACTTTGCATGGATTAGTCCAAGGTGCACCTCAGGATTTTTCACTTTCTCTCTTCATGCTCACTCATATTGTATTGACCTCAATGCTGATAGCATTTCTATCTTGCCCTTTTGTGCTTTACTCCCTCAGCCAGAGCTTAAAGGCTCACAGTATTTCTGTCTTGATTTACAGTGCAGACACAAAGATGATTTATTGTTCCTTCAACAGGAGATTTGCAGAGAAAAATTAGTTTGGGACAGTTAGCTGTTACGGGAGATTTTCCACAACCGTCACACAAGAAGAGAGCAAGAGTGAGAGTAGGAGCGGCAGAGACTTGTTTGCAATTTTCACTTTGTAAACTCAACGATTCTTTGCGCACTGGCCCCACACCTGATCAGGAGCCAGTCATAACACTGTTGCCTCATATAGTTCAGAATTGATCAGCTCTGTGGCATCTGCTTTTGCTCTCACTGTTCCAGGAAAATGCAATGTTGTACACTTCTCACAACATGGTCCAGTAAACATAACTTTTATAACTGCAGCCATCCCTTCACACAGTTTCCTTCCTTTAAAATAGTCTTGCCTCTTTTCCAAAAAAAGTTCACTAACTGAAATAAAGAAACTAAAAAATGTTGTCTTTGCAGGAATAATCCAACCCCCTCTCTTAAAAAAAAAGAGGCTTTTACTTTGGAAATGTTCAATCTTGCTAAGATTACAAACTGCTGCTCTCCAGTGGCAACTGAAAAAATGGATACTGCAGTATCATGGCTCCTCACCCATTTAAAATACTTTTAAACCATGGTGCCAAGGACAAAATACATTCTTGGCCCAGTAGCAAATACAGTACTGATGAAACTGAGGTAAATCCATGACTAGCTGCCATAAGGTCTGCTTTCATTCCAAAAATGCATTTTGTGCTATATTTACAACACATATAACAAGTACATATAATCTAACCTTTCGTTACAGTCTACTAATTTGCACCAAGTTAAGAATAGATGCATATAAAGACCCACAGTTTGAAAAGAGCGTTCCATTACAAGTAAATCAGCACTAAGTTATGAGAGCAGAAAATTCTTATGAGGATTGCACTGTGAAATGAATGAACATTTTGTGAACAACTAAATATAATGGTCAGAATAAATGATTACTCTCTGTATAAACAAGAAGCATACAGTAGTCACAAGCAGTCCCACACTGCATGCCTGTTAAGCAAATAACATTTCAAGATATTGAGCATGGCTCTACCATCTGCAGTGCATACCTAAATAAAATTCATGTGTGTAATTCCTTTTTTTCACAATGAATGCATATGGTCCTATGAAACCTTAGCCCAAATAAAGCACACTTTATTACGATTCCCCCGTAAATACGATTGGGTAAGACCATCTGCTTCTGCCACTGTTTTGCCACCCAGGGAGATTTTGCAGGTTATGGCTTGTGCTGTCTGAGCCACCTTTTTTTGTAGGAAGCAATGTAAACTTTATACAGTTTACCTCTTTCCAAAGAAAATACATATTCTTTATGTGGGAGAGTGTACCAGCAGATTTTGGAAATGGAGCTAAAGGAATATGCCAGCAAAGTGTGGAGACCTGGTTTCACCTGTCTCTGCTGTTCACAGTTTTTAGGTATATCTTAAAAACTGTGGAACAATTCTCAATCGCAACAGAGCTAATCACCTTGCAGGCATGGTGCATGGCAGGAAGTCTCTAGCATGGGAGGTCCTCCTCCATTGACTGAGCCAGGACCCAAGTTTTTTTTCTGAAGGACAGTATATCCACTGAGTTGAGGTGCTACAAGTTCACCAGTGGTAGGTGGGAAGTAGTTATGCAAAACAATACCTATTCCTCCTCTTAGTAGCTGGCAGGAAATATAATTTAAAGCTACATGTGGTTGCTAAAGATGTGACCATACACGCATTTCATCTACTCGACCTATGTAAATTAGACATCACCTCCCCAAGACTTTGTATACTCTGACAACTCCTAGTATAATTTCCAGGATAGAGTTGTGAAGAACACCTCACATTTCTGCCAATAAGGCAGCAGAAATTTCAGAGTGATTTGTTCCTAGTGTTCTCCAGATACTGGAACTAACTCTGTGATAAAGCTTTGTCCCTTTATGGGTCAAATTTCTAATGATAAGCACAATTCCTCATTAAATAACAAATAGCAAAACAGTCCAACCACTTATATGCACCTAACTTAACCACAAATAAAGTCCCACTCCATTCTGACAGCGTCTGTGGAAAGAGAGGCAGGGTTAAAATTTCAAGTCTGATATAACTATTCAGAAGTGAAAGGCATTGGAAAATGGTGTCTCTAATCCTTTTGACAGAAGTGGTAGAGGGACAAAAGGAATAGATCATATGGATGTCCAATGCAGAAGGCAAAGCATTGCTAATTGTGTTGAAAGTGAATTAGAAATGTAAACTAAGAAAATTAAGATGTGGAAGGCAGAAAATGGGTCTTTTCTGCTGAAAGCAAAGTAAACAAAACACTGCAATGGAGAAGGGATGGTGGTTGGGAGAGCATAGGAAAAATGAAAGTCAGATGTCATGTGCTTAAACTTTGAAGTCGTGGAATTCAATATTGAGCCTGAAAGGCTGAAACGTGTCTCAGTGGAAAATGAGGTATTGTTCCCTGAGCAGAATATTCAACCAGTGAAGTGGGACTTAACAGGGTGCCAGTATTATTCCAGGAGAAACTAAGAAAGAGTGTCCAAAAAAGACAGACAAGGAAGAGAGTTGACAGCCTTAGAAGGCCAGCTGTCAACCTGTGGGGGAAACAAATGGCAATAAAATCCATTGATAACTATATTGGCACCAGAAGGGATCACAGACTCACCAACTCTGCAAGTTCTGCTTTGAAAACAAGTTTGTTGAATGAATGATCTTGCCACCCTTCACTCCATTGTCACTTGCCCTGGCTATGCAAGAAATGACAGTAGTCTTGATCCAGTCCAACGGCTTCTCATACCTTAAGGAATCCTTTCCATCACAGCAGAGATCCTTTCAGCATTGCTAGTTTTGTTGCAGACTACAAACTTTTCCTTCGTAGCAGTGTTCCGCTGTCCACCGGTTCTGTTTCCATAATTGCAGCATAGAAAGCAACCCTAGAAGCTCTTGGGCACTGGGTCAGAGAACCTGGAATTCTGGCCTTCAGACTCACTGGATTTGGTTCCAGGAGAAATTTCTTCAGGGGTTCTCCAGATCCACTGGATGCACCTTTAGCACAATGCCCAAGATTGAACAAGGTGGCCGATCCAATGAATACCAACAAATGGTGACCAAATTAAACTGTGAGCTCCAGCTGTGTAATATGCCTGTCATTTGTTGGAATCCATGTGATCTATAATCTCATTGAACAACAGCGACCCAACCACTGATCTCAGTACCAATGGCGCAGGTCAGTTTACCAAATTTACGCTGCTGTTTCTCAAAATAGCAGCATGCAATAGACGTATGATGCTGACTAATTGAAAGAGCACATAGGACAAAGCCCACCTGCTCAGGTAATAGCACAAATATGGCAGGCCTTACTGACTTCATCCCTGGATTAAACAAAAATAAGATGGGAATCATTCATGTCATTTTATATCGAAGCAATGTCCTTACCTCTCACTGTGCCTCAGGTGATTTGATGTTATTTTCCTCTAATGTAGTGTTGCCCAAGCCAATCTAGAGAATCTAGTCACTGTTTTCCTGTCTTTGCTATATTGATGTTCTCTCTTCCTGTTTCTTAATGTTCCTGTCCCTCTTAGCTCTTCTGCTTCTCTCTTTAGCTTTTTGCTTCTCTCATTGGCTCTCCAGTGCTCTGTTGTCTTGATTTTTTTGAATGGCATAGGGTATGAATGGAGATTCCAGCACTAAACCTACCGCTGCCGTATTGCCATGACCTGGTAACACAGGCAAAGGCTTGAATATGTCCTTTAGTCACTGCTTGAGATGTTTTAGAGGCACTTGTGCAAGGGTAGGGTCCCTCCCTCTGAGCCAGGAGGCCCATGTTCTTATCCCACCTGCTTCAGAGGTATCCTAATCTCTCAGACCAGATTAATTAGGAAAAATCAAAATCAAATAATTGAGGTTCCAACTGACATTGATCATTTGGTCATTAACTAGCAACTATTGAACAATTTCTGAGCCATCTTTACGCAAAGAGTGGTAAGGGCGTGGAATGCACTACTTGCTAATGTAGTCAACTCAGCCACATTAGTGAGATTTAAACAATCCTTAGATAAGCACATGGATGATTTAGGGATAGTGTAGAGGGACAAACTGAGAATAGTTCACAGGTCGACGCAACATCGAGGGCTGTAGGGCATGTTCTGCGCTGTATTGTTCTATGTTCTATCACTTAATGTTAGACGTACGTAAAACAGATTCCATTTTCTTCATGGCAGTGATTTTATAAATAGTGTAATTTCATCTCCACTTCAAAGAAAACAATCATGGTAAAAAAAACAAACCACAATCTCAAAATGCTTCGAGAAATACATTCCCAATAGTCACTTGTCATCACACCAAAATGCCTGGGCCGCTTAATCAATGGCCTTTAAGTCCTCATTTCATAAAACACCAATGTTTGATGAGAAAAGCAAAAATTGAAATTTTGCCATTTGTGCAAAAGAATGTGTTTCATCGAAAACCTTTCAAACTGATGCCCACAGATGTTTGTCGGCTAGTCAGCAGAGCTTCCTACAAATCCCATTCTGCAGAATTCTCGACAGGTAAATAGAGCAAGCAGCACCATGAGTCTTCAACTAATCCAACTGAAGTATTTGCATTGAGCCATGCAGATTGCAAACCAGTGAGTTAAATAAAGGATATAGCTTATTTGAAAGTCATGCACAGAAACAAAATAAAGGTGGGAAAGAATATTGATTAAAGGAGAAAGTTAAAAGAAAGAAATAGAAAAAGTAATCAAAGCAAAATTTAACTCTGTAATGTTAATTTTCTTTGAGAGAGTAAATCTCCACACTTGGAAAATTAAAATTTACAGTCAGAGAGATTATTCCCTATATAACTGTGCAGGAGTGAATGCCAGAAATTGTTATCAGATTTACCCTGTAATAATGACCTTCTGACTTCCTTACAGCAAACTCTGGGCCATTAGGTTAGGAGTAAATTGTTGATTGCATTTAACCCAACAGTAAATTGTATATAGTACCCATGTCTTTAACTGTTATGTTCATACATTTGTGCAGGTAAATTGCATAGAAGCTGATTGGGAAAAGTGAGTCAAATTAGTTAAAATATTTTCAAAGTTTTACATAAGAGAAAACAGGTCAATGATCAGAAACAAGTTAAGGATGCTACCCTTTGGAAAGAAAAATGAAAAATTAATTGTTGCCATTGTTACTATTTGCTAGAGAAGCAGCAGACCATCTGGTGCAGTAGCATGTTATCAAGGTGTCCAATTTGGACATGTGAGCTATTCTTTCAATGCAGCTCTTAATGCTGGAAAGACACACTTGAAAACAAGGCCAGACACATTGAATGAAATCATCAAGCTGTGAGTTCCAAATCACCTGAGGCCATCCTGCTAAACATGCGCTAAAGCTGCCAGAGGTTATTTTAGAAAATATAAATGAGAAAACCTGATTTATCACCAGCTACTGCTCACTCTATTCACCAATTAATTAACAAAACCAAATTTTAAAAAAACAGACTTGTCTGCTTCCAGTGTCAGCTGATAGTGGCTGAAGCGTTCAGTTGGGGGTATCCGAAGATTACTTGGACACAGGATAAACTTGGAACTTTAGAAATTTTGCCTCTTAATCCTAAAGAAGAGTCATATTGGAATAGTAACTTTATTTCTCACTTCACGGATTGTTTCAGACATGCTGACATTTTCCAGCACTTTGTTTTTATTCGAAAGGACATAATCAGAGAAGTAGGACCAATATGAAAAAGACAAAAAGGAGCATGAGGAATCATTTGTAGAGAATATACCCTGGAAGGTCTTTTGTTCCTCTCTGTCCATCTAACATGTGCAGTGGGTTCTGAGTATTTTTATTCTTTAGTCACAAAAGATTGGTATGGAGGTACAGCAAGTAATGAAGAAGATTAATGGATGTTTTCCTTTACTATGAGAGGAAAAGAACATAAAATTAAGGATATTATTAGGGCATGGGTGAGACCATATCTTGAATACTGTGCACAGTTTTGGTCTCATTTACTGAAGGGTGCAAATGTACAGTAGGCAGTTCAGAAGAGACGTACAAGCTGAATACCTAGAATAAGTAGTCAAACAGACTGGCCATGTTCCCACAGGCATTTAGAAGAATGAGGGGTGACTTATTGAAGGATATAAGATCCTGAACGGTATTGACAGGGGTGGATCAGTAAAGGATATTTCCTCTTTTGGGTGAGTCCTGAATTAGGGAACATTATTTAAAAAAATAGAGGTTGCCCTTTTATGATACAGGTGAGGAGATTTATGTGTTTCTCTCAGGAGGCTGTGACTTTGGAACTGTCTCATAAGATGGTGAAGCTGAGTCACGGAATATTTTTAAGTTGGAGGTAGATAGATTATTGTTAGGAAAACGGATCAAATGTTATAAGGGTAGGTGTGAATGTGGAATTTGAAATAAAACAGATCAGTTCTGATCTTATTGACCAGCAGAGAGGCAAAAAGGCCTCCTAGTGCTCCTACTTTGCATATTTGAGTTTTTGTAGGTAAGTGGTTTTTAGTTTAATCCTGAATGTGTTGGTGTTTGCTACACTGTCCCCACATGGCTGTGTTCTTTACCACTTCTAGCACCATGTATGCATTTGATTTTAACCCCTTCTTTCTCACTTTAAACCACTGTGTTTATCTTTTGCTCTCTTTTTGTCTCTGTGAATCAACAAAATCTATTACTATCAGGTCACAAGATAAACAAATATCTGTCCAATTTACAATGTCATTGTTGCTAATAATACATTGATGAACTAAAATAATTAAATTGACTATATTTTTGATTTAGCTTTGCAAATGACTCACGGGGAGTGAATTCCTCCAGTCTTAGACAAGACAATGGACAGCAAGACTCTGGCATCAGCCTTGTTCTATTGCAAAGATTTTCAGTCCAGCCTAGGCGGTGCCTCACTCTTGGAGTCCTCCATAGATTTTGTTTGGCTAGCTCCATCTACCTCCAGCTGCTGTACTCCAATCTACTGCCATTCAGGTGGCTTGTATTTCCCAGACACGAAGGGGATATCCTGTGAGCAACAGTCATCTAAACATATGAATTAGGAATAGCAGTAGGCAATTAAATGAGATTATGTATGATCTGATAGTGACCTCAACTCCACATTCCCACCTACCCCCCAAATCCTTTGATAGTTAAGACATGTCTCCTTCATGATGTTCTACAGGGGCTCCTGATCAGATCTCTGTTGAACTTACAGATGACAGACAAAATCCAGATTTTCCCTAATACATCTCGATCCTCAGAGTTGAATCATCCAGGATGTTGCACATTCCTACCACTGTGAATAGCTTCCACGAGAAATGTCTTGCTTCCGTTAAATCTTCACATGGATGGCAAGTCTATCTCTTTTCCAAATATGCCTGTCAGGTTATATTAGAGAGAGGAGAAAGTGAGGTCTGCAGATGCTGGAGATCAGAGATGAAAATGTGTTGCTGGAAAAGCGCAGCAGGTCAGGCAGCATCCAGGGAACAGGAGAATCGACGTTTCGGGCATAAGCCCTTCTTCAGGATTCCTGAAGAAGGGCTTATGCCCGAAACGTCGATTCTCCTGTTCCCTGGATGCTGCCTGACCTGCTGCGCTTTTCCAGCAACACATTTTCAGCTCTATATTAGAGAGAGAGAGCAGTAATACTTCTTTCAGCATGCCTTTCTTCATTTAGCTAGCAGTTTGCACTGGAGTTTTCTTCTTTCTCTTTTTCCATTTGTTTGAACACCTGTTTCTTTTTGTTGTTGTTGACGTTAAAGATCGCCTTTTCATCTTCTGATAAAAAGCAAAGACAATGAATAGAACAAAAGCAAGTTTGCCATGAATTCGTGTCAGAATGCCATGATGGCAGTCCTGTCTTGGCAAACACCTGGAGCAGCTGAAACATCAAAAGGGCTGGAATATACAGCCTTTGCAATTCAACAATTCACTGATTTGGAAACTGCCAGGATTTGATTTTTCTGTAGTTACAAAGGAAGAAAAGTCAAGAGGAGCAGGAGAATGGGAATCTCCTTTATGGCTTGAACCAACTTACTATGTCTCCATTTTTTTCTGGTGGACTTCAAAACATGTTGAAGAGCTTGACAGTCTAAGGCCATTTTATCATCGTCCATTGAGAAAAATGAACTAAACAACATGGATGTTAAACAATGCACCTGTGTAGGAAGGACAATGTGAAGAAATAGAGGTACACATTGGAAAAGTAATGCATCAATTTCTCTAAAATACAGACATCTGAAATTAAATGATATTGTGAAATGCTAATTGCAATACAAAGAAATGCATGGGCAAGTTACTTGTTTCAACATATTTTTAATAAGTTGTTGAAGTAAATATTTTCTCAAAAGGTTCTGGATCACTATCTGACATGGATGAATTTTGTGACTTTCAAATCATCAGCTAATACAATCTGTTCGTTTGCAAAGTCGTCAGCCAATAAGTGCTTTTCCAGTGCTACACTTTTTGAATCTGAGCCAACAATTACAGGTCTGTTGACCACCTTGACTAGTATTGCAGAGATTTGTCATGACTACCCAAAATGGCTCAGTGCTGTAAAAGTTGTGTCAACATCATACTTATGGTCATTATGATGATCCTGGTGGGTATAATGCATTGGAAATCAAACCCCACTATTCCAGGTGTTGTCACAACTGTGAAATATGACCAATTTAATAACTGTAGCAACTAGCTTAAGCCTGACTGAGAACACCATATAAAGTAAAAGAGATTCACAACAGGTTCCAGCATCGACAAGAAAACCAAAAAAAAACAAATTAACATGAGGCTAAACATATTATTAATTACTAATATACTGTTGAATGTAAACAAACACACATGCTCATTCTTAAATGGGATGGACATGCCAAATGTTCCTATTTTCTACGTTTCTCTATCACATTGTTATCTAATGTCACAATCCCCAATTCAGAAGCTGGTCAGTTGGACTTAGTTCTAGGCTTGAATAAGCAGTTCTTATTTTTCAAAGTCACTGCATATTATTTCTTCACACACATTGACAGAGAATGATTGGGCTTGTTAGCAGGCTTGTAGGTCTGAGTCTCCACTGCTCCCTCCTTTCAGTGCTGTGACAAACTATCATGTATAACTCATACAAACCCTGATACTAGGCAGTTACTTCTTTATTTCCAGAGACTCTCAATGCCAGTGCAGAAGTATCAAATCCAGTTCCAGCATAAGAGCACCACACAGTTCCACTTTTCCTTAGAGTTGTATAAAAAAATCTTTAACTTTATAAATGCTGATTTTTTTGGTTTATATTTCCAAATAAAATATGTGTAAAAAGAGAAGTTGCATTCTTACAGCAGATTTGATGTCCTGAAATCATGCAAGTGCTAAATAGTCAAGTAAGGTTTTGAAAAACAGAAATTGCTGGAAACACTCAGGAGGTCTGGCAACATCTGTGGAGAGAAATCAGAGTTAACGTTTTGTGTTCAGTGACCCTTCTTCAGAACCCTTCTTCTGAGGAAGGGTCACTTGTCCTGAAACATTAACTCTGATTTCTCTCCACAGATGCTGCCAGACCTGCTGAGTTTATTCTGCAATTTCTGTTTTTGCTTTTATTTCTGATTTCCCGCATTCACAGCTCTTTTGGGTTTTTTTTTGTTGAAGAGTTTTTGAAGTGCAGTTCATGTGGCATCTAATTTGCGTATAAGATCCCACAAATTGTTCTTTGGCAATGATTTGAAAATGTGTCTTTGGGTTGAAGAATTAGTATTGACTGGGACATCAAGTATCTCTATGTATAAGTGCCATTGAATTTTCTCCATACAATAAAAGGCAAATGGGAACCTTATTTTAACATCTCAGGTAAAAGATGACATCTTTAAAACTACTGGAAATGCACAGCAGGTCAGGCAGCATCCAAGGAGCAGGAAGATCGACATTTCAGGCAAAAGCCCTTCATCAGGAATGAAGCTGAGAGCCTCTGGAGTGGAGAGTTAAATGGGAGGGGGGAGGGGTCTGGGGGTAAGGTAGCTGAGAGTGCAATAGGTGGATGGAGGTGGAGCTAAAGGTGCAAGTTCAGAGGGGAAGGTGGAGTGGATGGGGAAAGGAAAATGGACAGGTGGGACAGGCCATGAGGGCAGTGCTGAGCTGTATTCAAGAGTCAACCTTGATTTTATTCTGTGTTCAATTCTCTGGAACTAGAGTTGAACCTACAGCCGTTCCCATTAGAGTGTATTATCACCGAGATACAATTGATTGGGCAGTCAAGTAAACATGAAGACAATTCCTCAAGCAATAACTGGCAGAACCTCCTTAGTGAAGTGTAGTTTTTGAATAAATATTAATTCACTAAAGTGTTTGGAAGGCCTGAATTGTCTGTAAATTTTAGAGGACAGATTAAAATTGAATGGGCATATCCTCCTTAATTGCTGTCTCACTGTACTTTCTTCAACCTTCTCAGATACTCCTGTCCCAAGTAATGTCATGCAAATATATAACCTTTGGGAATGCTGTACTTGCTCAGAAAAGTTTACTTTAGGTGGGTTTGAGGTTGGGGAACAGGAGTGGATGGGATCAGAATCTGCTGATGATCTCACCTTTCGAGATATTTTTGAAAGCATGGTCAAGGTTGCCTAGCATGAATGAAAAATAAAGGAGCTTAAAAGTTATTCCCACCTGCATCAATCATTACGCAAAATCTCAGCAGTCTTTAGGCTCAAACTCTGCTCACTTACGCCTGTCTCAGTTGATCCTACCAACTGCTGTGCCTTATAGCCCTCATTCTAATTTACCCCTAGTACATTACAAGTATAAAACCAGGAGATCAGATGGCTGAGGACTCCATGGATGGATCATGGAAAGACTCACAGTGTGGAAATGTGGTAGGAACATGGTTTTGAGTTTAAACTTGCGGAATTTATTAATCAGTATGAAATAACCTGCCTCTTGTTGTACAAGTGGCCTCTGATTTACAGAGGTCTGACTTATATTGCTCATACTTATCAACAACAGCCCACATCAATACTAATTTTAACGATCCAACATGCTAAAGTTTGCAAATTTATAAACAGCTATTTTATATTGTTCAGGACTGAATTCAGACTTATATACAAATTGACCTACAGCCATACTCAAGACTGGAACCAATTTGTAACCTGGGATTGCCTGAACTAAACACATTAGGAAAATAACATGGATTTTGTTTTTAACCAATCATTTTAGTTCATCATTTGTTAAAATATGAATATTTCACGTGTTTGCTTTTCTGCGCTGATCAATGTTTCAGCAAATTGGGATGGTTTAGTTGTCTGATTGAACCAATCAAAAATGGATGAGGCATTTAGCCTGTGACCACACTATAATCAATGTGGTAAATTAGGCAGGTAAACTTAGCAAATGTGAAGCAAAATAATTTGTAATGTAATTATTTTGTTTCATACTTACTCCAAATACTTGAATGTATTACCCATCTAAAATGAATTGCATACAGGAACAACATATCTATTTACAACAATTTTCTTTGTACCAAAATAATATTGTTTATAGTTTGAAACATTCAGTGTTACAGGTTTGTGCCTACTGTTTGACTTTAAGGAAAAACATAGTGAGGGATAATTTTCCTATTGACCATCAGTGTATGGAGTTAGCTTGGGAACAGAGCACAGAGGAAAATTGGGACAGAAAAGTTGTATTTTTGCAAAGAATCCCGATAGATCTTCCTCCAGATGTCATAACCAGGGAATTGTTTTGTACATAAGTGCAATTAAATCAAATGTCATTGTTCATTTCTCTGATATTGTTGACTATGCTTGCTATGTAGCTTGCTTATCATAAACATATTCTGTGCTTAATACAGATTTTTAGAAGTTAGTAAATAAATTTAGTTTACTGTTTATGCATTTATTCACCTGGATCAAAAAGAAAAAAAAGGACTACAAACCATTCAAGTATGTGACTTAAACCAATGCAGGTTTGATGCCATTGCAATGAAATACCTTTACAGCTCCTTAGAACTCCACGCAATAAAATGGCCTAACGATTTTTTATTACATACATTGGCTGAGTTTTGCAACCAAACTGAAATGCTGTTAAATGACAAAATTATTGCCTGCCAATGGCAGTAAATTGTAGAAACCACAAACTTAAATGAATGATATCACAGTTTGAAAAGACATTGCCATGTATGAAGTCACAGGTTTAGGAATAGTGCCCATCAGTATGCTCACAATGGTGGCTGTCAGCACTCCACTCACAGGAGCAGCTGTGTATATGCTCCATATGGCAGCTTATGACCATAATCAAAATAAATAGCACTTAAGCATGTTTTATGCTGGCAAAATTTGCTAAATATTCTTCTCATTTGCAAAGAAGCATGCAGCAGAAACAGAGGTGCTTGAATTCAGCTCAGGGGACAAATCCGTTTGATCACATTGGAGCTGAAATTCTGCTTTAGATATGTCAGTTTTAAAAATGTATTTGCACACCAACATGGGTTCTGAGGGCTTATGCCCGAAACATCGATTCTCCTATTCCTTGGATGCTGCCTGACCTGCTGCGCTTTTCCAGCAACACATTTTCAGCTCTGATCTCCAGCATCTGCAGTCCTCACTTTCTCCCTTCTGAGGGATTAGCAAGGCTAACTCCCACAATGCACTTACATTGCCAATATCTGGTTCTGTTCCTGCCTTTGAGCTATTGCTCCAGTAAAACACCAGGTTACTTAGCCAAGTATAAAATATCAACACTGATTGGAACAGACTACATTGTAGGGGAGAAGATGAGTTACAGTAAATCTTCTGTATCTGTGAAATCACAAATTGTAAACACAGGAATCAACATCTGTGATTTTTAACCTAATTTAACCCACGTTTAGATGAGCTTTATGCCCATAAATTTTATCATTTGTGATGTGGAGGAGCCGGTGTTGTACTGGGGTGGGCAAAGTTAAAAATCACACAACACCAGGTTATAGTCCAATAGGTTTAGTTGGAAGCACTAGCTTTCGGAGCACACTAAACCCATTGGACTATAACCTGGTGTTGTGTGATTTTTATCTTTATCATTTGTGGGGTTGCTTCGGAATGAAACCCTCTAGGAAACAGAGGAGTACTGACATGATGGAAAGATATTTGGTGATCCCAGTAGATGGCAGTAGAATTGGATGTAGTGGAAGGGGCATGGTATAAAATGATGATGATGGCTTTGCAGATGGACATGGGATCTACTTGCAACATTGGAAGAACATTCGATGAAGGAACAGAATAAAGTTGTTATGCAGTATGACTATCTTAGAAGGATGTGGTCCAAATGATGTTTCTGTAGACGGATTTTCTTGTTTGGTGGTTGAGTGCCTTTGATCTTTCTGTAAGTTCCTCCATCATAATCTCCTGTTCTTCATCAGATCAGATTTGGTTAGATTCTTCCAACATTATTGCAGATCTCATCAGTTTAGTAAACATCTCTGGATTACGTTGAATAACGTCACTGAATAGTTAAAGCTACTAGACATTTTGTTTAACAATCTTAATGATTTTTTAAATAGTTATTCTAGTTGATATAGGACTTTCATTATGCTATTGTTCAACCACATTGAGAGCAGCTATAAACAAGGTAAACATTCAAGTTCCCATAGAGGCCACCTTTTCTATTCTACTATGCCACACACTAATTGTGGAATGGTAGATTTCCTGAGTAAGAACAAATTATGTGAGCTGTCAACAATTACTACCCTCCATGGTTTTAGGTCAATGATCTCACATAAGTTGTATATTTAAGGAGTTGTGTTTTTTCTTTTCAATTCAGAAACTTTCACCACTCTAAACACAAGACTCCAATGTTATAGTTTCAGCTGATGGTACTGCTAGACAAGTCAGATCTCAGAATGAAAGAAATGGACTTGACAGGTCAATTGCTTTTCACCATGATGTGGAGGTGCCGCTGTTGGAGTCAGGTGGATAAGGTTAGAAGTCAGATGATGCCAGGTTATAGCCCAACAGGTTTATTTGAAATCACAAGCTTTCAGAGCATTCCCTGTTTGTCAGGCACCTAACGAAGGGGTAATACTCCGAAAGCTTGTGGTTCCAAATAAACCTGTTGGACCATAATCCGGTGTCATCTGACTTCTGACTAATTTCTTTTTTGGTTTAGTTGGTTAACATTGCATTGATTGGTCACTAAAACATATTCTACCAAGGCTGCAGATTTTCTTTAACAACAGAAGAGATATTTATTATACAAACAAAGAAGTTAAAAACAAAAACTAAGCTATTTAAATATAGATGGCATTTAGAATTTAGCATAAAAAGAACAGAGCAAAACAAAGTTTCAACCAAAATTTCACAACACTTCCCATTAGAGACTCAAGTCCAAAAAAACACTCCTATGCCAAATTAAGCCATTCTGATAAAGCTGTCCACATGTTCCACTCCCTGTTACTCCACTAAAGGCCAGTTGGTGAAGGAAGAAGCCTGTCATTGCTTGTATAAGAGTGAACCATTACAGTCTGTTTAAAAGGCTTGCCTCAGAGATATGGTGTTTCATCCCAGTTACAATGAAATTAAATGACTTTCTATTCCTCATCACCCTATGTACTCTCACTCCAACACAAGCACTAAGCCTCATCCATGACATTTTATCCTCCCAATACCAAACTATGACACCAACCACCTCTTCCATCCTTACCAGGTTATAGCACTTCCATGCCTATTGACTCAATATACATTGCATACTACCAATGAACCCTATAGTGAGAATCAAATGTGTGTAAAGAAGCTTTCCAATAAATGTATTCATGTATTGCTTTCCACAATATTACAGAAGTCATTTCACACTTTAAGTGTCCTATTGTCAATCATATATATATACTCTTCAAAGTATCACTAGTAGAGACTGTAAGTACTTGACCTCTTCACCTTATATAAATAAACTTTATGCAGTGGAAAAAATAAATAAAAGGGCCAGAACTGTCAATCAAATCATGCTTTCCTTGGCATTTGAATGTTTCAACAGAATGCAGGGCAATAATTATGAATGCAGGCTCATAACCTGAACACAATTTACCCTTAAATGCACTTCCTGGAAATATTACAGCCCAGGAAAAGTCCCACCTTCCCTTTTTAAAGGACTCCAGTATGGCAAAACTCCAAGTCCTTTTTCCTGACTCTATTCAACTTTATGTGTGCTCAAGTAACTATCTAAACAATTCCAGCCACCTGCATATACTTAACTTCAATTAATACTTGACACACTTCTACTATTTTCCCACAGTTCTGTCATTTTATTTCTATAACACATGTCTATCCAATTTCCTTTTGCAAGTTATTATTGAGTCTGTTTCCACCATGTGGTCATGACTTTGTGGCGATGTCACTGGACTAATAATCTAGTGGCAGAGGTTCAAATCTTGTCTCAACAGCTGAATATAAATGCAATTATATATCTCAAATTAAAAATTAGTCTTGGTAATGGTGAAAATGAGTGGAGGTTTCCATACCCTTGAGCAGCCTAGGCAATGGGACAATAAAGCTGGTATAAAAACATCAAATTCCTAACACAGAGAAAAATAATTCCAATTTTTCCCTTAATGCTGAAATGATGAGTTCTCAATCGCATTAATGAGGTGTGGCTATTTTATTTCCTGCATTCGCACCTCACTATTTGATGATCTCCACCATATTGATGTGCAACTCCCAATTTTCCCTGCCTTCTCCACAAAACTAGAAGGCCAGTTCTCACCATGAACATCAGAGTGGTTACCTAGAACATATGACCTAGAACATTACAGCGTAGTACAGGCGCTTCGGCCCTTGATGTTGCGCCAACCTGTGATACCAATCTGAAGCCCATCTATCCTACACGATTCCATTTTCATCCATATATTTACCCAATGACCATTTAAATAGCCTTTAAGTTGGTGAGTCTACTGCTGTTGCAGGCAGTGCGTTCCACACCCCTACTACTCCCTGAGTAAAGAAACTACCTCTGACATCTGTCCTATATCTATCACCCCTCAATTTAAATCTATGTACCCTTGTGCTAGCCTTCACCATTTGAGGAAAAAGGCTCTCACTGTCCACTCTATCTAACCCTCTAATTATCTAATATGTCTCAATTAAGTCACCTCTCAACCTTCTTCTCTCTAATGTTACCTGGCATCACAGCTCAGCGCTTGCCTCTCCAGATCTTCATCTAGCTCCACTGTCCTCACCATCTCTCTGCAACGCCCAGCCTATTAGCCTCACCACCTCATTCATGCATTCAGACCAACTCACACACTACTTTAGTCCTTCAGGAGCTTATTTTGATACTCAGGGACACTTTTGATTTGCATGTTTCTGCCAAGTCACTTTGCACACATGGGCAATCCAACAGAATGCATCTTATGGCTCTGAACTTGCTTTCTTAGCACTCACTTACTTTATTATTATTTAGAAGCCGTCACCCTCTCTGGTTTGTACTGTATATCAGGACAGAGGGAATAGTAGGCAGCTTGTCATGGTGCACAGTGCATGTGAACCTGCCTATTTCTGCACTCTTTGAACTTTTCTGCTGATGAATAAATGTTTACTTATCCATATGTGTGTATATGTCATATATTCAGCTGATCCTACTTAAAATATCTACAATCAGGATTGAAAAGGCCATTTGGTCCATTGTATCCATGTCAGTTATCAAACATTTAATTTAATGGCATTTTTTAGCACTTGGTCCACAGCCTCAATATGCTATGGCATTTATAGTGCTTAAATGTCTTGATGCTTTCCACCTCTAACACCCAATAAGTTCCAAATACCCACAATCATCTGGTTGAAAGATAATTTCCAAAAATTCCCTTTAAACCTCCTACTGCTTCCCTTAAACTGTGTGCCCTGGTTATTGACTCCTCTGCTAAAGAGAAAAATGTGTTTCTATCTCCCCTGTCTATGTTCCTCATAACCTTATACACCTTAATTAAATCCCACCTCTGCCTTCTTTGCTCTAAAGCATACAATGCCACCTATTTAGTCTCTCTTCATAGCAGAATTGTCCCAATCCAGACAACATCCTGGTGAATCTCCTCCGCATCCACTCTTGTGCAATCACATTTTTCTATAAAGTGGCAACCAGAACTGTACACAGTAGTCCAGCTGTGGCCTAACTAACATAATGGACAAATCCATCATAACCTTTCAATCCTTATATTCAAAGCCTTGACTAATAAATACAAAAATCCCATATATCTTCTTAACCACCTTATCTACCTGTCTTGCTACTTTCCGAGCGCCTGTACTTCCTACAGTCCTATCATTCAGTATGTACTCCCTTGCCTTGTTAGTCCTCCGAAAACATATTACCTTAAACAATTCAAGATTAAATTCCATTTACCACTGTTCAGTCCATCTGACCAGCTGTCTATATCATCCTTTAACCTAAGACTTCCTTCCTTGTTATTTACCACATCACCAATCTATGTGTCATCTATGAGTTTATTGATTGTACCTCCTTTGATCTTGTCTAGATCATTAAAGTGCACAATAAGCAGCAAGGGGCCAGCACTGCACTCAGTAGTACACAATTGATTATAGGCTTCCAATTACAAAAACACCCACTGACCATCATGCTCTGCTTCCAGCCACTCTGCTAATTTTGAATCCAATTTGCCAAATTGCCTTAGATCCCGTAGGCTCTTAGCTTCTTAACCAGTCTGCCATACGAAACATTGTCAAAAACCTTTTGGTCATGTACAGTATATCAACTGCAGTACCCTCATCTACACATCTAGTCACCCTGTAGATGAAGGAGATAAGATATTTGTGCTTAAAGTCCTTCTTCACCATATTTTAGTATTTTGACTGACAGGAATGCAGGGTCAAAGGATGAGGAGCTTCCTTTTCCTGTGATAGTCAGTGTGCAATGATCACCCGGCATTCAAACATCCCATACTCAGGAATCTCCCATTTCCTCAAAATGAAGTTTAGGACCTGGAACATCAGGACCCTCAAGGATAACTGTAGCTCAGGAAATCTGGAAACTTGTAGCAGTCATGATAGACATGGATTCTTCAATGCAGTTAAGTCTATTTATGGCACAGGTCCCCATAGGCGTGCATTGATGACAATCAAGAACAGATTCTCACAAATCAAGGGAAGAGAGGTAGTCAGTACCCATTGATGGATCCCCTCAACTGAGTCTCAGTCCTTGACGTGAATGGCGCTGACCTAATCTTACAATAGTATACTACCGGCCACCATCACAATGCCACATGAGGTTGAAAGGGCTATGTGACAGCCGTCAGATCTACCAACACACAGAATCCACACTGAAATACTATCTGGTACAAATATATCACTAAATGCTTGCTTTGAAAACCTAGCTTTAAATCCAACTTTTCCAAAATCACAGAGCTTCTGAAGAATTAGTCTATTTTTTCCAGCTGGTGTATAACAAGAGTGAAATCTTGTTAAAACTGCAGTTGATACAGAAAGACATATTGCAAGCCTGCTGATAATCTTTCCAGAGCTTGTGTGCCATGTATAGGATTTACTCATTATTTAAATTGGTCTCAAACTAAAATCCATGCATATTGTTTATGCTTGAGACTTTATTACTGTGTTTTTGTGATGAATCTACTAAGAAAATGCTATTTTGCCTTATTATAACTAAAACAGTGAGGAGTGGATAGGTGCTTTTTAAATCTAGGTTCATTCTACAAAAAGTTTATATTTATTTGAAAGTAAGTGGATATAAAATTTCATTTTGCATTCTAATCTTACATGCCCACTATTAATTCACATGGAGAATTGATTCATTATTTTAAAATTGTACATTTTTTCCACCATGTGTGTGCAAAAGGGCTTTTTTTTCTGATGTGGGCTTTGAAATATTTTACTGAATCTTCAGTTTAAGATGCAAGTGTAATTATTTTGAAGTTTAGGGGTGAGTTTTGATAGAGTGGATAACAAAAGAAATTTGGTGCTGATTTAAAGTTGCAATTGTTAAGCACTTACTTTTAGTAAATACGAATATTGGGTCATAAAGAATATTTTCCTGCTGACTTTCATTTTGATTAGTTTACCTACAGTATGGAAACAGGCCCTTTGGCCCAACCAGTCCACACTGACCCTCTGAAGAGTAACCTACCCCCCTCAGACTAATGCCCCTAACACACTATGGGAAATTTAGCATGACCAATTCACCTGACCTGCACATCTTTGGACTGTGGGAGGAAACCCACACAGACACAGGGAGAATGCACAAACTCCACACAGACAGTCACCCAAAGCTGGAATCAAACCTGGGAGGTAAAAACAATGACTGCAGATGCTGGAAACCAGATTCTGGATTAGTGGTGCTGGAAGAGCACAGCAGTTCAGGCAGCATCCAAGGAGCTTCGAAATTGACGTTTCGGGCAAAAGCCCTGCATCAGGAATAAAGGCAGTGAGCCTGAAGCATGGAGAGATAAGCTAGAGGAGGGTGGGGGTGGGGAGAAAGTAGCATAGCACGACATGGTTGAAGAGCTTCAGGGCAGAGGAAATGACCTGGGATTTCGAAGCTCCTTGGATGCTGCCTAAACTGCTGTGCTCTTCCAGCACCACTAATCCAGAATCAAACCTGGGACCCTGGTGCTGTGAGGCAGCAGTGCTAACCACTGAGCCACCGTATTTTGTTTAAATGAGTTGGATCTTTTCAAATTTATTATTTAAGTAAGTCTTATGCTCAACTTCTAAGGCTCATTTTTATGATGTGAGGCTGCTCATTAGCTGGAGATAAAAATTACTGTGAATGGGAAATGAATAAGTTCACCAGAAAATGTGAGAAAAGGTTTAGGATTAGCTTTGTTTTATTAGTTTAAAAATATCACTGGAACAGGTCTGCTTGCATGTGAGGCTTCCAACAGTATTTTAGCCCTGTAAGTGAAAGACCAATAAACCCAATGCACAGAATGGTCATCCCTGAACCGAACAGTAGGTTGTTGGAAATACGCCTTTCCATGTGAACTCTTGACAGCAGCTAAAAAGGCTGCGGGCCAAATTTCTCTTTTTTACACAGGTGAACCTCTTCAGCTAAATTAAATATTTTATCACCAATTGTATTGTTGTAGCCTGGTAAGGTTGGATAGAAAAGTTGTAATGGAGATGTTTGGAATACTCAAATGTCACCTGTTGGCATTTGGAGTTTTTCTGCCAAATTTGAAATTTGGTGGATGTGACATCTGTCCAAGGAGAAGCAAATGACAGATGTGTATTTTGTAAGAGTGTGTATGCATGTGTGTGTGTGTGTTTAGTGTAGTGGGGTCACCTGTAGTGTGACATGAACCCAAGATACGAGTGAGCCTGTCATACCAGATTGTTTAACGACAGTTGCGCATAAACTTCAACTTGCAAGTAAGAAACAAAGTCGATCGAGAAGGAATCAAGAACAAACATGAAGACAAGTTGAGCAAGAAAAGTACATCATACCTGATATGAAAGGGTGGGCAGACAACATGCAAGTGATTCTAACAACCATGTTATGAGAAAACATGCCAGAGTTATGTGAGTGAAAGAAAACTTATGCCTTTGGCACCCACCCAGTTGGAAGTGCTTCTGCAAATATTTAGGTTCAAGAAGTCTGAGGCAGGGCCAGTGATTTGCGACTGCATGGCAGATGTGGCAGCATATTGTGGGCTGCAAGTATATACATATTACAGGCCTCCTCTTGTTTTAAATGGGCCCCATTAATGTGTGCTGCCTTGGCTGTCTTCCTCAGTGCTGAAAACCTTTATTTTCTTTCATTTGGTCCCATGACTGATGCACTGAGGAGAAAGTATTAACATGATTGGCCATTTCATGTCTTGTTTGCTGCACACTGGCTCAACTTGAATGATGTCCCAGTTCCTCCAAACCAGTTTCCTCAGGGTTCTCTGCACTAGTAAGACTCCTTGGCACTCCCAGCTGTTTGGGCCTGGAATCCATCCTCTCTTTTAAAGTGGAGCAGTCTTTGATTGCAGCTGCAGTTGCAACAAATTTGACAATCCTAATGAAAAACTGCATAAAGGAATATCGAAATTATGATCACATTACAATTACTGGTCTAATGCTTAAATAACTTTGGCGCACATTGCAAGTGCTAGGCCTGCAGGTCATTTTTAACCCTGACTGTAGAATTTATGTTAACTTCTTGTCTGAAATATTTTCAGACTTAGTTCAAGTAATGAAAAGTTTGAACACTGTCTTAATCTCTTTACTCATCACACTATTCATTGAAAGATTATTAACATTGAACAAATACATTTCTGGCCTCTTGAACAGATTTACTAAGAATGTTCCAAAATATATTTTGGAAATAAAGCCAGCCTGCTCTCAGTGGATTTTAGTGAGGTTAAGGGATTGTCATTGCACTGAGTCAGGAGTCAGGGCTTTACCATGACAGTATATCTCAGCCACAGACTTTGCATTCCTGCTCCTGGGCTTCCTGATCAGTCATAGACTGCAGACGTGATGATGTTCCACATGAAGGATGCTGAGTTACATGTACTCTGGCACAGGGTCACAGTGGTTGAACGTGACATTTATTCTGAGCAATCATGGGAATGAGACATGGGCAAGCTGGCCTAGATATGTATATCTCTCCCTGTCCTACCTCAGACTCCCATTCTTGAATTCTTCCCTCTGGATCCTGCTGCAGAATCTGAGGGACTGTAATCAAACTGAGCACACTCGGGAGAGACAATAGCTTAGTGGTATTATTGCTGGACTGTTAATCCAGAGAGGAGGAAGTGGGGACTGCAGATACTGGAGAGTCAGGGTAGAAAAGTGTGGCATTGGAAAAGCACAGTAGGTCAGGCAGCATCCGAGACACAGGAGAGTCAATATTTTGGGCATAAGCCCTTCATCCAGAGACCCAGGTAATGTCCTGGAGACCAGGTTTGAATCCTGCCATAGCAGAGGGTGGAATTTGAATTCAATAAATATCTGCAATTAAAGAATCTAATAATGACAATGAATCCATTGTCAATTGTCGGAAAATTCCAATCTGGTACACTAATGTTCTTTAGGGAAGGAAACTGCCATCCTTACCTGATCTGGCCTACATGTGACTCCAGATCCACAGCAATGTGGTTGACTCCTAACTGCCCTCTGGGCAATTAGTGATGGGTGGTAAACACTGGCCTAGCCAACAATGCCCTCATCCTGTGAATGAATAAAAAAAACGTGCAAGTGGAAGCGATTAAGGAAGGGACCAGCAGAAGTGTGAATGGTCCCACTTGAAGACAGTACACTACATGGTTCAAGAATCTCAGGAGGGGGGGAAATGTGAGTGGGATCCCACTTTCAGGGGCCCAACCCCAGATTCTGATTTTCCCAGTGTTCTCCTGCAGACTAAACATCTTGCAGCTCTACTCACTCTTCTCTCCCGAGCCACGTCCTCACATCCCCATCTGAACTCACAACACTCGCAATCAACCTCTTCAAACCCTTCTCACACATTCACGTCCACCCTCTCCACATAATCCATTTCTCACACTCCACACTCTCCACCTTCTCTCCTTGCAGCAGCAAGTACACTACCTCAGCGTGAGATAGAGTCAGAATAGTCCCCAAGTGAATACTACCCTGACCAGTGCACTGAATGAGGCTTTGGTGACTGGAAGATAGTTGAAATCCCTTTGTTCTGTTTTTTTTGATGATGGTTGACTGGCAGCACTCAGAGCAAGAGGCTCCTTCTTGCCCCATCCCCTACTGGCCAACGTCTTTGCTGGTTGGCCTCCATTTTCAGAGTGAGGGAGTCCGTTTGCCTACAAAACAGGAATGAGTAACGGGGTGATTATTTGACTGTGACCTTCATTATTGCTAGAATTCAGACTAGGATGCACTCAATTTGTGAGTATGCCCCCTTCCACCAGCACACACAGACTGAGATTACAGTCAGTTTAAACCTTTTTTTCTTTATCCCTGGAAGGGCAAAACACAAAAAAAAATGTCTACAGGAGGGAGCTTTCTACTGAGAGGGGAAGATAGTCATCCCCTCATTATCTCTTCCTGTAATATCTCTCTTAATTTGAAGTTTTGCTGACATTTTACAGGTGTGACATTCTATGGGTCCCACACAAGGTTTTGCCAGACTGTGACTGAATTTACTTTTTTTTTGTGTATAGCAGTCATCTCTTAGAAAACCTATTTTGGAATCAAAGTTTTTAAAATGTTTATGGTACTGTGAGTTCTAATTCGTTGTCATGACAGAATACTCTCCTGTCTGCTCAGTCTTATGCAGATAATGAGCCTTTCATGGTCATTCTCACAGAGGATAATACAGCAGCAAATGTGTGGGACAAAAATAGAAAAAATGTGTGCTGAAAATACTTTCCGTTCTGAAGAAGAGTTATATTTTGACACAAAATGATAACTCTGTTTTTTTCTCTATCACTGCTGCCACTCCTGCTGACCATTTCCACAACATGTTCTGTTTTCCTTTCAGATTTGCAGCATCCACAGTCTTCTACTTTTATGAAAATGTGGGAGATTCAGTCAGCATGTCCTTAGGCACTGTGTAGGCGGTGAGAGACTGGAGGAGTCTGTCCTCCATGAGATGCCATAACATACCAGGCATTTGCACTAATGCCCATATCACGTTCAAAAATACTGAAAGGGGCAGGGAAACAGAGAACTGGTGGAGGTGTAGCAACTGGAGGATTTTCATTTATGTCTTTAGAGGAAATTTGTGGGAGTTCAGTGCTAATCATATCAAAACTCCAGTTCCAAAAATTCAAGAAATGCAGGATATTTTCCCAGTGTTTTATCCAACATTCTTTCCTCACAAGAGCAGACCTTAATTTCATTTTTGGGACATTGCTTTGTGCAAAATGGCTGCCAAACTCACCCTCATAGCAAAACTGAGTGTTCCACTTAATGCCATTCTCCAGCCTTCCTCCTGTAACCCTGTTCATTGTTCATTTCCATATAACAAGATCTCTCGGGATATATAATTTATACTAAAAACAGACTGTAAGAATATACATCAGCTGAAGGTGTATCCCATTTAGTGCTTCATGCAAAAGATTATAAAAGTCCCAGTTCCTGGTGAAGACAATATAGCTTCTCCCTTTGTTTTATTTTGCTACGTAAATTTTCAATCATCATTTGTTTGCCTTATTTCAAATGCACAGTTGAATCAATATAATACTGATTTGTAACTTGGGATATCTCAGCTGATCCATGTTGGCATTGGAGAGAAGAAATGTGCTACGAGCGCAAATTACAAACAGAACTTGGTTTGAATGAACTTGCTCAATGCGGAAAGAAAAATTGGCAATTAACCCCTCATCCTTCCATCAGCTTCAGCAGAGGTATGAGCTTCTAAATTAGCCTTACACTACTGGGCTGAGGAGGTGAAAAGAATTCAGCCTCAATTGCTGCTTTTTGATCTTCAGCCAATAACTGATGCTGGAAACTGTAGTAATTGGGTAAGCGTGAGTTCAGCCTGAGCTGCGATATCCCCAGAGCGAAGCAATCTGTTGACATGCAAGCCTGGGATGCCTAATCTGTGATCCGGAAAATAGACATAAATTAGACAAACTAGATTGGAAAGTAAGTGCAGACATGTTTATCCATAAGCCTGACACCAGTGGTATTCTCTTCTGGTACCTTTCAGCTTGAATGTTTTCATATGTTAATGACCCCCGAGTGACATATTAACATCCTTTACGCAATTTCCTGATGTACTCATCAGCTAAAGCTGACTCATTTGCACATTGATTTAAATGATTGCTCAGGGTGACTAGGACCAGAGCTGATGACTGAACTTCTTTACAGAAGCCTTATCCAGACCTCTGTATTTTTTTCTTTTTCACTGGATGGGTGAGTGGTAGTAATATGAGAGGGCTGTGGGATTTCAGAAGGGATCTGGACTTTAAGTATTCAAAGGGGACTTTCATTCATGCCCAGATCCAATGCACAACACAATGCAAGGGAATTGTAACTTTCGCAATGTTTGTCTCATTTGTGACTATCAGCAAAAGATTAAAAAAAGGCAAACCCAGCTCCAAAATACGATGTATCCATTTCAATGCAATTCACTATCTCACCCATATTTCACCCACTACAAGAGCAACTAGTAGATTGGTCCCTAGATGATTAAGGCTACATTTTAGAATCATAATTTTGATATGTTTTCAGCATCTTAGGTGAAATAATTCCACAGAGATAGGTATCCTGTCACCAAGTCACCTTTTATGTACACGTGTCCTTGACACCGCTCTAGCTTCCTCAGAGCCAGGTTTCAGAGTGAACAGAACTTCTTATACTCCTATTTATATGGGGGAGGTGATAGCCTCATGATACTATCACTGGACTATTAATCCAGAGACCTGGGCTTGAATCCCACCATGATCGATGGTGGAATTTGAATTCAATAAATATCTGAAATTAAGAATCAAACAATGATCATGAATCCGTTGCCAATTGTCAAGAAAATCCCATCTGGTTCACTAATGTCCTTTAGGAAAGGAAACTGCCATCCTTATCTGGCATACATGTGACTCCAGACCCACAGCAATGTGGTTGACACTTAACTATGGTCTGGGCAATAAACGTTGTCTAGCCAGCGATGCCCGCATCCCATGAATGTATAAAACTAGCTGTCAGCCAGCATTGTCTGATTGGACCAGGTTAACAGTCCCAATCAATGAACTCATTTTCTATGAGGTACATCTCACTGATCTCATTACAATTACTACAATAGGATACCAGCTAAAAGGGATGGCACGGAGACTCAGTGATTAGCAGTACTGCCTCACAGTGCCAACGAGCTGGGTTCGATTCCAGCCTCGGGTGACTGTGTGAAATCACATTCTCTCTGTGTCTGCACAGGTTTCCATTGAATGCTCTGGTTTCCTCCCACAGTGTGATGATATGCAGGCTAGGTGGATCAGCCATGCTCAGTTGCCTATAATATCTAGAGTTGTGCAAGCTAGGTGGATTAGCCATGGGAAAAGTGGGGTTACAGGGAAAGGACTGGGTGGAATGCTCTTCTGAGGATTGGTACAGACTCAATGGGCCAAAGGGCTTCTTTCTGTACTGATGATGATTTTAAAACATATATTGAAATTCATGCAGGTACAAGAGTAATGATCATCAACACTATTGGCAAACTGGGGCTTGGTCAGAAAAATAGAAAATAGGTCCAGGGGTATGCCATTCAACCTTCCACTATACCTTCCAGGTTTGCAGATGTCAGATCATCAATTGTGTCGCACAGCCTCATCCTACAAATGGATACCATTTCAGAGGATGGCATGAAGAACAAAGGGAAGTTTGGAAGGTAGCAGAAAGGATCTCAGTGCTGGCTGTGACAGCTCATTAAAAAATTTCATACAATTAGTGGCTTTATCCTTCTGTGAAAAACAGACCGAGTAAGTGGAATTTTCCCAGACTCTGAACAACATGGGAAATGACAAGTCAGTTGGGAAAATGTGGCGATAATGGAAAAATAACATTCACGGTTTTGGGAATAAGAGGTTTGATTTTGTGCATAAAGTTTTAACAGCTAGATGGCAATCTTGCGAATGCATAGCGAGGGGCTTTTTTATACTCATTAACATCTCATATTACTAGCTCATCTTATCTTATTTGTATCCAGTTTGCTCCTTTCCCAAAGAGAAACTATATGGCCATTGTTCACAAAATGCAAGTTTGAGCAGAAACCTATTGACCAGAGCTCACTGGCGTCTTCTCCATGCCTCCACTTGTTCAGCATCTTCCCATGAGCACTAACCACTTTCTTCCATAAAGGTTTTCTTTAATCACTCAGGAGACAAGAGCATTGCTGGCTAGACCAGCATTTCTTGCTTATTCGAAATTGCCCAGAGGGCAGTTAAGAGTTGATTTGGTCTGGAGTTACATATAGATCAGACCATGTAAGAATAGCACTTTCCTTGCCTAAAGCACTTTAATCAACCAGCTGTTTCTTTTTCTTGACAACTGTTTCATGGTCATCGTCAGATTCTTAATTCCAGATTTTAATTCAAATCTCTCTATCTTCAACATTGGGATTTGAACCCAGGTCCCCAAAATATTAGTTGGGTCTCTGGATTAATAAGTCAGCCTAATAGCCTTTGCATACCCATTAGACATCAGTACTGGACAACCACCAATCTCAATTTCCTGAAGAAGGGCTTATGCCCGAAATGTTGATTCTTCTGCTCCTTTTCCAGCAACACACTTTTCAGCTCTGATCACCAGCATCTGCAGTCCTCACTTTCTCCTAATCACCAATCTCAGCAGCTCATCAAGGCACATTGTTGACTCATTAATAACACAGTCTACACTACACTTTGGAGATCACCAACAACTTGAATTGCAATTCTGCTGCTGTGCTAGTTTGTAGTCAGGACAGGTGCCCCCACATTACCCACCAGACCTGAGTGCACCTCAAGAAGTCACATTGACCTTCATAAATTCACACACTCAAAAGTATAATCAAATTGGCTTTTCATACCCAATAAAAACTGTACAAGTGCTCTTCCCAGGTTTGGCAAAACAACAAACAAATTGTGAATGTAATCAGTATAATTACCAAGTCCTTTGATTACTTTATTGGTTAGCCATTGAAACGTGACTGGTGCACTCTTCTTTCTAAAGAGAATGACTTTGCACTTGTAACATCCAACCCATGTTACAAGTACAAAGAATCACACAACACCAGGTTACAGTCCAACAGGTTTATGTGGAAGCACTAGCTTTCGGAACGACACTCCTTCTTCAGGAGGTTGTCCACCTGATTCAGGAGCAGCGCTCTGAAAGCTAGTGCTTCCAAATAAACCTGTTGGACTATAACCTGGTGATGTGCGATTTGTCCACCTCAGTCCAGCATCGGCTCGTACACATCAAGAGCAAAAAAGTAATTGGCTTTATCAGTTAATGGAATTGCCAATTTCCTTTTAATGAAATGATTTATTTGACAAATAGTATGTGTAAGATTTGGTTAACACAGATTACCAGTCTGTAGGACGTTAGTCGAGAATGTGGTGCTGGAAAAGCACAGCCAGTCAAGCAGCATCCAAGCAGCAGGAAAATTGACATTTCTGGCAAAAGCCCTTCCTGCTCCTCTGATGCTGCCTGACCTGCTGTGCTTTTCCAGTACCACACTCTCGACTCTAATCTTCAGCATCTGCAGTCCTCTCTTTCACCTCGGATTGGATGTTAATCTGCTTTTGTTCCGAACAAGGGAGCTTTGGTAGAAGATCCAGATATGTTGCAATTCTGACATATAGAGCCATCATTCATGCCTATAACAGCCACTAAGATATATGCATGTGAACTGGCATAGCTACACACCTAACAGCATCAACAATAGCAGTAAAACCCTGACTGATGGTTCAGTCACAAACTGCATCAAGGTCTAAATAGAGACCCCATTCCACTGAGGAATCATCGCCTCGACATGAATGGGAGAATCGCATGACAATGATATGGGCGATTGTGTTGTAAGTGCCCCAGGGTCACAGGTCCCACCCATACCAGAATCAGTAGGACTGCACCAATATCTGTTATACCCAATATTTATTGATTGCACAAATGATATGATGATATAAGTCAGTATTACAAGGATGTCAGCTGCACTGAAATGAGTACAATTATAGTCTTTGAATTCTCTATCAGTATAATCCTAACCACAAGCATCAAAACACCCTGAAACCAAGGAAGCTGCATGTAGAATTTAGAATTGCAAACAATTGTTAGCATGCAAGTTAATCAGCGGGATAAAATATAACATGGATAATTAAAGGAAAAATGTTAGTAAACATAAATATTCTGGCAACGTGATGTGTTTTGCTTAGGTTAGTTTCTATCTATCACTCTTAAATGATGATGACATTTATATTTGAAACTGTGCCCTAACACCCATGATATTAAAGACTGCCTGAACAGTTGTTGAGAGAGGAAGAGAGCTATTATGGCTGCCTGATAGCATGTGCTACCAGTTGTTGAGCTTACCTCTCTCTCTCTCCTTCTCTGGCTTATTCACCACGGGCAAAAGAATTGTTTTCTCAACTGCCTTCTTCTTCACTTTTTGTGGTTTTAAGTTCTGAACCTTTGTAAATGGCCAAATTGTAGGAGGTTCAAAAATGTTTCTGGAAACCATTCCTCATTTATATTTTATGGATCTCTGTGACCTCTCCAGTCACTACAAGTTATCTGCTCCAAATTCATATGACAACGCCAAATCATTCAGTCTATTTTTAGCCTCAGCCCTTGGATTGCAAGGAAATAGCATCAGTCAAGACTGAAATAACTTACTGTGATCTCCAATAACTAGTCTGTCACATGGATGTAGCTGAGCAATTGACAAATATTAGAGTGCCTGAGAACAAATGAACAATGGCCCATCCTCAGGAAGCAGACACCTGACACCATGGGCTAGCATCTGGGTGTCTAGGAAATCAAATCCCTCTTTTTTTTATGAAGTTAATAAAGAAATAGGCCTTTTATACACACGTGAGTGGATTGGTGGGCATGTAGTCATTTTCTGAGTTTAGTTTATGAGAAATAGATTGAGCTCAGAAAGACAACTGAATAGGGTGTCCATTTTGCATCCAACACAACAATGTGTGGCTAACTAACTGAGGTAATTAACATCACCAGAGACTACCTGGAAATTTACAAAGATTAAATTCTATCATCGATTTCACAGCCAAAAGATGAGTCAGTGCCCTTGTTGGAAAGAAATCATCAGACATGTCCAGGGTACTGGGATACAAAAGTATGAGCAACTGTTCAGATATTGCTCTCTGCACCACCTGAGTACTGTATTGAGTTTTGTGCAGCAAATCCAGGGGAAAGACATAGTGGCCTTGGAGAGGGAGTATAACATGGGTTCGTTAGAATAATACTAGGGTGTAAAGAATATGGGAACAAGTTGCCGAAAGTTAGGTTATTTTGCTTTTAGTTTACCTGAACTTTTAAAATGACAAATAGATTCTACAAATTTGATAGGGAGAGAGAAAAATCCTTTCTCGGGGGACTCAGAACAAGAGACCATAATCTTAAAATTAGTACTTGGCTATTTAGGAGTGAAATTAACAAGCATTTCATACAGAAAGATGATAGAAATCTGCACCTCACGGCCAAAAGTCTGTAGATGTTGTACTGATTGAAGTTTTCAAGACCAAGGAGAATTGATTATTGTTACATGTTACAACAATGGAAGTCCCAAAGGGAAATCCATGATTTCACTTTACAGAAAGTAGTTACTTTCAGTTCTCAGCAAGTTTTCGAAAATATCACTAAGTATCAGAAATTGTCCAGTCAAAGTATTGCAAGCGATTCCCAGCCAAAACGGTGTTACACGAGTAGAGTGGCGCTGGAAAAGCACAGCAGTTCAGGCAGCATCCGAGGAGCAAGAAAATGGACGTTTCGGGCAAAAACCCTTCATCAGAAATACAGGCAGAGTGCCTGAAGGGTGGAGAGATAAATGAGAGGAGGGTGGGGGTGGGGAGAAA
>NC_057718.1:41070130-41096065 GCF_004010195.1 Chiloscyllium plagiosum | reverse complement strand
AACAGTACCCTTCCACCGACACTCTCATTCGTTTGGACGAACTGGTCCTCACCCTTAACAATTTTTCCTTCGAATCCTCCCACTTCCTCCAGACCAAAGGGGGTAGCCATGGGCACACGTATGGGCCCCAGCTATGCCTGTCTCTTTGTTGACTACGTAGAACAGTCCATCTTCCGTAGTTACACCGGCACCACTCCCCACCTCTTCCTCCGCTACATTGATGACTGCATTGGCGCCACCTCGTGCTCCCGCGAGGAGGTTGAGCAATTCATCAACTTCACCAACACATTCCACCCTGACCTTAAATTTAGCTGGTCCTGGATTAGTGGTGCTGGAAGAGCACAGCAGTTCAGGCAGCATCCGAGGAACATTAAAATCAACGTTTCGGGCAAAAGCCCTTCATCAGGAATAAAGCTTTTCCTGATGAAGGGCTTTTGCCCGAAACGTCGATTTTACTGCTCCTCGGATGCTGCCTGAACTGTTGTGCTCATCCAGCACCACTAATCCAGAATCTGGTTACCAGCATCTGCAGTCATTGTTTTTACCTTAAATTTACCTGGACCGTCTCTGACACCTCCCTCCCCTTCCTGGATCTCTCCATCTCCATTAATGATGGCCGACTTGACACCGACGTTTTTTACAAACCCACCGACTCCCACAGCTACCTGGATTACACCTCTTCCCACCCTACCTCCTGCAAAAATGCCATCCCATATTCCAATTCCTCCGCCTCCGCTGTATCTGCTCCCAGGAGGACCAGTTCCACCACAGAACACACCAGATGGCCTCCTTCTTTAGAGGCTTCAATTTCCCTTCCCACGTGGTTAAAGATGCCCTCCAACGCATCTCATCCACACCTCCGCCCTCAGACCCCACCCCTCCAACCTTAACAAGGACAGAACCCCCCTGGTACTCACCTTCCACCCTACCAACCTTCGAATAAACCAAATCATCCGCCGACCTTTCTGCCACCTCCAAACGGACCCCACCACCAGGGATATGTTTCCCTCCCCACCCCTTTCCGCATTCTGCAAAGACCATTCCCTCCATGACTACCTGGTCAGGTCCAGGCCCCTCAACAACCCACCCTCCCGTCCTGGCACCTTCCCCTGACATCGCAGGAATTGCAAAACTTGCGCCTCTACCTCCTCCCTCACCTCCATCCAAGGACCTCATGGAGCCTTCCACATCCATCAAAGTTTTACCTGCACATCCACCAATATCATTTCTTGTACCCATTGCTCCCGATGTGGTCTCCTCTACATTGGGGAGACTGGACGCCTCCTAGCAGAGCGCTTTAGGGAACATCTCTGGGACACCCGCACCAATCAAACACACCACCCCGTGACCCAACATTACAACTCCCCCTTCCACTCAACCGAAGACATGGAGGTCCTGGGCCTCCTTCACCGCCGCTCCCTCACCACCCGACGCCTGGAGGAAGAATGCCTTATCTTCCGCCTCAGAACACTTCCACCCCAGGGCATCAGTGTGGACTTCACCAGTTTCCTCATTTCCCCTCCCCCCACCTTACCCC
The DNA here is from genome assembly GCF_004010195.1 of Chiloscyllium plagiosum. Lineage (NCBI taxonomy): Eukaryota > Metazoa > Chordata > Chondrichthyes > Orectolobiformes > Hemiscylliidae > Chiloscyllium > Chiloscyllium plagiosum. Next base: position 41,094,528 of record NC_057718.1, on the reverse strand, counting down.
AGTTCCAAACTTCCAGCTCAGCACTGTCCCCATGACTTGTCCTACCGATCTATCTTCTTTTCCACCTATCCACTCCACCCTCCTCTCTGACCTATCACCTTCATCCCCAGCTCTGAAGAAAAATCACACGGGGACTGAAAACATTATTTCTGTTTTTTTTCTCTCCACAGATGCTGCCAGACTGGCTGAGTTTCTCCAGCTTGTTTCAGATTTCCATCATCTGCAATATTTTGCTTTATTGTAGCTTAGCATGCAGCCCTTTCTTCAAGTGGTGGGATTACAGGAGCAATGTGATTCTGTCATCAAGCTCATCTTACAAACTAAATCAAAATGTCAATGAAGTAAACCAGAATCAAAATTCGGTCCTATATTCAAGATTAGGTGCAGCCTGAGTAAACTAATTTTGTTTGGCTCACACAGTTTTTTTTGGCCCCTTTTATCCCAACAGCAAGTGTCCATGTAATCAGTTAGGTTGGGTTAGGGAAGAGATGATTCCAGGCATTGGGTTCTTTTGTGTCAGCGTTCCATTGTTGGTAACACTGTCAGCTTTGAATTTAGAATAATGGGGTTCAAGATCCCTTTCAGGCTTTGAGCACCCCGAGAACAGGACCGAGCAATGTTTCTTCTAAGTTGCACAGCGAGACAGCAACCTAGAAAAAACCCAGGCCCTGTACAAGTCAATTCCTTTCAATTACCACACATGTGCAGACTTGAAAAGAATTTACAGGAGTTATGTGCTTAACAAAATCGCTTGTTCAGGAACGTTGTTCAGGAGCACTGCACTGTTGGAAGCTGCTGCCTTTGCCTATGAAATTCCAAATGTATATTCACAAGGAAGTCGGCAGACAACCTGAGGATACAAAAAGATGCTCTTTAAATCTCTTACTTTATATGGAGAAACTCAGTGTTTACCTCAACTCTTGTTTTCAGTACAGAAAAACAGATTGCAAGTGGGCATGATCCAACTCTAAAAATGTTATGTTTAGTTGCAAACGAAAGTTATTTCACTTAGACTATGATCACAGAACCAGAGGGAAGCACTGTATTACCCTAAATTTGCCCTAAAATTGACTGTAATTCATTGGAGAATTCCTAACCATAGCTTCTTTGAGACTAGAAATTTAAAATTTGTGTTATATTTTTCAGCCAAATTTCATGGAGGAATATTTTCCTTCTCTTCTACTCTTAGCTCATCAAGCTCTAATCATCCTCTTTTCTTATTGTTTCGGTAGAACAAAACTAATTCTTCAATATTTTAACCTAACTCTGTTTCTCTTATCATCAATCAATCATCCTCAATCTCCTCATAACCAGCACAAATTGTAAGAAGATACGCGTTTCAAAAGGAAATGGCTCGGAAAAGTTACATATTGAAGATTTTGTTCTATTTCAATCTGTTGATGTCACACAGTCTTCAGTAGAGAATGGGACAGTCTAGTGAAACTCTCAATGGAAACAGACATGTCTTCTCTGACTCCTGATAGTCTTTGTAACCAACTGAGTCATTGTAATGTGTACCTATTGTTATCTAATACACTACAGGCAAGATCTTATAGAGGTCTGAGCAACATGGGCTCTGGTAGAATTGTGCAAGAAGTTGGGGAAGCTGCATCTTGATGTTACAATCATCTGACTCCCCCCCTCCCACTTCAACCTTCACGGTTTTCACAAGTGGCATGGTGAATTTCTCAATGGACAGCAGAGAGTTGCCAGCTGACACTGATTACATTTGTTAAGTCCTTATTGACAGCCCAATTTGTCTTATTAAAACTCTAGTTGCAATCATCAAACAAAACAGATGTCGGGAAAAGCTGCCACGGAAACCAAAGTGGGTACTTGGTGAGTTGAGCCCAATGCTTACTCCAAATGACTTCCATGTTGGACACTGTGCACTCAGTCTGGGGGCACTGTCCATGGGCCCTGACTGCGCATATCCAATGTACCAGCCTCGAGGAACACTCATGGCACATCTGTGATCCACTTATAATATGCTTTGATACTTCAATGCTGCAGTTTGAGTTGCACTGGCAACATTCGTTGTAATATTGCAGCAAGAACAGTGTGTGCTCAGGGACCTATAGTCAGATCATGGACTGGACAGGATTATCACACACTGTATTAGCACTCACTTTCATCCACTGAGCTTACTTGGATGCTCACAACATCCCTGCCATCCCTTTTCTTTGTGCACTTCCTCTGTTCAGCAAGAAATACCAGTCTTACATCACTACTGTCTTGCCATGCTACTCAGCGCAGACACAAAGCTAGGAAGCTTTTCACAGTTGTCAGCATGCCTCAGTCATGTTGTTAAATTTGCAGATGACATAAAGAGAAGTGGAGGGACAGGTAGTGTTGAGGAAGCAGAAAGGCTGAGGAAGGACTTGGACAGACTAGGAGCATGGGCCAAGCAGTGGCAAATGGAATACAATGCAGCGAAATGCAAGATTATGAACTTTGGTAGAAAGGATTGAGGCGTAGACTATTTTCTAGATGGGAAAAGTCTTTGGAAATCTGAAGCACAAAGGGACTTAGGAGTCCTAGTTCCAGCTTCAGCAAGGTTAACATGCTGGTTTAGTTCACAGAAGGAAGACAAATGTAATATTACCATTCATTTCAAGTTGGCAAGAATATAAAAGCAGGGATGTACTGTGGAGGCTGCAATAGGCTCTGGTTAGATTGTATTTTAAATATTATGAGTGGCTGTGAATCTAAGGAAGGATGTGCTGACCTTAGCGGGGATCCAGAGGAGGTTCACAAGAAATATCTCATAAATGAAGGGCTTGATTAGATTAGATTCCCGACAGTGTGGAGACAGGCCCTTCAGCTCAACCAGTCCACACTGACCCTCTGAAGAGTAACCCACCCAGACTCATTGCCCTCTGACTAATGCACGTAACCTTTGGGCAATTTTATCATGGTCAATTCACCTGACCTGCATATCTTGGACTATGGGAGGAAACCGGAGCACCCGAAGGAAGCCCACGCAGAACGGAGAGAAATTGCAAACTCCACACAGACAGTTGCTCAAGGCTGGAATCGAACCTGGGACCCTGGTGCTGTGAGGCTGCAGTGTTAACCACTTAGCCACCATGCCGCCCCCACGGCTTGTCATATAAGCAGCGATTGAGGACACTGGGTCTGTACTCAATGGAATTTAGAAGGATGAGGAGGGTTCTGTTTGAACCTTACAGAATACTGACTGGAATAGATAAAATGGATGCAGAGAAGATATTTCCCCTAGTATGAGAGACTAGGACCCAGGAATACAGCCTGGGACAACCTCTTAGAACTGAGATGAGGAGGAATTTCTTTAGCCCAAGGATGGTGAATCTATGGAACTCATTGACACAGAAGGTTGCAGAGGCCAAGTCATTGAGTCTATTTAAGAAAGAGATAGGTAGGTTCTTGATGAGTAAGGGGATCAAGAATTATTGAGAGAAGGCAGGAGAATGGGGTTGAAACACACATCAGGCATGGTCAAATGGTGGAGTGGACTCAATGGGCCAAATGGCCTAATTATGCTCCTAATTCATATGGTCTTACGTAATGACAGCAGCGCAACATCCAATTGGACTCTTTCTGACCTATTAGGAGCTGTTTTCTTCCTGAAAATGAGAGGTAGGAATTACAGAGAGTGAAAGTGGGTGGCACATTTACTTCTGTTGATGGCAATGAGGATATATGAGTAAACATGCAGAGGGCATGCAGGATGAGTAGTGTCAAGTGTTGGGTGGGTGAGGGAAATGAGGGAAGATGTTGCAAGCAATAGTGAGAGTGGAAGAACATGATTCTTAGTGGAATGTGGATACAGTAGCGGAGATAGAATGAGTGTGAACTATTGGAGTGAAAGTAGTGGCTCTTGGGCTGATAGAGTGGGGAGTATCATTGACCTTCTTCATATTATGTTGGACATTCCTGCAGACAGCTGCAATGGTTTTCACCTGGGTGGCGACCTTGGACTAGATTAGTGTAGTCTGATATTGTGGTCTCCACAGCTGGTCTTGAGGGAAGGAGAAGTCTAGATCCTGCCCACAACGTGAGGCATCAATTTACCCAGGCCTGCGTCATCCAGAGCAAATGTCAAGAACCTTGTAAGACAGCTCTGGACTAACAGCACCTGTCCTGGTTTACAATGTCCTTTTAAAGATGGAGCCTTAGCCAGCGATGCCAATTGATCCAAGAAGTCTGATGAGCGGCACGTTGCTCAGGGAACAGCCTATGCTAAGATAGGGTGGCAATTGGTCTGACACAAGCCACAAGAGTATGAGTGGCAATTACTGTGGTGATTTTGGTAAGAATCAGCAAAAGAAACTCTTACAGTCACACAGTGAGAATCACTTCAACAAACTGGATGTGATTTGCGCTGAGCCTAAAAAAACCCATAAGATTTAGCCCTCCATCTTGTGTAAGACAAGTGCTACTTATTGTCGAATCTGATTAGCGGTTTCTCCTCTACCACTGTTAATTAGTTTCTTAGCCTGAGTATAGAAAGAAGGATTGTTGGCAGCAATCTATCCCAACCACAAGCTGCCAGTGGTTTTAACCGCAGTGTATGACAATGTGTTTCCCATGACTGCCACTGAAACCTCACAGCCCGGTTTCTGGTGAGTTCTATTTAAATCAGTTGAATTGAACCCACTGGAAATCTCATCCCATACATGTCAGGTTAGGAAATTCACAATAGTTGGCAAATTTCATCAAGCTTATGTAACCCAAAAAGCTAACAATTCAAAAACACGATTGAAAGTAAAAGATTGTCGCTGAAAAAATGCTTATGGCCAAGGCAACTGCTTTAAGGTACTGAAATAATCATAAAATGGTTATAGTAAAGGAGGAAGCCAGTTAGTCTCTAATGTATGTGCAGGCTTTCAGAAGTGACAATTCACCCTAATGCCAATTCCTCACCCTCTCCTACAAGCTTTTATTTCATAAATAATAATTCTATTCCTTCTTCAATACTCAATTGTCCCTGGCTGCATTACACGTTCAGGAAGTGTATTCCAGATCCCCACATTCACTGCAAATAAAAATCCTCATGTTCTCATTGCATCTTTTACCAATTAGCTGAAATTTATCTCCACTGGTTTATGATCCTTCCACGAAGGATGTCATGGCACAAGTAAACCTTAGCTGAAAATGTGTTGCTGGAAAAGCGCAGCAGGTCAGGCAGCATCCAAGGAACAGGAGAATCGACGTTTCGGGCATAAGCCCTTCTTCAGGAAGGCTTCGAGGAGAAAATGAGGGCTGCAGATGCTGGAGATCAGAGCTGAAAATGTGTTGCTGGAAAAGCGCAGCAGGTCAGGCAGCATCCTGAAGAAGGGCTTATGCCCGAAATGTCGATTCTCCTGCTCCTTGGATGCTGCCTGACCTGCTGCGCTTTTCCAGCAACACATTTTTAGCTCTGATCTCCAGCATCTGCAGCCCTCACTTTCTCCTACAAGTAAACCTTAGACAATCGATCTGATCATTGATGAGGGAAGGAGAAGTCTAGATCCTGATCTAGTCTATCCATACCCCTCATGATTTTGAATATCTTTATCAAGTCTCCTCTTAATCTTCCCAACTCCAGGGAAAACAGTCCAAACTTCTCCAGTATTTATCAGAAACTGAAGTTCCTCATCCCCAGAACCATTCTCATGAATGCTTTCTGCCCCCTCTCTAATACATTCACATCCTTCCTAAAGTATGGTGCCCATAACTGGACATACTGTTCCATTTGGAGGCAATATAGTGTTTTAAACAAGTTTGACAAAATTTCCTTTCTGTTGTACTCTATGCCCTTAGCGATAAAGCCCTAGATACTGACACTTTTTTACCAGCTCTCTTAAACCATCTTGCCACCTTCAATAAATTATGCACATATATACTTGATCCATCTGGTTCTTTGCCCCTTTTCAAATTATACCCTTATTTTTTGTTGTCTCTCTGTATTCTTTCCAAAAAAATGAATTATCTCATGCTTCTCTATTTTAAATTTTATCTGCCACCTGTCTAATCATTCCACTGACCCTGCCTATTTTCTATTGAAGTCCTGCTCGCATATCACAGTATTTTGCATCATACATAAATTTTGAAATTTTGTGCTGAGGGCCCAAATTTTAAACCTTTTTGTTTGTAAGTCTGATTTTCAGTTCTGAATGAGTATGGATTCTTTTTAATTGTTATCTGAAAAGTTCTGCTCTTGTGTCACAGTATTTTAAAGTTTTGCATCATAACTATATATTGTGAAGACCAGATTTTCTAATGCAATCCATGGAGAACTCTATTATAAATCTTACTCTAAATCCAACAGACAACTGTTTACCAGTATGCTTTGTATTTTGTCACTCCAACTTTGTCACATTTTATATCTATATTGCTCCTGTCCTTGTAATTCCATATATTCCAATGCTCACAAAGCTGTTGTGTGGAACAATTGTCAAATGCCTTTTGGAAGTCCATGTACCACATCAACAACACTACTCTGATCAACCCTCTCTGCTGACATCACAAAGAATTAAAAGATCTTTAAATTGCTATTAGCAACATAATTGTCTCTCAAACGTAAAGCACACTACATTAAATTGTGCTAACAAATGAGAAATGCTTCTTGATGAATTGACTCACAAATTAGTTTTTTCAGATAACAACCAAAAGAAATCCATACTCAATCAGAATTGAAAATCAGACTTACCAAAAAAAAGATTTAAAAATTGTGTCGACAGATTCACTGATTTTTAATGCACCTATGGGGGAGAGTGTGATTGCATTATACACTGCATTCATGACCTACAACACTGAGATATTTATAATTTAGTGTGTTCTTTAGCATTAACTAAATCCAAATTTTACTTTGTTGTGTTAATATCATTCATATGATCTAGAATATGGAATCCTATGTGACTTCCTCATCTGGTGTTCCATGCAGGAACTAGGATCATGTCAGTATTGATACTGATACAGATGTAAACCTGGAAAAGAGAACAAATAAATATCCCATGTTTCAAGATAGACTGTTTTGTTTGAATTTCCTCTGTCAGTTCATCTGTTGTTTCGATTGTCTAAGGTTTACTTGTGCCATGACATCCTTATGAGGTGAGGCAAGGATATGTGTCCAAGAATTACCTCAGCCATTGTTGGCATTGAACCTAAGTTGCTGGTATATTCTGTATCACAGTTCAGTTATCTAATAGGCTGAGTCTAACTCCAATAGACTTTTAATTGTACTGGAACATATTTACCTGTTTTCTGGGCTTGAAAGCTCAAATTATAATGATTATTTCTTCTGTACTATAACAGGACAAACCTGAACTGTTGAACAGTAAGAAGTTAAATTGGAGTATCCCCCATTATCAAGGTTCAACAAGACCCAAGCTCCCGTTCTAGTCATATAGTTACATTAATTTTGTCTACGTGCAAATACCACCAACTTTTTTATTTGCAAAATTGCAAATTTGTGAACAAGTTGGCAACAACTCCAAATGAATGAAACTTAATGAATTTCTTTACCTTCAAAATAATACCTGGCACAACTAGGGCTCATAAACTTTTCGGGCCTAGTACTGACACATTGACATGCCTTCAGAAACATCGTCAGTTGATGCCATGAGGAACCTACAATGCCTTCAACTAACTCAGATGCTAATGGATTGGGCAAGATGTCAGATGTTTACCCTCTCTACTTCAGTTCATTTGCATGAAATTTTACCGAAAAGCAATGAAGCAGAGTTCCACAGTATTTTTATATTTGTTGTGCTTGAATATTAACATGATGGCAATGATTTGAAAAAGGTGAAATCCATGGAAATGCACATAAAGTATTCTGACAGCCACACTGAAATACAGCCCTAACCTTAACTCTCTTCACAGTTGTTTGTAGGAAGATTGTTTCAATCATTCAAATATTCTAATAGCACAATAAAATATGAGTGGTGACAGTCTGTTAAGCTTAAGGGCCAAAAGAATAACATTCTTTACTGGTGATTGATTCAGTTTAGATTTTTAAAAAATGATTATTCAGCTGTCCTTAAGTGCAGTATAAATAAATATTCAAATTATGAATAGACAGACAGAGTGCTGTCTTAGGAAAATACCTGCTTCAAACAGGGGAGGTTTTTCCTAATTGATTTTGGGTTGAAACATGAGCTGCTCAGAAGCTAATGATATATTTCTGCAGGCTTTGTAGTGACCCTCCACAAGGCTAATCCAAAAAAAAATCTACAAAGAGGAACAGTAGGTTTTTTTTGAGTTCTTATCCTTCAAAGGGTGAAACACATGGAGCATTATTGTTTAAAAACCAAAGGAACTGCAGATGCTGTAAATCAGAAACAAAAGCAGAAGTTGCTGGAAAAGCTCAGCAGGTCTGGCAGCTTCTATGAAGATAAATCAGAGTTAACATTTCAGGTCTGGTGACCCTTCCTCAGAATGGGTTAGCATTATTATTTGTTCTTTATCGTACCATGCACAAGAAAAGTAGCCTTCACAAGAAAAGTAGCCGTAATTCTTGTCAGAAGACACACAATATCAGATTATAATCCAATAGGTTTACCTGAAATCGCAAGTTTTCAGAGCGCTACTCCTTTGTCAGGTGAAGGCTGATTTCCGACTTTGTCCACCCTAGTCCAACACCGGCAGCTCCACATCACAGTAATTCTACACAGTGTACAAAAAATGCACAGACCAAACACAGCAGATCCTCAGGATGCTGCATTTTATAATATAAAGCCTAAACTATCAACTCACTGGTCAAATCTATGCTTAAAAGTGCTACAGCACTACTCACCTTCATAAAATAACTTTGGATATTTTTTATTTGAAGAAAACTAAAGTGAAGAGCCAAGGATTAAATGAGCAGGACTGAAGATATGGTAAATCAGGGAGGAATGATTAAGTGATTGGTAGCCCAGAATTTTTTTTAAAAAATACATGACAGTACTAAGAGGGAAAGGCTGAGGGAGTTAATAAATTCCACAGTACTGAGGTTCTGGGAGAGAGCAAATCACAGCCAATATAAATTGTTTTATAAATCAGTGTATGAATCTTTAAAATTGAAAATCATGTTTTTATTGATTCCTTTATACAAGTCAGATGGGATGGAGGGGGTGAGCTGTTTATAATTCTTTTCCCATGGAAAACAATTGGAATCTTAATGCATGTTCTATTTTACAATGCCCTAGGCATTGTGTAATTTCTCAGCACTCTGGATTATCTTATCATTATAGAATGCATTTTGGATGTACAACTGAGTGAAAACCACTAAAGTCCTGTGCACTGGGGTCACAGGCAAAGATAATTATGTTTGTGTAGAAGACAGGTTTTTGGCTGAGTATTCTATGAAACGTACAATTTCCACTACAATGTTAAAATATTAAATTTTAAGGAAAATAAAATAAATAAGCAGAAAACTAAGCGTTATAATGGCTTCTTTAAAAATAACCTGGTTTATTGTGTGGATGTCATTATGATTTAAGGACCACTAACTCACTCCAGAGAAATGCCATCTTGTAATCAGAATTTTAGTTTGGGATGTAGTAAAGTTTTTTAAAATCTTCATTTATTTAGCATCATGATCTGCAGACGTCACAAAGTGTTTTCACAGCACATGAAGTATTTTGAAGCATTGTAATCACTACAATATGATGTTGTGGCAGTACTGAAAGATATAGCAGAATTCTGGGCACAGCATAATCCCACATGTTCTGAAATCAGGTGCTATACATTCTATACATGCAAGACTCCCCACTGAACAGTTTCCCTCTAGAAATGCCTAAATCAATCAAAGCATGAGATACTTATACTTGAAGACATGACTGCTGTTATAGATTTATTACACTTCATCTTGCTAAAACAAACAGTGGCCTTGCCTCTCCCTATCTTTGCAATGTAGGAACAAAGGTAGGTATTCTCAGCTGGCTCCATCACACACTTAGCTGATCTGTACCTCAGTTTAATTGATCCAGTTTAACTCCACATCCCTTGATATCCTTACCTAACTAAATTTATTGAGCTCAGTATTGAAAACTTCAATTGTCTTAGAATCCGTAGTTTTGGGGGAAAGGAAAAGGATTACATTTTGTCAGTTTCTCCAAATTTACAACTCGATTTCCCACCTCAAATCCTCTGCCTTTGGCCCAAATGTGCACCTCTCTCCTCTTTCTGCATTATTGATAGCTGTTCCTTCATCCACATATATCCCACTCCCTGGAATTCTGTTCTAAATCCCTCCTTACAATCTGTTTGGCCAAACTTTTAACCACTGTCCCTGATCTTTTGTCCTTTTGTTTGGGCAAATCTTTTCACTTATGTGAAGTGTCCTGCAAAATTCTGCTTTAAGGGTGCTACACAGATGCAGTTGTTCACAGCAAATCAATATTCATTGGCTAATCTCCATTTGGTAAATGTGATGTTAGTTTTAAAATTAATATTGAAAGCTCATGAAATAAGGCATTTATTTTATTTCAGACATTAATCTGTTTCTAGCATATCTTTTGAAGCATAGAAAATCATTGATAAATGTTCAGTATTTCAACACTATTACAAAGAAAAAAACTGACATTTAATATAGTGACTTCAGTATCATGAGAAATTATTTCTGTTCAACACCAGCAATTGCAGAAAGCAAACCAGTAATTTTTCCATTTGACTCTGATTTAATCACAGTAGGTGGTTATTTTGTAACTTTTTTTAATGTCAAATGAGAGTGATGTCAGTGATGAAGTCAGTGCTTAAAGTGCTTTATTCATTTTTCATCCTCTGTTAACAGTAGGTCCACACAGTGTCTCGGGAAACTCAATTCTCTAACTATTGAAATCGAAGATAATGTTATTTTTGCAAAGAATTATAGTTTTTCTATAGGACAGAGAACTATATGAAAATACAACTTTGAAAACAGTTAGCGATAATTTTGTTTTTCCTGGCTGCATGAATTACAACGTAATGATAAATAACTGAGGCACTTTCTTAATAGACTTGCAAGGCATCTAGCCCAAGTATCTTATCCAAATCATTGACCTTTCAATCTATATAACTGTACACAATACGTGCAAATTTCATTGTCACACTAATATTTAACCCATCCACCCCTGAGCAATGGGGGATACTTTCTGTAGCTATGGCTCCTGTTCATTTTATGAAATGCAAGACATAAAACAGACACAATAAAAATATGTAGACTTCAGGGTTGGAGTGGGGCACATTACTGACTTGTTAAAAAAATTGCTTCAAGTATCTACATAGTCTAAGAGGCAGCCTGCAGTTCAGCTAATAGATCAAGGAATGTGGTAAGCTTCTGCCTACTACAACTTTGTCTTGCAAAAAAATGTTATCATCTTGAAGGCCATGAACAAATAAACATTTAGCTGCACCAAGGACATCAACAAAAGCTGAAGAGCCCAAAGCAGCTGCCAGGGCTATTCAATGCCAAAATACAACTCAGAGACACAACTGTCCTAGTTGGTCAGTTGCTGTAGGCTCAGAGAATTAGTTAACTTTCACTCTGACTCTATGTTATCTCCAACAACTATCAGGGTGGCCAAATCTTGCACACTTGGTACATGACCTGGTTACAGAAGAATTTGTGGGTGGGCAGTCTTGAGACATTAGGAGATAGTGAGGACTATAGATGCTGGAGAAGTCAGAGTTGATAAAGTGTGGCACTGGAAAAAGCACAGCAGATGAGGCATCATCCAAGGAGCAAGAGAATCAACATTTCAGATTTGATTCTTCATCAGGACTGGGAGAGGGGAAGGGGGCTGAGAAATAAATGGGAGGGATGGGGCTAGGGGAAAGGTTGGCGGGATAGTGATAGGTAGGCAAAGGTAGGAGGTGATTATGATAGGTCAGTGGGAAGGAAGATGGACAGGTAAGTTAGGTCAAGAGGACGGAGCCAATTTGGAGGGTTGGATCTGGAATGGAATGGGGATTGGGAGATTTGGAAACTAGTGATTTCAGTGTTGAGGCCATGTGGTTGTAGGCTCCTGAGATGGAAGCTGAGGTGTTCGTCCTCCAGCTTGTGGTTTATCCAGAGCTAGCGAACTCCAATAACACTATACAGACTCTGTCAGGGGTTGATTTCTTGTCCTGGTAACTTGAAAAGATTATGTATCATAGGGTTTAAAGTTGTTAGTACCTTAAGCAAGACAATGGAAGTTAAGTAATAAGTCACAGGAACCCAACTAAGGTGTGTTTTATTGCAGAAAATTCCAGATGGATGCAGACTCCTGAAGCAACAGTTACTCCGCTTTATCAGTTGCCATTAGTGGTCCATGGAGAAGGAGATCAAATTGCTTGCTCGAGTAAACTCATCTATGATTTTGCTGTTACTGAGCACTTTTGGATTTCTACTGTATTTTCTGCTTCCCTCCCTAACTGCTGTCAGAAAAACACAGAATGCATTCACCAGCCTGTGGAAAGAACAGCAGCAAGCATTGAAGACATTCTGAAGAAGTAGGAGCTGCAGCAAGGGCTGGACAAGAAGACAGCAAGGGGAAGTGGGGGGTGATAGCAGGTTTGCTCACATAGCCCTTAGTCATGCCCCCAGACATGATACATACTCTATCCTCCTTAAACTTTCATCCTTAGAAGGCTGAGAATGTTTTGAAAGATCACTACTGACCTCTTTGGCCTTCTGACTCCAGATAACACGCCGTATCTGTAGCAGAGAAAAGGAACAATGACCTTTAGGACCTATTTTACTTACTGACAGAAAGTAAGGCCCAATCTCACTACTTCATTCATTTCAATACCCTCAATATTTATGACTCTTGATTATTTCAAACTGTCAGGACTTGGTTTTGGTTAGTAGGGACTTGGAAGGTCCTCTCAGGAGTATCTCAGTTCACAATCCACAAATGCACAGCCACAAAGTACAATTTATCAGAACAATCAATGCATCTCTTTCAAAATAGGTAAAACCAGTCAGAAAAAGCTTTGGACTTCAATGCTGTGATTGACTTTCCTCAAGTGCAGATTATGATTGATGTGTAGCCTGAATATGACTGACCTTATACATACCGGTATCAGGGAATTTCACAACTAGTCAGGAGAATTTCTCATTCAATAAATGTGTAGCTGTTAGTTGAACATGAGGAATTCTTACATGTCTGTGCCTCAGAGTCAGGAAGGTGCCATATTCCTTTCAGTTTAAGGAATTCCGATTTCCTTCCACTGCTCCAACCTAGGGTATCTTGAAAAATGCCTCTTTGTTAATAAGGGTTCCTTCTTTCTACCATGGGTGATGACACCCTTTCAAAATCCCGCAGCTATTGCACAGCAAATCTAATGTTAAAAAAAAGGTGCATCATTGGCCATTGGGACCTTCAAGGTAATATTTTAGTGCCTTGACAATTTTGGACACTCACCACAGTATCCTCCAGCTTGTGTAAAATATTGTGCTTGTTACAAGGTAGCATATCAGAAGGAACAAAAGCTGTGCAGAAAGAAGGCTAAGAGGTGTATAGATGCCTGACACCTCTGGGTAAAGTGAATAGGTCGAAAGACGTCAGACATTGTCAGTGGTTTGAGTGTGAATCGAGGTGGGGAGAACCTGCAGGCCAGCTACTTTCTCTTGTCAATCACCCTGAGACAGTTGTAGCTTTTCTGCAACAACGTCCACTCGTATTTCTGTTGAGTTAACAGAAGTGCTCAGCCTTGGAACACTGGCATGGCATCCTCTGGAAATTGTGTCATGTCAGTGCGTGATCTGCATCCAATACAATAGGGCTAATGCAATAGAGCAACCACCCCACTGATATTATAGAAATCGGCCCAGTGGCACATTCGGCCAGGCTCCAATATGACTGTTGCTTTCATTTCCCCCCTTCAGGGTCCATGCTCTACTTCCAAACACACCAGTCTCCTACCTCAGTTAAAAATCAGGGCAATAGTTTCTGCTCTTTTCCTTATGTGTTGATAATAAATTACTGTGCATTCCTGCTGCAGATCTATGGTTAGTTTAAGTTTTGCCAATATAACTTTGGCTTTAAATTACATTTAATTAGGCAATCTCACTGAAGACCTCCAACAAGCTTCTATTACAGTCTTCTAAAATATTCTGCTTGAAAATTGCAGTTTTATGTGGAAAACCAAGAGCATGATCAGGTTTTTGGCTTCTTTTCACCGGTTGCAATAATTTAGTGCGTTTAAGTTATTATTCCCTTGCTGCCACAAATAACAGTTACCATATTACTCAATTTATAATAACGCTCAATTTACAAGGGGAAAATGTTGATGCCTACCAGTTTTTGGACAATAGCTCCATTGGATATTTGTATAACATTACACTTGGCAGGTAGACAGCAACACACTCAGCCGATGCATTACAGAATTTCCAGTCCCATTAGGGAGTGGATCGCTTTTACTAAATAAGCACATTTTAAATGTTAATTTTAATTATTCTAGACTGGGAAAATACACCCATTTAAAGAAAAGACCAATATTTAACACACAAACACCACCAGTGTGTTGAATGTTAGAGATAGAACTGCAAAAGTCTGCGATGGTTCTGTAATTAGCTGGTAAAACAAAGTTCTTCTTGAGTTTCCATTTGTTTTGCATTTCCTTCTACATGTGCTTTTCTTCCCATAATAGAGTGTATTGAAAAAATGTTTTGAAAAATCCAGCTGACGGTAGGCAAGGTCACTATCGTCCAGTTGAAAATGTTGTTTCCACTCACTGAACCTCGGTTACTCCTTTTCAGATGTGCAGGCAAACTGAGCGTGAAAATAGCACTCTCTTCTCATGAGTGCAGCACAGCAAGAGACTGTATCAGGGAATTGCTACAGCTGTAAAACATAAATTCTCTCATCTCCTTTTACACACTCACTTTCTGTGCCTCCTCAAGCATACCATAAAGAGGTGCTGTCATACTCCCCTCTCAACTCCACATGGAGCATCAATCTCACAAGAAACGTTCAGGAAAGACAGTAACAGCTCCTGAACTGAACATTAAACTGCATGAGGATAGAAGTGAGAGAAAGCCATTGATTGTCAGTGTCAAGGGTGACAGAGATGTGCTCTCTTCTAATCTTTCTGGTGAATAAGGCTCAACTATTTCACACTTGTGACTCCCAATCGATCTATAAATAAAAGGATTAAAATAAGATATGCCATTAAAGTTGTTAACAGCATTTTAAAGCTATAAACGGAATTAAATTTTAAATAAGTAACACAAGATGTAAACTCAGTTTTGAAAAAAAGAAATTAAAATGTATTCCTCAGGACCACAGCTGCCAGTACCAAATACTGTCATAGAATCCAGAATAGTCATAAATGTAAAGCTGATTATGATTTCACAAATGAAAAGTAAAACATACTAATGGAAATTATTATTCAGAAGTAACTTATAAGTGGAGGGCAAACTGGAAAAGATCAAGAAAGCGATATGCGATGTGGCTTATATCAGTGTAGGAACTGACAAATGTTTAGCCTAAGATATTCAATAAACTTAAAGCCAAACTACAACTGAATACTAATTTTCAATCTTCGTATAAAGTTTCTTTTATGTTAAATTTAATTGAAACAATTAATTTACTCTGATGGACAATAACCTTTTTTTTTGCAAGAAACTAAAAACTTGAAATTGTAAAGTTCAAGCTATTTCCTGGCACAGTTCTCAAACGTTACTCAATATTTGGGATCTGGTGGGAAAATTCAGCTCCATTGACTGCTATGCTTCCACAAAGTGTCTGCAGCATCTGGTGCATCATTGTGGTTCCGGCATTATTGCAGATGCAGAGAGCTGGTGCCAGATGTATGCAGAGCAAGCAGATCATGATGTCACTTAGCAAGTAATGCTGATTTCACGGGAGCACTGCCATTTTGAGGCTAATGCCCTCTTTTAATCTCACACAGCTGAACATGCACTCAGCAGAAAGAAAGATTTCCCCATTCCGCACCAGCACTATTAAAAATAATCACTGATAACTTTCAGGATGGCTGTTGATTAATTTCCACTAGCTACTGCTGACTTTTTAGAAGTCCCAATTTTATTAAAAGAAATGGTGTAGCAGATACTAAAGGACTTCATCATGACTTTGAGGATTCTGTGCAAAACAATTTCTGAAGACATGCAATACTTTGCAATCCATATACACTACAGTAAAGCAGGGATAATAAACAGAGACGACATACAGCAGGACAAGCAGCTGTAAGTATAGGAGGTGCAGGGGATGAAAAGCTTTCAGTGGGAAGTTATAATTGTGCAGGGTGTTCAGAGACCAACTCTCCTCCCTCAAGATTGGCAAGGAACAGTGTGTTTGACATCTCTGCTCCACTAAGTAGGTCCTTACTGAAATCTCAGCCACAGGAGGGGAAGCATGGCTTGCTAGTGGCGAGTAAGATAACTATGGTCATTAACAGTTAAACATCCTCTATGCATCTGAATACATTTCATTTTCTATTGCCAGAGAAAAGTTAACTAAAAAAGTTAGCAAATGCCTTCACTAGGATTGAGGCTTCCCCAGAGTGCAAGGTGCGATTATTGCATTGTGAAAACCACAGGAACACTGGGATGTAGTTGAAAGAGATGAAACCTTCTTAATGTCCAGCGAGTGTGCAAACGGGTGTAGCATTTCATGCTGGCCTGTATGGGGGCCACAGTCATGATGCCTTCATCCTGCAGCAATGCAATGTACCATCTACATTTGAGCTAACATGTGGCTTTGAGTGTGGCCGAGGACTATTCATGGACAACATGGCTCATGCTTCAGGGCTACACTCAACACACATGTGTATGTCATGCATATAATGAAAGTCATGTGCTATTTAAAATGTTATCCAACGTTTGAATTGTAACCTTTCTCCAGCTGGTTGCTTTGGGGATACTCTGCCGTATTGAGCCAGGGACTTGTCAAGATGCAGGAAGATATGCTGCAAGCTGCCCAGCTTCCCACAAGCTCTACAACAACTAATGAAGGAGCAGGAGGATGAGACACCCTGTGCAGTCTTACTCCAGCTGCACTGTCCATGGCTGACTCATCTGAGAGTGGCTCTCAGTGAATACAATTCCAAATTCTCCATTCCTTAGCCATTCCACACCTCAACATCCCTCTTTGACTGACCATCACAATCACTACTCAGCCATAAGGTCGGCAAAAACAGTCATCACAAAACAAGCATTCCATATCATTTTTTTTAAAATTGAGCTGTCCAATATTGAGTTCAAAAGTGAACTAATGACTATCTTGTATTTGCTTAGTGCCTGTCTTCCATGTGCCAATCCTCCTCAAAAGCATTGTGTGCTATCCCAGTAACTCCAACATAGCTGATGAAAACCTGATGATTTTTCACGAGGGCAGACAGTAGATTACCTTTCAGGATGACCGTATACAGCAACTCTGGACTGAGTTCCAGACTGCCCAATCTCCTCAATGGTGGCAAAATCTGGATTCCTTAATTGATAGACAACAGCAAGGGTACTGACAATGTAACAGTGGTGGGATGACAAGTGCTGTTTCCCTGAGAGAGGTCAGCATGCATCTGCTCCATGGAGCCACTACCGTTCTCCCAAGACAACAGCTCAGAGATCTCAGTAATCAGTTAGAATGACAGTAGGTGGGCTACTGTGCATATTTTAAGCTCCTTTGCACATTGTCATCGCCTCCCATACTTGCAGTAATCTGAGTTTGCAGAGCAGCAAGCTGCCCTGGCACAATATCAAGCCGCTGTTTCTGCTGCAGTGGAAGCAGAGACATCAGTCATCGGGCTGTACACCGTGACTGGGTCCATAAGTGTATGAAAGGAATGGCTGGGCTCCAGCTTCTAAGCAAAGTTCTGTGCCAAGTTCATACTAACTTCCTCCTATTGCTTCTAAACAGTGATTGCATAAAGGTAATTAATTGCTCAGTAGAGAATCAGCATCAATTACATCTTGTGCTTTGTACTTTATTAATACTAAAGGCTAATTCTGACTGATACAAGAACCCCAGTAGGGATGGTGCCCATTTCTCTCTAATTCTAACTGATATTGGAAAATCAGGGAGTCCGAAGCATTACCTTTTCTCATCAGCAGTATCAGTAAAACCAAATTCATCAAACTGTTTGAGAAAGAAATGTGCTAATTGCTGGATGATTTGAACTTCTTTCAGTGGTGAACAATCGAAGTGTCTAAGAGTTACGAGAATGACTCCAGCCCATCAGTTCCATCAATAATTGGAGAAGCTAGGATTGTTCATCTTGGAGGAGACAGGAGAGAGGAGGTTTGATTCTAATATTCATACAAGGTCTTAGAGTCATGATCACAGAGATGTACAGCATGGAAACAGACACTTTGGTCCAACTCGTCCATGCTGACCAGATATTTGACAATAACCTAATCCCATTTGCCAGCATTTGCCCAACACTCCTCCAAACCCTTCCTATTCATATACCCATCCAGGTGTCTTTTAAACCACCTCCTCTAGCAGCTCATTCCATACACACCACCACCTTCTGCATGAAAAAGTTGACCCTTAGATCCCTTTTAAATCTTTCCCCTCCACCTTAAACTTATGTCCGCTAGTTTTGGACTTCCCTACTCTGAGGAAAAGACCCTGACTATTCACCCTATCCATACCCTTCATGATTTTATAAACTTCTACAAGGTCACCGCTTATCCTCCAATGCTCCAGGGAAAACAGCTCCAACCTATTCAACTTCTTCTGAACATCCTTGTAAACCTTTTCTGAACCCTTTCAAGTGTCACAACATCTTTCCTATAGCAGAGAGACCAGAATTGAATGCAATACTCCAAATATGGCCTAACTAATGTCTGGTACAGCCGCAACATGACCTCCCAATCCTATATTCAATGCACTGACCAATAAATGCAAGGTTACCAAACGCCTTTTTCACTACCCTATCTATCTGCAATTCCACTTTCAAGGAACTATGAACCTGCACTCCAAGATGTCTTTGTTTAGCAACACTTCCCAGGACTTTATCATTAAGTGTATAAGCCCTGCCCTATCAAAATGTAGTATTTCACATTTATCTAACTCGAACTCCATCAGTCACTCTGACAAAATATATAAGAAGAAATGGTTCACATTGGTGAAAGGACTGAGAATGGGAGAATTCTCCAGAACTGCCTGTTTTTGTTTTTGACCTCCAGCATCCACAGTTCTTTGTTTTATTTTGTTGTCATTGATTTTGAGGTAGTTGGCAAAAGAAGCAAAGGATGACTCAAGTCAAAACTTTTTTTTCACAGTGAGTTCTGAGGATCTGGAATGCAACATCCTGATAGTGTGGTGGAGGCTATCAATCCTGGCTATTGGAAGGAATTGGATAACTATCTAAAGAGGAAAGATTGACAGGATTGCAGGGAAAAGGCATCAGGTGAAATGCTGTTTCGAAGAGCCATCACTAACATGACAAGCCAAATAGCCTTCTTCTGTTGTATGAGCATGATGTGATTCTATCCTTTCTGATAAAATTGCGCCTTTATTTGCAGTCCAAAGTAAATTCAGAAAATTACTGATAAAGAGAAATTATCATTTTAAAAAAGCAGTTTATTATCTTGAATTGTTGCTACCAAGCCATTTTACTCATCACTATATGGCTTGCTGTATTAAGGCTTAGAGGAGAAAGTGAGGTCTGCAGATGCTGGAGATCAAAGTTGAAACTTTATTGCTGGAACAGCACAGCAGGTCTGGCAGCATCCAGGGAACAGGAGATTCGACGTTTCGGGCACAGGCCCTTCTTCATTCCTGAAGAAGGGCCTGTGCCCGAAACGTCGAATCTCCTGTTCCCTGGATGCTGCCTGACCTGCTGTGCTGTTCCAGCAATAAAGTATTAAGGCTTAAACAATTATGTCAAAACATTACTGTTAACTCGTCCTTCTCCCTAACAAAGCAATTTCCTTTTAAGAGCTTGTCTTATTGGTTTGAAAGTTTCTCTCCAGGATTAGTCTATTTAGCAGAGATCGGCATCACCCATCCCCCACCCCTCAAAACCATCATTGATATTCCTCCGCTTTATGTAAGAAACTTTATAGTTTGTTCCTGAGTGATTAATTAATATCCACTAAAACCAATAAAATGAAAGGGCACTTTAATATATTTATTTTCTAATGTAATGCCAGATTTCAGCTCATATTTCAGATCATCAAATAAACAATGTTCATACTCTTAAGCAAGATAAGAACATTTTACTGCACAGTGTCATAAACAGCTACTGACGAACATATGTCTGAGAAAGAATTGTAAACAATCACAAAGGGTCTTGTTAATACATTTCTGCCTATATCCCATATCCCTTAAACAGTCTGAAGCAACCGTTGTACTCTGCACAGCCATCGTGTGCAGGTAATGTGCCTGTTTCTAATTTATGATTCAAACATAAAGTTCCTTAGTCACTCAATAAACACTGGTTTTCAATGTGAATGTGGGAATCCCTGCAAGTGAACCTTAGCAGATATAGGGACACAGATAGCTTGTGAAGAACTTACCTTATGTGGCACAGTAGACCACATGCTTTCAGCTTTCGTAATTGTGGAATAAAAGGTTCACTGCTATTTACTCGTAGTATTTACTGAGCACATGCGTAAGGAGATTAGTCATGATGCTGTCAGAATAAGATGGAACCTGGAACTCATATTAATGTAACATCTACACCCTGGTGAGTAAACAGCAATAGGATTTATTGAACACAACTATATACAGAGGATGATAAGAGAGGACAGATTACATTGAGATCTGTAGATCCATACTCCAGTTCCATATGATCTGACTTCACTATGACATAGGTCAGTACCAGTACTTAGAGAAAAGGTACAATTCTTTCTACTCTACAATTCTGCCAAGTCATTTGATGGTACCCCTTTTTATAATTAATCCACAAGTCATTTTTGCTTGAGGGACAAATTTCCAACACACTCGGTTTTCTTAGAGAGTATGTTTAAAGTATGTTGTTATGGATCAGGCCCAACCCCCCCAAATTATTTCAAGAAAGTGGCCCAGAACCTAACTTTTCGAGCTGCTTTAAGCAGCTGTAAGGCAGATATTCCACGAGTGATGCAGCTGGTCAAATCACTTAGTTTTAAACAAAACAGAATTTATTTGTGAAGTTATTACCTAATGAAACACAAATAAAAGAGAACAGAATATAGACTAGCTTAACTATTTAAAGATCCAGTCAACTCTATTGCAACTTAATGATGCTGTTCCAAATACTTGCAACATCCCCATAAACACTCTTTGGCAAAAAGGTAAAGTCAAACACAAGGTCTTACAGGAGAGATGTCAGAGAGAGGGAGGATCAGCATGGACCTGCTTTCTTGGCCCCAGAGAGAGAGAGGATCAGCATGGACCTGCTTCATTGGCCCCAGAGAGAGAGAGGATCAGCATGGACCTGCTCCTTTGGGGCCAGAGAGAGGGAGGATCAGCATGGACCTGCTTCTTTGGGCCCAGAGAGAGGGAGGGTCAGTGTGGACCTGTTTCTTTGGGTCCAGAGAGAGGCGGGGGGGGGTCAGCATGGACCTGCTTCTTTGGGTCCAGAGAGAAGGAGGGTCAGTGTGGACATGCTGCTTTGGGTCCAGAGAGATGGAGAGTTAGTGTGGACCTGCGTCTTTGGGCACAGAGAGAGGGAGGATCAGCATGGCCCTGCTCCTTTGAGCCCAGAGAGAGGGAGGATCAGCATGGACCTGCTTCTCTGGGCCAAAGAGAAGGAGGGTCAGTGTGGACATGCTGCTTTGGGTCCAGAGAGATGGAGAGTTAGTGTGGACCTGCGTCTTTGGGCACAGAGAGAGGGAGGATCAGCATGGCCCTGCTCCTTTGGGCCCAGAGAGAGGGAGGGTCAGCATGGACCTGCTTCTTTCGGCCCAGAGAGAGGAAGGGTCAGCATGGCCCTGCTCCTTTGGGCCCAGAGAGAGGGAGGGTCAGCATGGACCTGCTCCTTTGGACCTAGAGAGAGGGAGGGTCAGCATGGACCTGCTTCGTTGGGTCCACAGAGAGAGGGAGGATCAGCATGGACCTGCTCCGTTGGGTCCAGAGAGAAGGAGGGGTCAGCATGGACCTGCTTCTTTGGGCCTAGAGAGAGAGAGGATCAGCATGGACCTGCTTCTTTGGGCCCAGAGAGAGGGAGGGTCAGCATGGACCTGCTTCTTTTGGCCCAGAGAGAGGAAGGGTCAGCATGGCCCTGCTCCTTTGGGCCAAGAGAGAGGGAGGGTCAGCATGGACCTGCTCCTTTGGACCTAGAGAGAGGGAGAGTCAGCATGGACCTGCTTCATTGGGTCCACAGAGAGAGGGTGGATCAGCATGGACCTGCTCCGTTGGGTCCAGAGAGAAGGAGGGGTCAGCATGGACCTGCTTCTTTGGGCCTAGAGAGAGAGAGGATCAGCATGGACCTGCTTCTTTGGGCCCAGAGAGAGGGAGGGTCAGCATGGACCTGCTCCTTTGGGTCCAGAGAGAAGGAGGGTCAGTGTGGACCAGCTTCTTTGGGCTCAGAGAGAGAAAGGATCAGCATGGACCTGTTTCTTTGGGCCCAGAGAAAGAGAGGATCAGCATGGACCTGCTCCTTTGGGCCCAGAGAGAGGGAGGATCAGTGTGGACCTGCTCCTTTGGGCACAGAGAGAGGGAGGGTCAGCATGGACCTGCTTCTTTGGGCCCAGAGAGAGGAAGGGTCAGCATGGCCCTGCTCCTTTGGGCCCAGAGAGAGGGAGGGTCAGCATGGACCTGCTCCTTTGGACCTAGAGAGAGGGAGGGTCAGCATGGACCTGCTCCTTTGGACCTAGAGAGAGGGAGGGTCAGCATGGACCTGCTCCTTTGGACCTAGAGAGAGGGAGGGTCAGCATGGACCTGCTCCTTTGGACCTAGAGAGAGGGAGGGTCAGCATGGACCTGCTCCTTTGGACCTAGAGAGAGGGAGGGTCAGCATGGACCTGCTCCTTTGGACCTAGAGAGAGGGAGGGTCAGCATGGACCTGCTCCTTTGGGTCCAGAGAGAAGGAGGGTCAGTGTGGACCAGCTTCTTTGGGCCCACAGAGAGGGAGGAGCAGCATGGACCTGTTTCTTTGGGCCCAGAGAGAGAGAGGATCAGCATGGACCTGCTCCTTTGGGCCCAGAGAGAGGGAGGATCAGCATGTACCTGCTTCTTTGGGCCTAGAGAGAGAGAGGATCAGCATGGACCTGCTTCTTTGGGCCCAGAGAGAGGGAGGGTCAGCATGGCCCTGCTCCTTTGGGCCCAGAGAGAGGGAGGGTCAGCATGGACCTGCTCCTTTGGACCTAGAGAGAGGGAGGGTCAGCATGGACCTGCTTCATTGGGTCCACAGAGAGAGGGAGGATCAGCATGGACCTGCTCCGTTGGGTCCAGAGAGAAGGAGGGGTCAGCATGGACCTGCTTCTTTGGGCCTAGAGAGAGAGGATCAGCATGGACCTGCTTCTTTGGGCCCAGAGAGAGGGAGGGTCAGCATGGACCTGCTTCTTTGGGCCCAGAGAGAGGAAGGGTCAGCATGGCCCTGCTCCTTTGGGCCCAGAGAGAGGGAGGGTCAGCATGGACCTGCTCCTTTGGACCAAGAGAGAGGGAGGGTCAGCATGGACCTGCTTCATTGGGTCCACAGAGAGAGGGAAGATCAGCATGGACCTGCTCCGTTGGGTCCAGAGAGAAGGAGGGGTCAGCATGGACCTGCTTCTTTGGGCCTAGAGAGAGAGAGGATCAGCATGGACCTGCTTCTTTGTGCCCAGAGAGAGGCAGGGTCAGCATGGACCTGCTCCTTTGGGTCCAGAGAGAAGGAGGGTCAGTGTGGACCAGCTTCTTTGGGCCCAGAGAGAGGGATGAGCAGCATGGACCTGCTTCTTTGGGCCCAGAGAATGGGAGGATCAGCATGGACCTGCTTCTTTGGGCCCAGAGAGAGGGAGGATCAGCATGGACCTGCTTCTTTGGGCCCAGAGAATGGGAGGATCAGCATGGACCTGCTTCTTTGGGCCCAGAGAATGGGAGGATCAGCATGGACCTGCTTCTTTGGGCCCAGAGAATGGGAGGATCAGCATGGACCTGCTTCTTTGGGCCCAGAGAATGGGAGGATCAGCATGGACCTGATTCTTTGGGCCCAGAGAGAGGGAGGATCAGCATGGACCTGCTCCGTTGGGTCCAGAGAGAAGGAGGGGTCAGCATGGACCTGCTTCTTTGGGCCCAGAGAATGGGAGGATCAGCATGGACCTGATTCTTTGGGCCCAGAGAGAGGGAGGAGCAGCATGGACCTGTTTCTTTGGGCCCAGAGAGAGAGAGGATCAGCATGGACCTGCTCCTTTGGGCCCAGAGAATGGGAGGATCAGCATGGACCTGATTCTTTGGGCCCAGAGAGAGGGAGGAGCAGCATGGACCTGTTTCTTTGGGCCCAGAGAGAGAGAGGATCAGCATGGACCTGCTTCTTTGGGCCCAGAGAGAGGGAGGAGCAGCATGGACCTGTTTCTTTGGGCCCAGAGAGAGAGAGGATCAGCATGGACCTGCT
>NC_057718.1:41048405-41065653 GCF_004010195.1 Chiloscyllium plagiosum | reverse complement strand
CCCAGAGAGAGGGTGGATCAGTGTGGACCTGCGTCTTTGGGCCCAGAGAGAGGGTGGATCAGTGTGGACCTGCTTCTTTGGCCCCAGAGAGTGGGAGGATCAGCATGGACCTACTTCTTTGGGCCCAGAGAGAGGGAGGATCACATGGACCTGCTCCTTTGGGCCCAGAGAGAGGGAGGATCAGTGTGGAAATGCTTCTTTGGGCCCAGAGAGAGCGAGGGTCAGCATGGACCTGCTCCTTTGGGCCCAGAGAGAGCGAGGATCAGCATGGACCTGCTCCTTTGGGTCCAGAGAGAGGGAGGGTCAGTGTGGACCTGCTCCTTTGGGTCCAGAGAGAGGGAGGGTCAGTGTGGACCTGCTTCCTTGGGTCCAGCAGCTTCAAAAACTGACTGCCTGCTAAAAGCGAATCAAACCAAAACAGAGTCAAGCTGAGCTGGGAGAACTGGCCACTCCCTTTTCATTGTACAAGTTTTTTTTCAGACATAAAAGCTTCTTCAAGTAGAGAACGGTAGTCATTTTGGAACCTGTGTCTTTATGACCCCTCTGAAAAAGAAACCAAGGACAACCTAACCTTGGTCAAGGAGCAGCATTATCACACCTCTCCCTTAAAAAAGTGAACCATCAATTTCCAAAGATGGCTTCATTTTAAACCCCCTTAATCTTGAATTGTTATGACACTACACAATATATATACATTATATTGACAATAATCATGCAAACATGCACTCTAAATTCTATTACAGTCTGTTTCACCCCCTCATTGAACACCACTGTTTCTCATCCAAGTCACGACAACACATCGGCAATCATGTTTCCTCATCCTGCCACGTGTACAATTTTCAAATTGAATGGCTGTAACAACAAGTTCCACCTAAATAGTCTGGAATTTTTGTCCTCAAATTTCTCTACAAACTTCAATGGGTTATGATCAGTGTATATGATTGTCTCAGATACATTACTAGAACCATATACATTGAAATGTTGTAATGCCAACACAAAGCTCAAAGTTTCCTTCTCAACTGTCGAATATTTCTGCCAATGAATGTTCAATTTCCTGGAGGAATATCTGATAGGTCTTTCTATCTCCTCATTGTCTTCCTGTAAGAGCACAGCACTGACACCCACATCACCCACATCGATAGCCACCTCGAATGGCTTTGTGTAATTAGGTGTGGTTGTTACTAGGGCAGTGGCTAACACACCTTTCAGGCTGTCAAATGCCTTCTGACAGTCCACTGTCCACTGAAACTTCTTGCCTTTCTTTAGTGATTCAGTGAGTGGAGCAGCCACACTTCTAAAATTTGGTACGAATCTTCGATAAAATCCACTCAATTCCAGGAATCGTAGTACCACTCTTTTTGTCGATGGTGTGGGAAACTCCCCAATTATCTTCGTTTTTGCATTCTGTGGGGCCTTTTGTTCATGTCCAATAACACAGCCCAGAAAGGTGACTTGGACTTTGGCAAATTCATTGTTCGCCAGGCTTATCATCAAGCCAGCCTCGCGAAGCCAATCGAAAAATTCTGATAAATTTTGCAAATATTCCTTCCATGTGTAACTAAAAATCACCAGATCATCTATATATACAATACAATTGGGTAATCCGGCAATTATTGGTTAGTCTCTGAAATGTGGCTGGCGCATTTTTCATACTAAACAGCATGACTTTAAACTGATACAGTCCATTCGGTGTTACATAGGCTTCGCTGCTTTGGACAAAGGTACCTGCCAGTATCCTCTGAGCAAGTCCAACTTAGATATATAAGCTACTTGTCCCATATTTTCAACACAGTCTTCAAAATGCAGTATTGGATATGCATCTGTCTTTGTAATTGCATTGACTTTACAATAGTCCATACATAACCATTGGGCTTCATCTAGTTTTGGCACCATAGCATATTGAAGAAGGCATTTGGTACACTTTCCCTTATTGGTCAGAACATTGAGTATAGACGTTGGGAGGTCATGTTGCAGCTGTACGGGACATTAGTTAGGCCACTTTTGGAATATTGTGTGTAATTCTGTCTCCTTCCTATCAGAAGGATGTTGTGAAACTTGAAAGGGTTCAAAAAATACTTACAAGGACGTTGCCAGGGTTGGAGCATTTGAGCTATAGGGAGATAGGCTGGGGCTGTTTTCCCTGGAGCATCAGAGGCGAGGGGTGACCCTTATAGAAGTTTATAAAATCATGAGGACATGGATAGGATAAATAGACAAAGTCTTTTCCCTGGGGTGAGGGAGTCCAGAACTAGAGGGCATAGGTTTAAGGTGAGAGGGGAAAGATATAAAAGGGACTTTATGGACACCATTTTCATGCAGAGGGTAGTGCGTGGATGGAATGAGCTACCAGAGAAAGTGGTAGAAGCTGCTACAACATTTAAAAGACATCTGGATGGGTATACAAATAAGAAGTGTTTAGAGGGATATGGGCTAAGTGCTGGCAAATGGGACTCGATTAGGTTATGATATCTGGTCAGCATGGATGAATTGGACAGAAGGGTCAGTTTCCTTGCAGTATATCTGTATGTATGACTCATTACTATGTGAGAGCTCCAGTCACTGTAACTCACTTTAGTTACATCGTCTTGGACCATGCATCCAATCTCGTTTTGAACCTGTGCCAAATTTATAGGGTTATGCCTTTAAGGATGTTGCTTAATTAAAACAGCACTTCCCGTATCTCCATCAAGCAAAATTAGGTTAGTACTTCCCACTTATTTCCACATATCTCCCCATGTGATAGTGTCAGAGAGTTGAGCCCAATAGATCAGAGACAAGAAACAAGGATCATAGTGAAATTGACAAGCGGTTTAGTAAACAAAGCAATATTGTGGAAGAGGAATTAATCAGGCTGACACAGAACTGATTCTCTGCATGGATTGCCAAATGATCTTCCCAGAACAGAACGTGCAGGCGTATTTTATAGGGGTACAACACAAAGGTGAGAATTGTAAAGAGATTAAAATTTATTAAAGAGAATACACTGAATGGAAGTTAACCAAGTATCTGGCAGTAGCAATTCATTTGTAATTGACACAGGAGATTCCAGCCATCTCTGTGAGTAGATGAGAATGCCTTCTAAAGGATTCTTCATTGTACTTCCCGTCTGCACGAATATGTGTAAATGTTCCATCTCCTCATATCCAGATCTATCCACTGTGTTCCTCCTGTGAGCAAAGTCTTCTGGGGTCTCTCGGTCTGTCTCTTTTTAATGCGGTATCGGTTTCAGTGGGAAAGGAGCCTGCCCTTCGGGTGTTGGGACTGCAGTGCTAATCTGGGCTGGGAGCTGATTGTGAAAGCTGTTTTAGGAAGTGTATTCTCTGATCTGGGAGTGGTTTCACTATGTCTGGTTTTTATGGTAGCCTGTTGACCAAGACTGGGGCACTCTGGGTAGTTTCTGTATGTGTTGGCAGGCTTGATGTCTGTGTTTTGCAGGCCAGCTTCTAAGTTTTTTATGTGGCAGGGTGGCATGTCTTCTTCCCATAGATAGCAATAACTCTTCCAGGTCATTTTGATTTTCCTCTGGAAGGTAACTTAATAATTTATCCTAATTTTTGACAACTTCCTGTTGTCTATGTTAATCATAATTTGAGGAACATCCAATTCAGAATCCTCCGAAATTGGTTCTTCACTCTGTGTTGTAACTAATAACAGCTTCTCCTTTTGCTTTCCTTCCCTGTCAAAATACCTTTTAAGCATATTCACATGACACACTCTGAGAGATTTCCTTCTGTCTGGTGTCATTATCAAATAGTCGTCCTTTCGACTTGATAAGGTCCACTAAACCTTGCTTTTAAGGGTTCACCCACCACTGGAAGTAACACTAACACCTTATCTCCAATAGCAAAATTGTGAGTTTTTGATTTCTTGTTTGCTTCCTGTTTCATTGTATGCAGTGATACTTTTAAATGCTGTCTAGCCAAATCCCCTGTTCTATTTAATCATTCCCTAAAATATGACACATAGTCCAAATATGTGGTCTCTGAATTCTTTCATAACAATTTCTCCTTCATCAAGTTTAACGGTTCTATCAGTTCATGCCCAAAAACGAATTCAAATGGACTGAATTTGGTTGATTCATTTGGTTCATCTCTGATGGAAAAAAATGTACAAATGGAATTCTTTTATCAGAATCACCTGGATAATCTTGACTATAAGCCCCCAACGTGGTCTTTAACATCTGATGCCAACTTTCTAGTGCTCTCTGCAATTCTGGATGGTATGCAGTAGATTTGAATTGTTTTATTTCTAAACTGCCCATAATTTCCTTGAATTATTTTGATGTAAAGTTTGACTTTTGATCTGATTGTATCTCTGTGGGTGCTCTGTATCTAATGAAAAATTTGAGTACTTCCTCCACAATCCTTTTAGCTATGATATTGCGAAATGGAATGGCCTTTGAAAATCTAGTGGGCACATCCATTATTGTTAACAAATACTGATTCCCACTTTTTGTTTTAGATAAGGGTCCTACACAATCAATTAAGACTCTGGTAAAAGGTTCCTCAAATGCAGGAATGGGTAGTAAAGGTGAGGATTTTATTGCTTCCTGTGGTTTTCCAATTACCTGACATGTCTGACAAAATTCAACTACAGTCCAGGCCAGTAAAAATGTTTTTGTATTTTAGCGTGAGTTTCTTTCATGTGAACCCCTACTGGTAGTTCATGTGTCACTCACAAAACCTCCTTTCTATACCCCATTGGCAATATGACATGATGAACGACTGCCCATTTCTCATCTGCCTGAATATGTGATGGCTTCCATTTCCTCATTAAGACATCATTCTTAAGATAGTAGCATTGAGGGACACATCTAGACTCTTCTTCCATGTATGTCTTTTGATAGAATTGCTTTAAATTTTCATTTTCATGCTGTAACTCAGTTAATTTATCTGAGCTAAAGATTTCTCCTTTGTCAATCATTTGTACTTGGTTCGTCTTAGCCATTTGATCAAGCAGGGTCTCTGCTAATTCCATTTCAACTTTCTTATCTATACTCTTTGATCGGTCCTGTTTCAGGAGACTTTGTGATCTCGCTACCACACCATCTGAAAAATCCCCAGATATGTGTCCTGCAATAGTTCTGTTGCCTGAGTATCCATCGGCTTTTCAACCACAGTAGGCTGCACTCTCACCTGTGAAACAGTAATATTGTTAGTAAGGACAAACTGTATTCCTAGAGCTGAGAGTTTGTCCAGTATTCCTGCCACAACTTCTCCTCTCTTCATTGGACGCTCTAACTTCACTCTACATAATTGAGCACTTCTTGCCTCACTGTGAATTTTGGTTATTAGCACCTTTTCTGGCAATAGTCCTTCAGAGGTACATAATCTCCTCATCTTTCAACATCACAGATTGAGAGGATCCTGTATCTCTTAATATTGTAACATCTTTCCCTGTTGTTCCTGACCTATGTGAGTAAACTTTACCTTGGCAGGTAGATCTGGCACTTCCTCCTTAACCAACTTCCAACCAAGTTGTACATTCTGATGCAATTTCTTAGCCACACTATGCTTTCCGTTACCATTCCAACAAAATTCACTGGCTTATCCTGGCTTCTCAGTACTTTAAAAATGTGTTGCTGGAAAAGCGCAGCAGGTCAGGCAGCATCAAAGGAGAAGGAGAATCGACGTTTTGGGCATAAGCCCTTCTTCAGGAATCTGAAGAAGGGTTTATGCCCAAAACATCGATTCTCCTTCTCCTTTGATGCTGCCTGACCTGCTGCATTTTTCCAGCAACACATTTTTAAGCTCTGATCCCCAGCATCTGCAGTCCTCACTTTCTCAGTGCTTTCCCTAACCCACCTAACACAGTGCTTTCCCTAACCCACCTAACAGGTGGCCTACCTTATTGCAGTGAAAAAACCGAAGGTTTTTAACTTCTCTTTTCCCTTCAATAGTTCTCTTTTTACCCTGTAGTAAGTTATCCTTATGTTCTTCACTGAGATCTACCTTTCCCTTTCTCTTTTCCCCAATTTCTATCCCTCATGGATTGAAATTGATTTTGGAAGCCAAATTTTGGACCAACTCATAATCACCAGCCATTTCAGCTGCTAATCCTGCCATTTTAACTCGCTGCTCTTCCTCACTAAGTTTACCTTCAGCCTTCATCCCTATCCTTTTAAGGTGACTTTCCTAAGTGCCAATTTCTGAAGTTCAAACTCCCTCTCTTTCATTCTTTCCTCTCTCTCCTTTTCTCTCTCTTCTCTCTCTTTTTCTTTTTGTTCTGCTAAAGCAGTTTGTTCTTTGTTCTCTTTCCTTTTCTTTTAATCATAATTCAAACAGCGTCATCTAACTCAAGCTGCTTCATTTTCCATTGAATTTTAGCCTTCTCTAAAGATTCTGATGGTGTTTCCAGCAAATTTAAATGGTGAACTATTGCTATAATTATCTCTCCTTTCCTCATGGAAGGAGGCAGCTCCAACTTCAGATTGTCTGCTAATTCCAGCAGCTTGGCCTCAATCACCTTTTGCAAAACCACCAAGGTTACTTATTCCACCACCACAAAACTCTTAGTGACTGAAAGGGCTTTTGTTATCCCAAGCACTGTTCAGTACAATAAAAGACACTAACATGTGCCACTCACTACCTTCAAATTCAACAACCCTAATCCCAATTTGGAACTATAGAACAGGTCTAGGACGAGCCCCCAATTGGTTATGGATTAGGCCAAACCCCCTCAAAACATTTCAGGAAAGTAGCGCAGACCCTCACCTTTCTAGTTGTTTGAAGCAGCAATAGAGCAGATATTCCAGGAATGATGCAGCTGTTTAAGCCACTTCGTTTTAAATAAAACAGAATGCATTTGCGAATTTATTACCAAGTGAAACACAAACAAAAAAAAAGAATGTAGAATAACTTTATTTAAAACCCAATCAACTCTATCATAACTTAATGATGCTGTTCTAAATACTTGCAACATCCCCACAAACACCCAAGGGAGGATCAGCATGGACCTGTTTCTTTGGGCCTAGAGAGAGGGAGATTCAGCATGGACCTGCTTCCAGAAAGAGGGTGGATCAGCGTGGACCTGCTTCCAGAGAGAGGGAGGATCAGCATGGACGGACCTGCTTCCAGAGAGAGGGAGGATCAGCATGGACCTGCTTCCAGAGAGAGGGAGGATCAGCGTGGACTTAATTCTTTGGGCCTGGAGAGAGGGAGGATCAGCATGGACCTGCTTCTTTGGGTTCAGAGAGAAGGAGAATCAACGTGGTCTGCTTCTTTGGGCCCATGAGAGGCAGGATCAGCATGGACCTGCTTCCAGAGAGAGGGAGGATCAGCATGGACTTAATTCTTTGGGCCTGGAGAGAGGGAGGATCAGCATGGAACTGCTGCTTTGAGTCCAGCTTCACAACTGACTGCCTGCTAAAACTAAACCAAACCAGAGAAAAGCTGAGCTGGGAGAACTGGCCACTTCCCTTTCATTGTACAAGATTTTGTTTTAAACTTAAAAGCTTCTTCAAGTAGATAAATACAGACATTTTGGAACCTGTGCCTTTACGATCTCTCTGCAAAAAAAAAGGACAACCTAACCTTGTTTAAGGAGCAGCATCATCACAATGTGCTCTCTTGATGTTACCATGGGGGGAGGTTAACACATTGGTGTACTAGAAAAGCAGTTTCTGACAATAACTGGATTTACAAATGAAAATTTTAATATAGTTGCAATGAAGACCAATCAAGAAACTGATTCAAAGGAGAAGACTCCAGTAAGGAAGACTTTACAGATACCGAACAGTATCCTACAATTGCCCACCAGAATGTTCTGTTTCTGTAAAATCTTCCGTATTGTCCTGTTTTGACACCATCACCTTGATAACTTGCTATGATCTCTCTATCTTAATTAGTTTGTACAGTTTTGGATTAGTTGTTACTTTTGTTAGACCATTGGCATGCGATCCTTATACCTGTGATGTTATTCCAGCGATTTGGTTTGTTTCTAGCACCACCTTATTTTTAATCTTTTGTAATTATCTCTCTGCCTCAATTAACCAGATTATAGGTCATCCCTTCAGTTGCTATTCTGCTGTGACATTTTTCTAACACTGTCTGACACTTTTGATCACCTGCAGAGACTTATTAATCAGCCTGTCTACACTCCACTCACACCAGTTATATGTTCTTTCGATCTCTTTGCCCATAAATTCAACGCCAATGTGTTCTCTTCACTCCACCTGATGAAGGAGCAGCACTCTGAAACCTTGTGATTTCAAATAAACCTGTTGGACAATAACCCGGTGTCGTGTGTCTTCTGACCTTATCCATCCCAGTTCAGCATCAGCATCTCCACATGATTTTGACTTAAAGAGCTTTTATTCTTTGGATAGCTTCTTCTTAGCTATTTGAAGTTATTGTTCTTTTTCTTGGTGGCCTTTGCTGAGAGTTAACATTTTTCTCTGAAGATTTCCAGCTCACATTAATGTTCACTTTGCAGGGTTTCTTGTACTGGGCTTTTCTGTTTGTGGCACCATCCACTCTGCTTGAAGCTTCGATAATTTTGAATTTGTTTTGAAACTCTGAGATCTCTTCCTCACATGACAGAAGGTCTCTTTCTTACTCCGTAATTCTTGTTATCTCTGATTCAGTGATCACCTGACTGGCTGTAAGTGTTTTTGAAGGTTCACTTGCTTTCATTAGTGATTGTATGTGTACACAGATACCTTCTTGCTTCCCAGCTGTCTTATATTCAGCAAGCAACCTCGTGACTGAACTGTGACAACAGTTGCTGTTGCTATGTGCAATTACTAGTCAACTTTACATCTTCTTTATCATCTTTAAGATTAACCTCAAAGGATACAACTAGACTTTAAGGAGAGCTACCTGAATCCAAAACTAGTGAAAGGTACAAAGAGTCAGATTCCATTAAATGAATAAATTATGTGCCAGTTTCCTTCTCTTTGACTTGATTCTGAAAGAGCAAACCACTGTGCAGAATATCATCTGGTGGCTGGCCACAGCTTTCTTTGACATCTTCTTGTCCTGTCCTTTCCTGCTTCCAATTTATAAAAGATGGATGGTCTTCCCCACTCCCTTGCAATGCTAGGAATAGAGTGGCTTTGGCATCTGCCAATCAAAGAATGTCTAAAGCTATACATGCAATTGTGCTTACTAAAGAATCATAATGATTAAGAATTCTGTTCAAGGTCTCTGTAATCTCATTTACATTAGAGCAAAATGGAACACAATCTTACCTTTTACTCTGACTCTTGCACTTCCAGAGTCCTGGAGCTTAATGGAAGATAATCTAGGAATCCCTTTTTCAATCCCTTTTTATAGCAGCTGATAAAATCCATACATATTTTCTTGTATCAAATCTAAAACTAATTTTCCTGTTGTTTACTTTAATCTCTTCATATGAATTTTTTTACTGCAGGCTTATACCATTAGGAAAGTTTAATTCATCCACCAGAAAGGGATCATCCTGCTGCTTTGCATTCCCTATTGAGTATAGGAGTTGAGAGGTTATGTTGTGGCTGTTTTGGACATTGGGTTCGGCTGCTTTTGGAATACTGCATTCAATGCTGGTCTCCCTGCTATAGGAAGGATGTTGTTAAATTTGAAAAGATGCAGAAAAGATTTACAAGAATGTTGCTGGAGTTGCAAAGTTTAAAATATAGGGAGAGGCTGTAGACTGGGGCTTTTTCCCCTGAGTGTCCGAGGCTCAGGGGTGACTTTATAGAGGTTTGTAAAATCATGAGAGGCATGGATAGGGTGAATTACCAAGGTCTTTTTCCCAGGTAGGGGAGTCCAGAACTAAAAGGCATGGTTTAAGGTTAGAGGGGAAAGATTTAAAAGGGACCTAATGGATAACTTTTCATGCAGAGGGTGGGCATTTATGGAATGGGCTACCAAAGGAAGTGGTGGAGGCTAATACAATTTAAAAAGCATCTGGATGGGTACACAAATAGGAAGACCTTAGAGAGATATGGGCCAAATGCTGGAAAATGGGACTAAAATAAATTAGGATATCTGGACAGCATGGATGAGTTGGACTGAAGGGTCTGTTTCCGTGATGTACAACTATATGATTCTGTGATTGCTCTGGTCTGTGTTTAATATTCTGTATTGTCACTGCAGCCCTATTTGAGTCTCTCTTTCTTTCTTAACACATCCAACTCTCCACAAAACTGGCCAGATTGGGGTGCTGCTCCATGGCTTGGACAGCATATGCTGATGTATTTTCTGAACGTTTGTTTCTTTGCTAACCCTGTAAAAGCTTCCAATTTCCATAATACAATACGTACTGTGACCAATTAATTTATTCCTGTTGCTTACACCCAACACATCCATGGTCCTTCTCTGTGCTTTCTTCATATTCTATTGCAGGCTTTCCCATTCTATGGTTCTATGCCTAGGTATGAATTGAAGTGTGCCATTAGCCAGCTCCTATCACTGTGACCCTTACTTGGGTATGGGCCATTTCTGAAGAAGGGTTACTGGACTTGAAATATTAACTCTCTTTTCTCTCCAAAGGTGCTGCCAGACCTCTGAACTTCTCCAGCAATTTCCATTTTTACTTTGTTTCAGTTCTCCCACATCCACAGTTCTTTGCTGTATATTATATTAGCTTGATATGGTTGTCAGTGGTCATCAGTCAAAGATGGTGAACATCTTGCCTGCGAAACATTGTTGCTTCAATCTCACACCTAAGACCATCAGACTAAAAAACATAGGAGCAATAGTAGGTCATTCAGCCGACTCCACAATTCAATGTAATTATGACTTCTCTGATTGCCCTCAATTCAACTTGCCTATCTTTTCCTCCTAACCCCTGATTCCCTTACTGATGAGATTCAACCTTGATTATACTCAATGACTTAACCTCAACAGTCTCTGTGGTAATGAATTTGTTTTGCTTTATTCAAAAACAAAGTCAATGTCAAATAGATCAGGTGGCAGTGTCAAGATCCTGGGCCTGTGATAAGGCCAGCTGGCAATCACTATAATAACCAGCCAACTTAGAATCTGGATCACCGAAAGAAAAATGCCAAGCCCTGTTTCTGCTGCATTTCCCTAAGCAATTTGCTCAGTGATGTTATGATGCACTGCTGAAACTTGAACCCAGGCCTCCGAGGTCAGAGGCCAGGAAGCAAACGTATGCCACAAGCGTTCCCAATGTGGAACCTGTACATGACCAGAGACAACGGCAATCACCTGAATCTTCGCCGCACTTCCTTGTAGGCAAGCTGAATGCACCTACAAGCTGGTGTTGTAGTGTGGTATCAAACATAATCCCCCTCAGCACCATCGATTCAGCAGCAGCAGCAACAGAAGCAATGTCATATGTTAGCAATGGATGCATCTATGGGCCCTTTATGCTAGCATCTTGGTTTGTCAGTTCTTGGTTTGTCAGTTCTTAATTTCCTTTCATCTTGGCAGTGCTGCTGAGGTGTTGACATGCCATTGAATTCTGTGCAAAAGTTTTATAAATGCTTGTTCCCCTTTATTCTGCCACTCTTGTTACTTCACGTTTCGCTTGTATGCATTTTTTTATCTTCCACACAGAATTAGTAGAATTTGCATCTAGAACTAGGGATCATTATGCAAATAAAATTAGTCATGAAAAACGTGACCTGGTAACACTCTAAGATTTAATTCAGTCTTAAAATGGTTCCAACAACATTACAACTAAAAACAAAGAAACCCTCCAATTACTTGAGGAAGATCAGGAATGATAAATGAACATTAATAGGCTTTAATAACAATGTTTATATCAGAGAGGGTAAGAAAGTGCTTCTCTGAGATAGTACACATGTGTCCATGTTTGAGATTGTTCTGACATTATTATGAAATAGCTTCCTAAGGACATACTCAGCAACTACTATTACCGTACGTTTGCTCCACATTTCACCCAAGGAATTCCTTCAGCCAGAGGGTGGAATATCTATGAAACTCACTGCTGCAGAAGGTTGTGGATGCCAAGTGACTGAGTATATTTAAAACAGAGATAGATAGTTCTTGGTTGGCAAAGGGAATCACAGGAAAATGGGGTTGAGAAACATGATCAAATGGCGGAGACACTCTATGGATCAAGTGGCCTAATTCTGCTCCTATATCTTATAGTTTATGGTCTAATGCACTAGACATTGCAAATACTTTGATCCTGGATGACATCTTTCTGCAGTATTGAGGATCTAAGATCCAGGACAGGTACTGGAATTAGTCAAACTGTTCTGTTTTTCAAAACATTCATTCACAGGATGATGGCATCGCTGGCTAATCTATCCCTAATTGCCCAGAGGGCAGGTAAGAGTCAACCACATTGCTGTGAATCTGGACCCACATGTAGGCCAGACCAGTTAAGGATGGCAATTTTCTTCCTTAAAGGACATTAGCGAAACAGATGGTTTTTCTGATAATTGACAACAGATTCATGGTTATCATTAGAGTCTTAATTCCAGAATTTTTTACTAAGTTCAAATTCCACCAACTGCCAAGATGGGATTTGAACTGGGGTTCCATTTTCTGTGTCTCTGGATTAACAGTCCAGTGTTAAGACATAAGACCATCCCTTAACTACAGCTACAACCTTGCAATCTAGCCAACAAAGTTGGAATTTTACCTTTGTTCCAGTCCACAAAAACCAGGACAAGTGTAATTCAGACATAATTACTCTATTGGTTTACTCAATCAGCAAAGTAAGTGGTGTGGTATTAAGTGGCACTCACTTGACAATACTCTGCTCACTGACACTCAGTTTGGATTCTTCTGGGGTTACTTGGCTCCTGACTTCATTGCATTTTTGGTTCCACAGAGCTGAATTCAAGAGTTGAGATGAAAGTGATTGTCCTTGACATCAAACAGCCCAGGGTTGAAAAATGTGGTGCTGGAAAAACACAGCAGGCCGGGCGCATCCGAGGAGCCGGAGAATCGACATTTCGGGCATAAGCCCTTCTTCAGGAATGAGGCTGGTGTGCCAAGNGGAGAAATCTACATTCATCCCGTGTGGTTGGAGGGTTCCTAGGCGGAAGATGAGGCGCTCTTTCTCGAGGCGTCGTGTGGACCACATCGAGTGTAGCGGATACAGTAAATGATGTGTGTGGAGGTGCAGGTGAATTCCGCTGCACCCGAAGTTGTCTCCTCTACACTGGGGAGACAGGCCACCTACTTGCGGAACATTTCAGGGAACACCTCTGGGACACCCGACCAACCAACCCAACCATCCCGTGGCTGAACACTTTAACTCCCCCTCCCACTCCACCAAGGACATGCAGGTCCTTGGCCTCCTCCATCGCCAGACCCTGGCCACACGACGCCTGGAGGAAGAGCGCCTCATCTTCCGCCTAGGAACCCTCCAACCACACGGGATGAATGTAGATCCCAAGACATCTTGCAGATGTTCTTTAAGGTAGTGTCCTAGCTCCAGTTATCTTAAGTTGCTGCAAAAGTAATCATCCTTACATCAAGATCAGAAGCAGGGATGTATGCAGATGATTCTGCAACATTCACAACTCATTAGATCCACAAGCACTATATTCCCAAAAGTAAGGTCACCTGGACAACATTCAAGCTTGAGTTGATCTGTGGCAAGTAACATTTGCGTCAAACTTGTGCCTGGCAATGGCCATGTGCAACAAAAGAGAATCTAACCATTAGTCCTTGACATTTAACAACATTACTATAGTTGAATCCCTCAGTCATAATAATCTTGGGTTTACCATTGACCAGAAACTGTACTGGATCAAGCACATAAATACTGTGGCTACAAGATTAGGTCAGAGGCTGAGAATTCAGGGGTGAGTCAATCACCTTCAGACTCCCCATGTTTGTCTAGCATGTATAAGACACAAGGCAGGAGTATGATTGAATACTCTTTACTTGTCTGGATGAGCACAGCTCCACCAAAACACAAGAAATTTGACAACATAAGACTCAGCTCATGATTGGCACCCTATCCACCACCTTAAACATTTCCTTGCTGTACTGCCCATGC
This sequence comes from Chiloscyllium plagiosum, assembly GCF_004010195.1. Taxonomy (NCBI): domain Eukaryota; kingdom Metazoa; phylum Chordata; class Chondrichthyes; order Orectolobiformes; family Hemiscylliidae; genus Chiloscyllium; species Chiloscyllium plagiosum. The sequence goes on along the minus strand of NC_057718.1, from coordinate 41,051,721 downwards.
ACAGTTGTGGCAGTATGTACCACCTACAAGATTCACTACAGTAATTTGTCAAGCCTCCTTTGACAGCACCTCTTAACTCTATGACCTGTCTGGAAGAACAAAGGCAGCAGATACATGGGTGTATTAACCACTACAAGTTTCCTCCAAGCTACACAACCTGCTGACTTGGAACTATGCCTCCATCCCTTCACTGGCATTGTGTCTAAACTCAGGAATTCCTTCCTGGAAAGCATTGTGGGTATACCTGCACCGTGGACTGCATCAGTTGCAAAGTGTAGTCAGTTCATCATGATCTTTTTGAGGGCATTAGGGATAGGCAGTGAATGCTGGCTTTGTAAGTGCTGATATCCCATGAACTTTTTTCTTTTAAAAAAAGGAAGAAAATCATATTGTTATGAAAGGAATTGCTACAATTTGGTGGGGAACATCTCCGTAATGGCATTGTAGGTCTACCTACAATGGACTGCACATGGACTGCAGCAGTACAAGAAGGCAGCTCTCCACCACCTCCTCAAAAGCAATGATTGACAGGCAATAAGTGCTGGTCCAGCAAGTGATTCCCAAGTCCCATGAGAAACTAAAAATTCTTAATATGACCTCTGTATCATTCCTAATGCTGTTCAAATGTGTTTTCTGGTGAAAGGGTTTATTTCTGAAATATTTACGGGACTTTATTTTTCATAGCTAGAGCTATGAGATTATGATGTTTAAGTCAATGATAACTCTTGCAGAAAGAACAAGTTATTAATTTCAATAATTAAAAATTTGACCCTGGTTTTACATTATTGTTTGTAGCTGACTCAGTGTTACCAAGGAGACTGCTTGCCTACCCATATGTTTTCTCACTGATGCAGAAATTATTAAACAAATGAGTCAATTGATGGGATGTATATCAAGCCAAAGTATCCTTTTAGATTTTAGCATAGCAGTCCCCAGAGAACAGAGTCCTTTATTGACAGAAAATAAATCTTTTGCTGGCCAGAGTTTTCAAAACCTCCTTTGGTTAATTGCTGACTCTCAGTTTTGAGCACTGTTTTTATCATATTGGAAAGTATGACTATTCAAATAGAAAACGAAAACAGCACCAATGTTTCATTTTGCCAGTTTTGACAGTATGAGCTCACTGGCAGGAATCCCCTGAGATACATATTACACAGCATGAACTGTTCAGGCTGTTGCTGAGATAAAAGTTTTTTTTTTTGCATGCATTCTATTGCTGGAAAAGTCAAAGTAATGTTGTTCAGACTGCCTGCTATACTGGTATTTCACCACTAACACACCATCACAAATGGTTGGTACCATTTCATTGGTAATATACTTTCATTTCTTACAAGCTCAATCCAGTACATTTCCATAGGTCACCAGCTCAGAAATAAAAGGGTTATTCATTTGCTTCATGTGTTTTATCACTGAAAAAACCTACAGTAAAGCTAGAAGTAGTAATGGTACATCTTGCAATCATATAATCATGTTTCTTCATCATAATTAGGTAGACAATAAAGCTCTACAATTTATCTAATGTATTATTACACAACAATATCCAACTATCTTCAAACAGAAATGAGGCTTGACCCAATGAACTAGTGGAAAATAATGATATTTACAGGATTACATCAATGGTCATTTAAGAAAGCAGAATTTACTTAACAAAACCAGGATTGACTTTGAAGTCGCTCCCAAAGTTAATCTGCAAGAATATTTTCAGTCTGGTACTGCTCTGTCATGAAATGGCAGTTGAGCTTCTTCACAACCATAGTGTTTGCTCAGGCAACAATTATTACTTGATTGGTTGTAATTTTATTTCACAGTATAAATTGCATGCACAGATGCAACAGGCAGCAAAGAAGGCAAATGATATATTGGCCTTCAGGGGGAGAGGATTCAAGTACAGGAGCAAGGATGTCTTGCTGCAATCATGCAGGGCCTTAGTGATCCATAACCAGAGTACCGTGTGCAGTTTTGTTCTCCTTATTGGAGAAAGGATATTCTGGCTATGGAGTGCTGCAACAAAGCTTTACCAGCCTGATTCCTGGGAGGGGAGGACTGATATATAAAGAAAGATTGGATCAATTAGGAATATATGCACTGGAGTTCAGACGAATGAGAGGGTATCTCATAGAAACCTATACAATTCTAACAGGACAAACAGAGTAAATGCTAGAAGGATGTTCCCAGTGACAGAGGAGTCTAGAACCAGGGGTCACTATTTAAGGATATAGGGTTGGACCGACAGAAGGACATGCTTCTTTACCCAGAGAGTGGTAGCTCATGGAATTCTCTGCCACAGAAAGTGACTGAGACTAAAATATTGAGTGTTTTTGAGAACATCTTAGATATTGTTCTCAGGGCTAGAGGGATTAAGGGAACGGGGAGAAAGCAAGAACAGTTGGATAATCAGGCACGATCAGATGGAATGACAAAGGAGGTTTGAAGGGCCGAATGAACTAACCCTGATTCTATTTCCTATACTGTCAGGAAGTTGAGACGTGAAGCATTATGCTGTTTTTGATATGTAACTCGTAACTAGGTGCACCCTCAGGAGGCAGCATGCACTGCATTAAGATTAATTTTTAAATAATCTTTGCAACGCAAAAAGCAGGGTACATTTAATGTGTATCTATGACTCAAAAACTAGTAATATGACCTAACAATCCAAAACATTGATGCATTTTAAAGTAATGATTTATATACCTGACACATTGGATGTTTGCTGCCCTCCCGCAGTGCTGAGAATTTACCGGCAGACCAGAATCTGTGATTTCTACACCTGGATCAGACCATAGTCTAATTTATATCACAATCTGGTGCCTACAATGCAATGGGGGCAAGTCAGAGGAGGGGAAAGTGGGAAAATCAGATCAGCTTTGCATGTGCCATTAGCTAAGGACTTTTTCTCTCTCATGCAGTTTAATTGGACTCATTTTTTGGGGATATATGATCAATATAACACCAAGGTGGCATTCAGGGAGTTTATGCTTGAAATCCAACCAGTATCCAAGCATTTATACTTAGAGTCATAGAGTCATAGAGATGTACAGCATGGAAATAGACCCTTCGGTCCAACCCGTCCATGCAGACCAGATATCCCAACCCAATCTAGTCCCACCTGCCAGAACCCGGCCCATATCCCTCCAAACCCTTCCTATTCATATACCCATCCAAATGCCTCTTAAATGTTGTAATTGTACCAGCCTCCACCACTTTCAATGTAGACAGGCAGGAGGCTGGGGGAACAGAACAAGGCAGGCAGCATCAGGAGGGACAGGCAGGAGGCTGGAGGAACACAGCAAGGCAGGCAGCATCAGGAGGGACAGGC
>NC_057718.1:40938022-41045980 GCF_004010195.1 Chiloscyllium plagiosum | reverse complement strand
AGTTTGTTTCTCAATTTCCTTCTGACTATTAGGGGGTCTATAATACAATCCCAATAAGGTTATTATCCCTTTCTTATTTCTCAGTTCCACCCAAATAACTTCCCTGGATGTATTTCCGGGAATATCCTCCCTCAGCACAGCTGTAATGCTATCCCTTATCAAAAATGCCACTCCCCCTCCTCTCTTGCCTCCCTTTCTATCCTTCCTGTAGCATTTGTATCCTGGAACACTAAGCTGCCAGTCCTGCCCATCCCTGAGCCATGTTTCTGTAATTGCTATGATATCGCAGTCCCATGTTCCTAACCATGCCCTGAGTTCATCTGCCTTCCCTGTTAGGCCCCTTGCATTGAAAGAAATGCAGCGTAATTTATTAGTCCTACCTTGTCCCTGCCTGCCCTGACTGTTTGACTCACTTCTGTTCTCAGCTGTACCCATCTCAGATTGATCTCTTTCCTCACAATCTCCCTGGGTCTCACCCTCCCACCTTACTAGTTTAAATCCTCCCAAGCAGTTCTAGCAAATTTCCCTGACAGTATATTAGTCCCCTTCCAATTTAGGTGCAATCCGTCCTTCTTGTACAGGTCACTTCTGCCCCAAAAGAGATTCCAATGATCCAAAAATGTGAATCCTTCTCCCATACACCAGCTCCTCAGCCATGTATTCATCTGCTCTATCCTCTTATTCTTGATTTAAGTGACAGGAAGACTTTTAAAGTTGAGGAAATAGACCCCCATTATTGGTAATGGAGCAAAAATACACCTAAAACATATGATTAAAAAACGCTTTCAATGAAGGACTATGGATTAGTAAAGGTCAGAAAAGGAACTAACTATTGCTTATTAAATATGCAGTCAGTAGTCAAATATCAAAGAGAATCTTGCTTGGAAATGCATCACTATGCCTGCAGATTATACTTTACTTCCAAGGTAGATCCAAGAATGCAGAAAGGAGACATAATGAGGAACCTGATGATAGTTTACCTTGAGCTAAAGAAGTTCAGGATAATTCATTAGTGGGTGCTGTGAAGAGCACAGACAAGGAAAGCTTCACCAGAAACTAACACTAATGTGGCAATGAGCCGGAAAGAGATGAAAACAGAAAATGGTAATAGGCATGCTGAAGCATATTGGATTAATTTTAATAGAAGACAATTAATTCCCAAATAAAGAAGAACAAGATTAAAAATATTCAAAAATGAAGTATTGCAGCTGACAATTCGACAAGTGCATGGTTAGCAAGGTTAGATCACATGGGAGAGCTAGCCAATTTATTACAAAATTGGTTTAAAGCTAAGAAACAAAGGGTGGTGGTGGAAGGAAGTCTTCTCGGATATTAGGCCTTGTGATACAAGGATTCGGTGCTGGGCCCGCTGCTTTTTGTCATTCATATAAATGATTTGAATGTGAAGATAGGAGGTATGGCCACAAGGATTGGTGCTGGGCCCTCTACTTCTTTGTCATTGACATAAATGATTTGGATGTGAGCATAAGAGGTACAGTCAGTAAGTTTGCAGATGATACCAAAATTGGTGGTGTAGTTGTCAATGAAGAAGATTATTTCAGAGCACAACAGTACCTTGATCAGATGGGTGATGGACTGAGGAGAGGAAAATAGAGTTTAATTTAGATAGATGTGAGGTGATGAATTTTAAGGCAAATCAGGTCAGGACTTATACACTTAATGTTAGGGTCCTGGTGAGTGTTGCTGAACAAAAAGACCTTGGAGTGCAGGTTCCTAGTTCCTTGAAAGTAGAGTCACAGGTAGACAGTGTAGTGAAGAAGGCATTTGGTATACTTGCATTTATTTATCAGTGCATTGAGGTATAGGAGTTGGAAGGTCATGTTGCAGCTGTACAGGATATTGGTTAGGCCACTTTTGGATTACTACATTCAATTCTGGTCTCCCTGCTATAGGAAAAATGTTGTTAAGCTTGAAAGGGTGCAGAAAATATTTACAAGATGTTGTCAAGGTTGTAGGGTTTGAGCTATAGGGAGAAGCGAAAAGGCTAGGGCTATTTTACCTGGAGCACCAGAGGCTGAGGGGTGATCTTATAAAATCATGAGGGGCATGAATAGGGTGAATAACCAAGATATGTTTCCCAGGGTAGGGGAGTTCATAACTGGAGGGCATAGGTTTAAGGTGAGAGGGGAAAGATTTAAAAGGGAACTAAGGGGAAATATTTTCACGCAGAAGGTGGTGTGTGCATGGAATAGACCGCCAGAAGTGATAGAGGCTGATACAATTACAACATTTAAAAGGCATCTGGATGAGTACATGAACAGGGAGGGTATAGAGGGATTTGGGCCAAACACTGGCAAATGGGATTAGATTAATTTAGGATATCTGTCCAGCATGGATGAGTTGGACCGAAGGGTCTGTTTCCATGCTGTAGAACTCTATGATTCTACAATCTGAGCTGTGATTGCAATACAATTGAAAAAGTGAATTCTCAATTTCAGTAAAAGATATTGATTGTTAATGTTAGTTCTGGCTCATTCCCAATTGTCAGGGATTTGCAGTAATTGATTGTAGTTTACTGGCTTAGAGAGGTTGGATACTGACTAGTCAAAATTAATAATTTCTTAATGAGACAAGTCATTCAAAAGCCAAAGAAGTTCAAAATACATTAAAGCCTGAAAATGGATGTAAGGATCATATGTATGATGAACATGGTGGACATTACTTCTGATCCAAACAGAAGGCAAACCTCCTGCTGCTTCATGTTTATTGAGTGTGGCCCAGCTCTAAAAACATTGTTGTGAGTCCCACAATAAGGAGCCCAAATCAGTATGGGGTTAGTATGAGTAAAATTAGCCTATGCCACTTAATAGTACCCTGAACCAACCACAGGGGAGATGCAATATATCTGGATACAGTATTGAAACTGGTTGGGGAAGAAAGTTGGCATCCTGAAGAAGGGCTTATGCCCGAAACGTCGATTCTCCTGTTCCCTGGATGCTGCCTGACCTGCTGCGCTTTTCCAGCAACACATTTTCAGCTCTGATCTCCAGCATCTGCAGACCTCACTTTCTCCTGGGGAAGAAAGTTGACCTACAAAGAAAAATGACTCACAAACAAAAACAGAAATTGCTTGTAAAGCTCAGCAGGTCTGGCAGCATCTGTTGAAAGAAATCAGAGTTTACACTTCGAGTCGACTGACCCTTCCTCCGGTCTGAGGATGAATCACACAACTCAAAACGTTAACTCTGATTTCTCTCCACAGATGCTACCGAACCTGCTGAGCTTTTCCAGTAATTTCTGTTTTAGTTTTTGATTTACAGATTTCTAGATTTACAGATTTGCAGATTTCTGTTTACCAGACTTTGAAAAGTATCAAATACTTCTAATAAAATTTTAAATTGTATTTACTGGCTGTTCTGGAGTGATTTACTGCATCCAGTTCTGAAATATATTTTCTTGTAAAGCAGTTCCATTCTTAAAACCGTTGATTCTTAAAATTCTGTACTGCAATAATAAGCTTTTAAAATTCTTTAAACATTACAAAAGTTGTAAATTCTCCTAGTTGCTTCAGAAAAAAATATTTCATTATACTCTTGCCACTTACAGGAACAAAAATGGATAAGCCCTGCATTATTTGTATCTTTTGCATTGTGCCATTTTTCCTTCTTCTTGGAATGATTTGCTCTGTTTTCCTTAACAATTTGGAATATTCACATTATTTCCACCATACACTATGTTCTTAAATTTAAAATAACTTTTTGTCTTGCATCTGAAATGCTTTATTGATCTTAACTTCCTTCTGTGGAGGACTTAGGATATTTAAGTTAATTTCCAATATGTCCAACTTCAATATAAATTAAAGCTATTAACCCCTTTTTTAAAATTTGCAACTGATACTTCTGGCATTATTTGCAACTGCAGTAATATTTGTTTTGCTGTTATGTCTTCCAATTTTATTATAGCAACCTCCAAACTGGATTTTATGTCACTTAAATAAATTTTCAAACCTTTTCATTGGAGCTTTAGAATATAGAACAATACAGCACAGGGATGGCCCCTTTGGCCCACAGTGTTGTGCTGAACATGGCGCTAAATGAAACTAATCCTTTCTGCCTGCCCTTGATCCTTATCCTTCCATACCTTGCATATTCATGTGAAATTTACTACTTGAGTCTTTGAGGCCCAAACATTCAGTAGCCAAATCCCAACTCAGATCACTCCCTTCCACCAAGTGTAGCCCACACGGCCTTCTCACTGACTCCTCTTCTGTGATTCATCATGTCTAGAACACATCATCAGACTGGACAGAGCTTAACATAGCTCTAACATTAACAATTGCAGAACCAATATCTCATGCAACAGAAATCCTGCTCTTTCCTCCATTCCTGCCACTTCCCATTTTCCTGTTTCATTTACTTCTAGTTCCAACTGCCACTGCTCCAATTTTAATTTCTCCATTTCACTGTCCTCAATTTCCATCCCTAGGTGTTTCAGCACTGAATTTGCGATTTTTGTTTTATGAATTTCAGGAGGAATTCACAGTATTAAGTGCTTAGCTACCTTTTTTAATTTTTCATATGTTAATGCTTCCTATTTAACTGCAGCAGAAACATCAAATATCATCACCTTTAATATTAAAAAGCGAAGCAAATCTTTTTACAGTTTTTCGTCTCTGCTCCAATTCTTTCATTAGTCAGTGGGAAGTTGACAAAGATCCCAATTTTCTTATGCTTAGGTGAGAAGGTTCAAAATGGCTTCCCTCTTTTCAAACTGTTTGGTTTGCCAGCAAAAAAAATGTAACAATTAAAATTCCCATCTCCATAGGACCACAAGGTGTAGGAGTAGAAGTAGGCCATTATGCCAAGTGAACCTGTTCAAAGAGGTCACGGCTGATTCCTGGCTTTTCTGATAACCATCTCTTTACCAGCAAACATTCAATGAGTCCAGTTTGTTCACTCCGACAATTATCTTATGTAGAATCTGGATTATTTAACCATTTCAGGCAAAATTAACTGTTTCTTATCATGTTGACACTGGTCCTTTTGCTGCTTTCTTGTGTACTTTCAGCCCGGTGAAAAGAGCATCACACTTTAAAGAGGCAGGTGGATGACCAAACATGTTCCTATCAGGTAACAAACAGTGGATCTTTGTTGATAATTTCATGTGGATTTGTGAGGGTTTATCTGAACTGTGTAAAACATAGTTACTTTGTTGCATGTGTAAAGATCCCCTCCCTCTCACATCTATGAGAACCATGTAGAGCATTGTTATGTCTAGAGATGTCCCCCAAGTAGAGTGCTAATAATAGTGGGATATGTCTGGTGCAGTGCAAGGCCACCTTATTGTATGCTTGATGCAGTTTCTAAGCTTGGATGATGTTGCTTTGTGCAAGATGCCAGCTCGACCCTGTCTGAGACATGAATGGTTGATTGAGCACGTAGTCAGTGCGAAATGAGAAAACTAATGTATCGGGTCAGAGTCAAGGCGAAAAAAAGTTACCAAGCATTAACCACAGGCCTCTAGCATGTAATCAACTAGGCAAAAGTCAGGATTGCAGATGCTGGAGATTAGAGTCAAGATTAGAGTGGTGCTGGAAATGCACAGCAGGTCAGGCAGCATCCAAGGAGCAGGAAAATCGATATTTCGGGCAGGAGCCCTTCATCAGGAGTGAGGCTGAAAGCCTCAGAGGTGGAGAGAAGATAGCTGGGAGTGCAATAGGTGGATGGAGGAAGGTGTAAAGGTGATAGGTCAGAGAGGAGGGTGGAGCAGATAGGTGGGCGGAAGGAAGATTGACAGTTGGGACAGGTCATGAGGATGATACTGAGCTGCAAGTTTGGACCAGGGATAAGGTGAGGGGAAGGGAAATGAGGAAACTGGTTAAGTCCACAATGATGCTCTGGGGTTGAAGTATTCCGAGGCGGAAGATGAGGCGTTCTTCCTCCAGGTGTCAGGTGGTGATCGAGTGGCAGTGGAGGAGGCCCAGGACCTGCATGTCCTCAACAGAGTGGGAGGGGGAATTGAAATGTTGGGCCATGGGACGGTGGGGTTGATTGATGCGGGTGTCACAGAGATGTTCCCTGAAGAGCTCTGCGAGAAGGCATCCAGTCTCCCCAATGTAAAGAAGACTGCATCAGGAGCAACGGATACAATAAATGATATTTGTTGGAAGAGCAGGTGAAACTTTGATGGATGTGGAAGGCTCTTTTGGGGCCTTGGACGGAGGTGAGGGAGGAGGTGTGGGCACAGGTTTTGCAATTCCTGCGATGGCAGGGGAAGGTGCCAGGAAAGGAGGGTGGGTTGTTTGAGGGCGTGGACCTTACCAGGTAGTCACAGAGGGAACAGTCTTTGCATAAAGTGGATAGGGGTGGGGAGGGAAATATATCTCTGGTGGTGGGGTCCGTTTGTAGGTGGTGGAAATGTCGACAAATTATGCAGTTTATGCGAAGGTTGGTGGGGTGGAAGGTGAGGACCAGGGGGGTTCTGTCCTTGTTGCGGTTGGAGGGCTGTGGTTTGACGGCAGAGGTGCAGGATGTGGGTGAGATGTGTTGGAGGGCATCTTCAACCATGTCAGAGGGGAAATTTAAAGAAGGAGGCCATCTGGTGTGTTCTGCAGTGGAACTGGTCCTCCTGGGAGCAGATACGGTGGAGGCGGAGGATTTGGGAATACGGGATAGCATTTTTGCAGGAGGTGGGGTGGGTGGAGATGTAATCCAGATAGCTGTGGGAGTCAGTCGGTGTTGAGTCGGTCATCGTTGATGGAGATGGAGGGGTCTAGGGAGGGGAGGGAGGTGTCAGAGATGGTCCATGTGAATTTAAGTTTGGGGTGGAATGTGTTGGTGAAATTGATGAACTGCTTAACCTCCTCGTGGGAGCACGATGTGGCGCCGATGCTCCCACTTCCTCCAGACCAAAGAGGTAGCCATGGGCATCTGTATGGGCCCCAGCTATGCCTGTTTCTTTGTTGGCTACGTAGAACAGTCCATCTTCCATAGTTACACCAGCACCACTCCCCACCTTGTCCTCCGTTACATTTATGACTGCATCGGCACCACCTCATGTTCCCACAAGGAGGTTGAGCAGTTCATCAATTTCACCAACACATTCCACCCTGACCTTAAATTGACCTGGACCATCTCTGTCAACTCCCTTCCCTTCCTAGACCTCTCCATCTCCATCAACGATGACCGACTCAACACCAACATCTTTTACAAACTCACCGACTCCCACAGCTACCTGGATTACACCTCTTCCCACCCTATCTCCCGCAAAAATGCTATCCCGTATTCCCAATTCCTCCGCCTCCGCTGTATTTGTTCCCAGGAGGACCAGTTCCACCACAGAACGCGCCAGATGGCCTCCTTCTTTAAAGAGCATAATTTCCCTTCCCATGTGGTTGAAGATGCCCTCCAACGCATCTTGTCCACATCCCGCACCTCCGCCCTCAAACCCCACCCCTCCAACTGCAACCAGGACAGAAGTCCCCGACACCCCAGTCCTCACCCTCCACCCCACCAACCTTTGCATAATCTGGATTATCTGCCGATGTTTCTGCCACCTGCAAACGGACCCCACCACCAAGGATATATTCTCTTCCCCACCCCTATCCACTTGACGCAAAGACCATTCCCTCTGTGACTACCTAGTTAGGTCCACACCCACCAACAACCCACCCTCCCCTCCTGGCACCAACATCTTCCCCCTCACCTCCATCCAAGGCCCTAAAGGAGCCTTCCACATCCATCAAAGTTTCACCTGCACTTCCACAAATGTCATTTATTGCATCCGTTGCTCCTGATGCAGTCTCCTTTACATTGGGGAGACTGGACACCTTCTAGCAAAGTGCTTCAGGGAATATCCCCGTACCAAACAACCCCATCGCCCCATGGCTGAATATTTCAACTCCCCCTCCCACTCTATCGAAGACATGCAGGTCCTGGGCCTCCTCCACTGCACGCCCTCACCACCCGACGCCTGGAGGAAGAACACCTCATCTTCCGCCTCGGAACACTTCAACCCCAGGGCATCAATGTGGACTTCACCAGTTTCCTAATTTTCCCTGGCCCCACTTTACACCAGTTCTAACCTTCCAGCTCAGCACATTCCTCATGACCTGCCCCACCTGTCAATCTTCCTTACCCCCACCTATCTGCTCCACCCTACTCTCCGACCTATCACCTTTACGCCTTCCTCCTATTGCACTCTCCGCTACCTTCTCCCCAGCCTTACCCCCTCCCATTTATCTCTCCACCCCCGAGGCTTCCAGCCTCATTCCTGATGAAGAGCTCCTGCATCGATTTTCCTGCTCCTCGGATGCTACCTGACCTGCTATGCATTTCCAGCACCACTCTAATCTTGACTCCCACATGTACACGTTGAAATCAGTGAGTCACTAAGTCAAACTGGAAAATTTCATCCCTGCTGATAGGATTGCAGATATTTAACTGAACTTGCATGTAGAAGTGTTGTCACTTTTATGCCCACTTCTTCTGAAGTTGCTAACTGCTTGGGTGAGGGAAACTTGTATGGTGAATATTGAGAACATTTAACTGTGGAGGGAGTATGAAGTCAAAAACTCTTCCTGACGAAGAGCTTATGCTAGAAACGTTGACTCACTTGCTCCTTGGATGCTGCCTGATCTGCTGTGCTTTTCCAGCATCACGCTTTTTGACTCTGATCCCCTGCATCTGCAATCCTCACTTTCTCCTTCTGTAGGGGGCATCACAGCCTTACCCAGTTCTATCTTTGAATATCCAGATCAAACCCACTTATTATGAGACACTGGACTGTGATCATGAACTAGAACCTTGACTAACCCTCACTCTAGTAGCTGCGGTCTTGCCTCCAGCCATGCTTTGTCCTGTTTAAATTGTCTGGTTGGAACCCATATTCTGGATGGCGTGTGGTGATGTCCATACCACAGAGCATTATTTAGATTCTGGTTAGACAGGATGAATAGAGTTGTCTACTGATAGGGTTAAAAAGAGTCTTAGCGATTCAAAGCACCACTCTGCATTTTTACATTTGACCAGATGTTGGATTGAAGTTGTATTTCATGAATGTTCAACTGTAATTTGGCACCACTTTCCTTTCTCTGCCCAATGAGCTGCATTTTTATGTGTCCTGAGAAAATGATACCTTGTACTACCTATTCCCTCTCCACTTCCCTCCTCCTTTAACCCCTGCCTCTGACCAAGTGTGTCGGTAATCCGGGTTCTGCTTTGAACGGAATTGATTCAGAGTATTGAGTACAGGGGTTGGGAGGTTGGGTTAGGCTGTACAGGATGTTGGTTAGGCCACTTTTGGAATATTGCATGCAATACTGGCCTCCTTCCTATTGGAAGGATGTTGTGAAACTTGAAATGGTTCAGAAAAGATTTACAAAGATGTTGCCAGGGTTGGAGGATTTGAGCTACAGGAAGAGGCTGAACAGGCTTGGGCTGTTTTCCTTGGAGTGCCGGAGGCTGAGGGGTGACCTTACAAACTTGAAATGGTTCAGAAAAGATTTACAAAGATGTTGCCAGGGTTGGAGGATTTGAGCTACAGGGAGAGGGTGAATAGGCTGGGGCTGTTTTCCCTGGAGCATCAAGATCTTGAGTGATGGCCTCATAGAGGTTTATAAAATCATGAGAGGCATGGATAGGATAAATAGACAAGGTCTTTTGCCTGGGTGGGGGAGTCCAGAACAAGAGGTGTAGGTTTAGGGTGAAACGGGAAGGATTTAAAAGGGACTTAAGGGGCAACTTTTTCTCAAAGAGGGTGGTTTGTGTATAAAATGAGCTGCCTTAGGAAGTGGTGGAGGCTAGTACAATTGAAACATTTAAAAGGCATCTGGATGGGTATATGAATAGGAAAGGTTTGAAGGGATATGGGCCAAGTGCTGGCAAATGGGACTAGATTAGTTTGGAATATCTGGTCGGCATGGACGAGTTGGACCAACGGTTCTGTTTCTGTGCTGTACATCTCTCTGAGTCTATGACATGATTCCTTCAGTGATTAACAATCTGTCTATCTCAGCCTTGAATGTATTTAATGATCCAGTCTCTACTGCCCTCTGCAGTAAAGAATTCTACATATTGACCAGCTTCTAGCAGACAAAAGCTGTGCTCATCTCTGCCTTAATTGGGTATGCCCTGGCTCTAAGATTATGCCGTCTTGTTGTCGACTCTCCCACAAGGGAAAACAATGTCTCAAACAAACCCACATACATTATTGTACTCAAAGAGACAAAACAAGATAGAAATATTGAAGGTGAAGTCAAGAGAAAATGGCAGACATGCACAGTTCTGGCTCAGTTCTGATGCACAAACAGATTGTTTTCTTACAGCTTTGTCTGACACCAATTCTTTGCTAATGTCACAAGGTTATGGATACACTGATTCTCAATTTTTTCATTCATTGGTTGTGAATTCACTCTTAGAATGTCCTGAAGGCATTTTTCCTTTCCTTTCATCAAGGGATTTGCAAAAAAAAAGCAGCTACTAAGGATTTTCTTTTGCTTCTCCACATGGTGAGGAAAGAGAAAGACTAATGATCTCCGTTTTCACCAGTTGGATCTTTCTGTAACGTTGTCCACCTGCAAAGTTGCAACCCAGGGACCAATCGAGTGATTGTTACTAGGCGGAGTCCTCTTAAACCCAAGTCACCTGATCCCAAATGAAAAGCCAAGCAAAAGGCTGTCCTCTGGGCAAAATTGCTCTCATCAGCCTGGTAATGCCATTCTGCCTGGAATGCTCCCTCCCTGCTTGAATAAGCCAGCATTCTCGATGAAGCATTAATTTGTTCCTGTAAATTGTTTTTGAAATTGCAAACATCTTCTTAGGCAGTTTGCTTGGCTTAAAGGAGTATCTTTTTTCTCGCATTTTCAGTCCACGGGTGGAAAAAAAATAAATGTAGTCTTTACAAAAGCTCTTAGATTGTCCTTTGAAGTACAAGAATTTAACATGAGATGACAGTTGTTTAAACATAAAGGTGTAAACAGAATAGGAGATGAGGATTTATTTACCTCTGACTAACTTCAGTATCTTTTGATAAAAATGTTAAGTTCAGTTCAGAGTATTTTGTACATTCCACATTGGTTGGAGGAAGCCTGGCTAACCTGGATGGTCAGTTGCTTGCTATGGCCATTTTAAATTCTTCCATATTAAGATTAACATCAGAAAAGATTAAGATATCCACTGGAGGTTATCATTGACCAGAAAGTGAATTGGACAGATGATATAACACTGTGACTACAAGAGTGTGTCACAGGCTTTGAATTCTGCAGAAAGTAACTCATATCCTGTCAAACTAATGCTTGTTAGCATCCATAAGGCAAGAGTTAGGAGTGTAATGGAATATTCCCCGCTTGCCTGGATGGGTCCAGCTCCAACAAAACTCAAGTATTTCACCACCATGAAGGACCAAGCAGTCCACTTGGTTGTCATATAGTGTATCATATTCAACCTCTTCACCACTGATATACAGAGGCAGTACTACGTACCATCTAAAAGGCAGTTACACATCAAGGCTTTTTCAATAGCATCTTCAAAACCCACAACCGATACCATCTAAAAGTACAAGGGCAACAGATGTAACATTACATGCAACCTCCTGTAAAACTCATACACCATCCTGATTTTGAACATTATCACTGTTCCTTCTCTGTTGCTGGGTGAAAATCCTAGAACTTCCTTTCTGACAGTACTTTAGGAATACCTACACCCCAAGGTCTGCAGTGCTTCACAAATCAGTCCATCTTCACATTCACCAAAGCAATTAGGGATGAGAAATAAATGCTGACAGATACTACAGTGCCAGCATCCCTTAAGGAATAAATAAAAAATCTATGAAGGTTCCTGCCTTAAAAAGCAGATGATGGAATTTAAAATTCAGTAATCCATATTTTATCATTTTTGTGAAACAGGATATCATTGGCATTAAATGGGCATCACAGGGAAATGATTTACCAGCTCTGTATTTTTTGGCCAAATGGTAGCTGTACTCAATACCCTTCACCTATCTGGGATCCATTACAATTATACCAGTGCTATAACACCACTTTGGAGCATCAATGAGATTCTTAACACCCAATAAATGGATGCAAACCATCCCCAATTAATTGTCTGACATTTATGCAGCTGATAATCACAATCCATTGTCTTGATATTTTAAAGTAACGTTGCACTTAGTCCTTAGCATGAGTTCTTGCCAATGCCTGTCTGGCATGTATTGTCAGTTTGGAATGTGCTGTACTTAACTGATTGATCATGGTGATAGTCATTGCTGATGGGTAGATGATAAGGAAATCATAATGCTTAGGCAGAGTTAAAGTAAAAACACCATACTTTGTGGTGTTATTTAAGGATGTTTTTTTTCCAGGTGCTTCCTTTGTAATGCTGAGATACACAACACAAAAGGGTTCACATCCATGTCAGACATTGGTATTTACAATCAAGAATCAGTGCTGCAACCTCTTTTTTAGCTTATCAATGCTCCACAAGCAAAATTAGTACTTTTACACGATTAGAGGTTGTCAGGATCGATCACACAGATAATATGGAAGGTGGCCCCAGTCTTGACCACACAGATAAAGTGGAAAGTGGCCCCGGTCAGAGTTTATTCAAGTTGATGAAAAGTGGGATTGAAAACTGATAGAAGCAATCAAGTCAATGGGTGGACTTCAAGCTCCTATTTTCTAATGTTAGCCATGTACAAACCTAAGGTGGAACACCTTTAAAATTGGTCCATTCTGAAATTTAGTTGTGCAGTTGTGTTTAACGTTTATGCCAAAGTTTTTCTTTCAATAGAACATAGAACATAGAAGAATACAGGGCAGTACAGGCCCTTTGGCCCTCGATGTTGCGCCGATCCAAGCCCACCTAACCTACACTAGCCCACTATCCTCCATATGCCTATCCAATGCCCGCTTAAATGCCCATAAAGAGGGAGAGTCCACCACTGCTACTGGCAGGGCATTCACTGTATGCCTTTTTAACAACCCTATGAACCTGGGTGGCAACTTTCAGGGATTTATGCACTTCAACATAGAGACCTCTCTATTCATCTACACTGCCAAGAATTTTACTATTAGCCCAGTACCCCGCATTCCTGTTACTTTTTCCCAAAGTGAACTACCTCACACTTTTCCGCATTAAACTCCATTCGCCACTTCTCAGCCTAACTCTGCATCTTATCTATGTCCCTTTGTAACGCACAGCATCCTTCGGCACTATCCACAACTCTGCCTACCTTAGTGTCATCAGCAAATTTACTAACTCATCCTTCTACACCCACCTCAAGATCATTTATGAAAATGACGAACATCAGTGGCCCAAAAACAAATCCTTGTGGCACACCACTGGTAACTGAGCTCCAGGATGAACAATTCCCATCCACCACCATCTTGTCTTCTTTCAGCTAGCCAATTTCTGATCCAAACCACTAAATCATCTTCAATCCCGAAACTGTGCAATAGCCTACCATATGGAACCTTATCAAACACCTTACTGAAGTCCAAATATACCACATCAACCGCTTTACCTTTATCCACCTGTTTTGTCACCCTCTCAAAGAAGGTTAGTGAGGCATGACCTACCCTTCACAAAACCACACTAACTATCTCTAATTAAGTTATTCCATCTCTTATAACCTTTTCCAACATTTACCCACAACCAAAGTAAGGCTCACTGGCCTATAATTACTGGGGTTGCCCTGACTCCCCTTCTTAAACAAAGGAACAACATTGCTATCCTCCAGTCTTCTCCGCTATCCTCCAGTCTTCTCCACTCTACTCCTGTCAACAATGATCACTATAGATCGAAGCCAAAGGCCCTGCAATCTCCTCCCTGGCTTCCCAGAGAATCCAAGGAATAATCCCATCCAGCCCAGGGGTCTTATCTGTTTCAGATCTTTCAAAATTGCTAAAACCTCCTCTTTGTCAACCTCAATTCCATCTAATCTAATAGCCTGTATCTTTGTATTCTCAATAACATTGCCCTTTTGAATACTGACGAAAAGTATTCATTCGGTGTCTCCCCAATCTCTTCAGCCTCCACACGCAACTTCCCACTACTATCCTTGACTGGACCTATTCCTACTCTAGTCATTCTTTTATTCCTGACATACCTATAGAAAGCCTTAGGGTTTTCCTTAATCCTACCAACTAAGGACTTTTCATGTCCCCTCCTTGCTGCTCTTAGCTCTCTCTTCAGGTCCTTCCTGGCTACCTTATAACTCTCAATCGCCCCAATTGAACCTTCACGCCTCATCTTTACATAGGCCGCCCTCTTTCCTTTAACAAGGGATTCCAATTCCTTATTAAACCATGGCTCCCTAACACGACCCTTTCCTCCCTGCCTGACGGGTACATACTTATCAAGGACACTCAATAGTTGCTCCTTGAACAAGCTCCACATATCAATTACGCCCTTGCCTTGAAGCTTACTTTTCCAAGCTTACTTTTACAGATAAGCAGCTAAAAATCAGCTTTCAGAATCATCAAAATCATACAGTGCAGAAGAGATCCTTCAGCCCATTGAGTCTGCCCTAACACGTGAGAAACACCTGACCTTCAACCTAATCCCATTTACCAGTACTTGGCCCATAGCCCTGAATGTTATGACATGCCAAGTGCTCATCCACGTTCTTTTAAAAGATGTGAGGCGCATGCCTCTGCAACCCTCCCATGCAACACATTCAGCCCATCACCACCTTCTGGGTAAAAAAGATTTTCCTCACACCCCCCGCACACCTCCTGCCCCTCACCTTGAACCCATGTCCCCTCGTGACTGATTCATCAACTGGGGAACAGCTGCTCCTTATCTACTCTGTCCATGCCTCTCATAAGCTTCTACACCTCAGTCTTCTCTGCTCTAACAAAAACAACCCAAGCCTATCCAACCTTTATTCATAACTTAAATTTTCCATCTCAGGCACCATCTTGGTGAATCTCCTCTGCACCCACTCCCGTGCAATCACATTTCCAGCAGAACTGCACACAGTACTCCAGCTATGGTCTCACCAAGATTCCATACAATTTCATCATAACTTTCCTGCAGGTGCCCCATATGTCTTTTTCACTACCTCACTAACATGCCCTTCCACCTTCACAGATTTATGAATAAATACTCCAAGATCCCTTTGTTCCACAAAACTTCCCCATGTCATGCCATCCATTGAATATGTCCTTGTCAAATTATTCCTTCTGAAGTGTATCACTTCAAACTTTTCAGGGTTGAATTCCATGTGCCACTTATCAGCCCATTTGACTATTCAATTTGTATATTCTTGTAGCCAAAGACACTCGACCTTACAGTTAACCACCTGACCAATCTTTGTGACATCCGCACACTTACTAATCCAAACCCCCAACACAGTCATCTATATAATTTATATAAATGACAAATAATAGGGGACCGAGCAAAGGCCCCTGTGGTTCACCTCCGCACACTGGCTTCCAGTCACTAAAGCCAACTAAGTGTTTTCTGAAAACATTTCTCAGTCCTCACAGATATTGGTTTGTGAATATCAAGCTGTTATTTTACATGCAGTTTTTTTTTACATTAGAGAATAAATCTATTTTAAATTTGACAATGTATACATTAACTGGTGTTATTTTTGTCGTGGCTGTGTCTGTGAGTGTTTTCAAGGCTCTGACGGACGGATTTTTAATCAGTTAGGGAATAGAAAGTTCATAAGGAAAAGGCAGGAATGTGGAATTGAGGGTTATCAGATCATGCATGAGCTCAGTGAATGTCAGAACAGACTCAATGGGCTAAATAGCTGACTTCTGGTCCCATGACTTATGTTCTTATTTTCACATCCCTGCTACTGAAGTGTAAGAGAGTAGAAAGGGAAAAAGCAGCACAAAGCTTTACTGTCATTAAGATTTTATTGTAGTTAAATACTAGCACAGAAACAAGCTCTATAATTCACCCTGAGCATTTATGCTCTACTTAAGACTTCTGTCATCTTTCCTTAATTAATTCTATCAGTGTGACCTTCTTCCCCCTTCTCCTTCATACACTAATCTGGCATTCTGTTAAATGCACCTATAAAATTCATCCCAACAACTTCCTCTGGATGTATGTTTCATATTCTGATCACACTTCAAGAAATTTCTTCTGGTTTTCTGATTGAATTTTTTGGTAGCTTCTTATATTTGTGTCAACTAACACTTCATTGGTAGCATCCTTATGTTTCAGATGCTCCTCAGTTTAAGTCCAGCTCCAGGACTTCAGCACACATATACAGGAGGACACTCCAGAGCAGTATGGAGGGAGCACTGCACTATGAGAAGTGCTATCTTTCAGAGAAGAGTGAAACAAAGTCCTTTATGCCTGTTTGGGTATGCAAAAATAAAAGGAATAGAACTATTTTGAAGAGAAGGGGAGTTATCCTTATGGCCTGGTCTATATCTAAATAATATTATAGCAAATAACATCACAAAAAAAATTATCCATTTATTGCTGCTCGTGGGAGTTCACTGTGTGCATTACAACAGGGACTACACTTGAGAAAGTAATTTACTGACTCTAAAGTGCTTCGAGACTTCTGGTGGCCATGAAGAGTGTTGCATTTTTGCACAGATCTCAGAAAGGCATTATACCTATATGATAGCTATATGAAGTCACAACCTGTGAAGTTGTGTCTAAGAGGTCTCCAGCATGCTGTTTGTATGGTCAATCAATAGCCTGGCAGCCTACAATGTACAGAATATAATTGTAATCTAAGTAAGCATATGAGCCAGACTGTCAGTAAAGTGATGCAACAGATGCGTGCTGAGTCTATAAGCCGGAAGTCAATGGATCAAAGCTATCCCCTGCTTTTAATGTTCTTCAGTGATTAACTGGATCAGAACATTTCATATGCTGATTCGACAGTTACTTTCCCAAGGGTCTCTTGTGACATAATAATAGTGTCCCTATCCCTGAGCCAGGAGGTCTGCATTCATATCCTACATGCCTCAGAGGCATGCAACATAGTTAGAAATTAATTCACTTCCAGAGATTCGACTGAATATGAACTTAAATCTCCATGTTAGTGCTATGTAGGCTAACATTTAGGATGCTTGCTGTTGTAGTGGCAGCAAGTGGATATTACAACATGGTGACAGAAAGCTGATACTGAACACAGAAGGAGTTGTGACAACCTATTTTCCCAACTGTCACCAGACATATGTTGGAGTTCAGCACTGAAGTTAATAATCTAATCTAAAGCACTACAATCAAGATTGAAGGCTACAACTGCACAGAAGTGAGAAATATTTGTGAGTACATTCTCACTATTTAAAAGGGAGGCTGTAGCTGATCTGATCTAACAAAAAAAAACAAGCAGCAGTTTTAAGAGATGCCATCTTACTAAAGCAAACCTTAGGTAAAATACGTTTAGAGAAAAACACACTGAGAAAGCAGTTTCATACAATAAAAATGACTTACCAGTGTCCAGATATTGCTTCCTGAAAATGAAGACAAGTTTTTAAAAAGGCAGATGTGATATCACAATTCTTTTTTGACCCACAAGCACAAGCTTTCTTCTTTTAAAAGTGCAACCTCTAAAACTAAAATAAGAGAAACAAAAAAACAGAAGAGAAGAGAAAATAACACAAGCAAAACCTACCAAGCTCTATGCTGCAACAAAAGTTCATGTGGCTGCACGACAACATAAGCACATATGGCTAGTCCATTCAGTTCCGGTCAATCCCATCTTAGTTACTGATCAAAAGGTTCAGCAATGGTAATGTTATATCAAGGATTTATGGATAGATTCTCTCTTGCTGGAATAGTCATTGCCTGGTGCTTGTGTGGCATGAATATTACTTGTCACTTGTCAATCCAACCTTGGCTCTTCTCCAGATTTTGCTGCATTTAGACATGGTTTGCTTCAGTATTTGAAGAGTCATGAATGCTTCTGAATGTTACACAATCATCAGTGAACATCCCATATCTGACTTTATGATGGATAGAAGGTTTGAGAGATAGGAAGGCTGAGGTCATGGAGAAATTTGAAAACAAAGATCAGAATTTTGAAATCCAGGCATTTTCATTGATGAGGATCCAGCATGCCAGTGTGTTTCAGCAGTAGCTGAGCTAAGATAAGGAGGCTAGGTCAGGTTATATTAAGGACAAAAATTGTGTATCTTAGAGATGGGCTTGAATAACTGATCAGAAACTCAACTCAGGGTCAAATATGGGACCAACAGTTTGAACATATAGATTTTATCTCAGACCATTTCCAGGGAAAGAGATGGAGCCGATAGCTAGGGACTGGAGTTTAGAGTGGGATTGAAAACAATTATCTCAATTTTCACACCGTTTAATTCGATAAAATTCCTGCTCATCTGCTAGAGTCATAGAGTCATAGAGATGTACAGCATGGAAACAGACTCTTCTATCCAACCCCTCCATGCAGACCAGATATCCCAACCCAATTTCGTCCCACCTGCCAGCCCCCGGCCCATATCCCTCCAAATTCTTCCTATTCATATACCCATCCAAATGCCTTTTAAATATTGCAATCATACTAGCCTTCACCACTTCCTCTGGCAGCTCATTCCATACACGTACCACACTCTGTGTGAAAAAGTTGCCCCTTAGGTCTCTTTTATATCTTTCCCTCTCACATAAAACTATGCTCTCTAGTTCTGGACTCCCCCACCCCGGGGAAAAGACTTTGTCTATTTATCCTATCCATGCCCTTCATGATTTTATAAACCTCTACAAGGTCACCCCTCAGCTTCCGACACTCCAGGGAAAACAGCCCCAGCCTATTCAGCCTCTCCCTGTAGCTCAAATCCTCCAACCCTGGCAACATCTTTGTAAATGTTTTATGAACACTTTCAAGTTTCACAACGTCCTTCCAGAACTGCATGCAATATTCCAAAGGTGGCCTAACCAATGTCCTGTACAGCCACAACATGACCTCCCAACTCCTGTACTCAGTACTCGGACCAATAAAGGAAAGCATATCAAACACCTTCTTCACTTTCCTATCTATCTGCGACTCCATTTTGAAGGAGCTATGAACCTGCACTCCAAGGTCTCTTTGTTCAGCAACACTCTCTGGGAACTTACCATTAAGTGTATAAGTCCAAATCTGCTAAGATTTGCTTTCCCAAAATGCAGCACCTCACATTTATCTAAATTAAACTCCATCTGCCACTTCTGTTAACTTAGCAGAGTTGGAGGAGTTGAGAGAGGTTGTAGTGATTATAGTTGGATGCCTTCGATATACAGGTGAAGACTAATACTGTCCATTTGGATAATGTTGTCAAGGAGCAGCATGTATGACGAGAAATCACTTGAAGCTGAGCATTGAACCTTATGATCAAGTGCTTGATTATCAACTGAATGCTTGAGATAGATACCATCTGACCCTACTGTGGACCAGACAAGCCAAAAAGAGTAAACCGCATCCCAAAACATGCTCCAAGTAGGTAGATTAAATACCTTGCCCATTGGTTCATGTAAACATTGTCATGTGAGTGTAAGACATGCAACATCTGGTACAACTGAAAAAGATATAGTCCCAGAGGTCTGATGAATTAATGGACGGCCTACGTTTAAAAATGGGGGGGGGTGGGGAAACGGGGGACAGAACACGTCTAGTGATGATATACCATCTGCTTAACATCAATGGCAGGAAAAGTAATGGATCCTGACCAAACTAGAGAAACAAAGAACATTTATCAAAGGAAAACATCACAATGAATAGTTGGCATGGATTATAAAAGGAAAAATCTTCAGTGACCAACATTAATGACTTTTTTCAGGAATCACCAAAGAGAATAGATTCGAATATTGCAGTATATGTAATTTAGCTGCATTTCCAAACTGCCTCTAATGAAGTATAACAGCCAAATACTACAGATGCTGGAAATCTGAAACAACAGAGATTGTTGGAGAAAACTCTACCATCTGTGGAGAGAGACACAGTTAAAATTTTGAGTCTGGTATGACTTCTACAGAACTGATTTCTTACACAAGCTGCCACACCTGCTGAATTTCACCAACAGTCTCTGTGTTAGCCTCTAATGAAGTGCCTCAAAATAGACTATTGAATAAGGTTAGAGAATGTAAACTCATGGGAGAACTGGCAGAATGGACGGCTAGCTGATTTCAAGACAGAAAGTAGCGAGTTAGAATATAGGGTAGTTATTAAGAGTGGCAGAAGACGGGAAACTAAACCTTTAATTCTGAAAGCACAGAATTGAAAAGCATGGAGGCTATGCTAGCTCTGTAATGCAGCTGTAATTGTCAAGATTAGAGAGTGCTGGAAAAGCACAGCAGGTCAGGCAGCATCTAGGAAGCAGGAACTAATCTTGGATTTTCCTGCTCCTGGGATGCTGCCTGACCTGATGTGCTTTTCCAGCACCACTCTAATCTTGATTCTAATCTCCAGCATGTGCAGTCCTCATTTTTGCCTAGTGCAGCTGTAATTGGTCAGACCACACATTGAATAATGCTTGTCCTTTTGATTACCATAATATGATAGGGCTATAGAGACATTGGGGACAGTGCAGAGATTGACCAGGACACTTTTAGAAATGCATAGGTGTATATGTCAGGAAGGAAATGACAGACCGTTTCTCTTTTCTCTTGAAAATGGCAGGCTGAGATGTGGCCTAAAAGGGGACTTTAAAATTACAGAAGTGTCGACAAAGAGAATGTTTCCCCTTGTAGGAGAGAGCATAATTAGCAGCCATCAATATAAACGAGTGGCCAAGAAATCCAATAGGGAATTCAGAAGTAACTTCTTTCCCTAAAGACTAGTGAGAATGTGGATAGTTTGAAGTGAATAGTTTAATGCATTTAAGGGAAAACTAGACAACAATATGAGGAGAAAGGAATAGATGGTTACAAAGATAAATTTCTATGAGGAAAATAGGGTGAGGTTCGAATGAAATATAAATACTGGCACAGATTATTGTGCCAAATGGTCAATTTTTGTGCCATATTTCATATGTATCTCATGTAAACTGGGCAGAGCATGTGCATCAAATGTCTGTCTCCCCATTGTACATAAAGTTTGACATTTGGATCCTACAACTGGCGTTGGACCCTAATTTGCAAAATTAAGTACTTACACCCTGTTCCAAGCAAGCCAGCTGTAATTTCAGGCTGCCAAACTATTACATCAACTGAACATGGGCATCAACTATTCAAGGCTGATATCAATAAATTGTTGGACACTATGGGCTATGTGAATTGGGCAAGAAAGCTGAGGTAAGTTTAGGCTTCAGCTATGATATTATTAAAAAGATTCAAGGGAGCTGCTCCTATTTATATACTTCCGTTAAACGGGTAGCCAATGTACATTCATAACATAATCCTCTACAATTGTCAACTGTCAATCACTCACCTTTCAGTCAAGAAAAAATGGTGATGGTAATTCCAACTCCCTGCCCCCAACCATAATGTAAAACGAGATTGATTTTAAATAGTTGGTGCATCTCTGTTGTTGCATTTAAAGAGACAATCCAGTGCAAAAATTGCTTTCTTGAATATCCTTTATTGTTACAGATTTCTGGAGTTCAGTGGTTATGTTCAATGAAACAAAAACCAAGTTCACATGAAAGCTTTGAAGTAAATTGTTTAGTTCAGCTGAAAAGAAAAAGGAGTTTTCCTTCACATCCTGGCAAACCTTTGGAGATAAATAAATTTTCTGACCTGGAATTGATTTTGGACAGTAAAAATATGAAGTATCTAGGCAATAACTCTCACTTTGAGATCAGACATCTGCTTTTCATGATTATAAGTAGTGTTATTGTTTGGACAAAAGTTATTATAGAAGCATTTGTTTCTGGCAAAGCCTGCTTTGCTATTATAATGCTTTACTCTCCAAGTGAATTTCTTTTCTTATGTTTTTACTAAGTTGCCAGGGTTAGAACTCTTTAATCAATGTACAGATCCAAAAAGAGCTTCAATGCCTTTGTAACGAGTTACTTTTAATATGTAATGTTCTCAAAATATTCTCAGAATATGTCTGCCTAGTTTTTTCTTTGAAGTAATTGTTGGGAAAAGAGTTTTAATTGCTCCACTTTGTTTTCATGACCCTTTATGTTACATCAGCTTTTTGTTGACCACTGGTACAAATTACCACAGAATAAGTCAGACATTTGTCATCAGGTTTAGTTTAACACAAATCTTTTAAGATACCATTTCTTGTTTACATTTCTACTATTACATAAATTTGATGGCCATTATCAATTAATAACTTCTATTCCCACAGCTATTTTCTCACCATTATCCACCATATTAATTACAACTGCCTACATTTAGTGACCTTACGATAGATAGGGTCTCAATATCATTCTGTATTGTGTATGTATATCTGTATAAAAATAATTAATTCTTATTTTTCCTAAGATTTTTGGAAAATCTGATATGAAACACTTGGTATTTAATTGAGATCTCAGCTCAAAATATTCAATCACACAAGGCTGCATTTTAAAATGGTTTGCTGTTCAATCACTGGGAAGCATCTTTGGTCTCAAATTATTTGAATTTTAAGAAACAACAGTCCTTTGGGGATATTATATTGTGGGAGGCTTCAAATCAAACACTCCCCGCGCTCCATAATTTAATGGAAGACAATCCCACTCGAGAGAGTTGCTGGCCAGTTATAGCAGCAATCAGTAATTACAGCAGTGGGTGCTTGCTGCACTGGAAGCTGTCCCCGGGGCAGAAGGCAACAAGGATTCTTGGGTAATGTGAGTTGGACCTTTTTGAATGGGGTGAGATCAGGCACCCTGACAAAAATAGGGACATTTATAAGTGGCTGCTCAACACTGGGCACAATCCACACCAACCCCCACTCCCACCTTTTCCTGCCCTTTAACCAGATTTGAAGGAGTTGACCCCGACTGAGTGTTGCAGACTGGCACATTCCAAGGTCCAGGACTACGTGTTAAGGGACGCACTGAAGCTTGGGGCAGCTGCCGCCAAGGCACGGTGGGGAAAGACTACTGTGTAACATCTGCCTGCCCAAGAAGAACAGGGGGCCCACTCAGTAAGTGGGCTCCACTGAAGCATCAGCTAAATATATGGATGGTAAACGTACAGACCTGGATATACGAATGATTAATTCCGATCTCTGTATGTAAGGAAATGGAATGTATATATATATATGTATGGCGTGACCAATTGTATAGATATCAAAATAATTTTATGAATAAAGTATATTTTTGAAATTAAAAATAACTTGTTGTAAAATAGATTGACCATCCCCTTCTGCCTCAACTGCCCAAATATATCAGTGGAAACAGAATTGCCACTGACTCGAGCAATTAAGGCCCTCAATAGTTTAAGGAAGTGTGGGCTGGCTGGTACCTTTTCCACCCATTGCATTATTTGTGTGGGGACGAGGTGGTGTGAAGGTAGTTAACCAATCATCATGCAAGCCAACCTTCCATCCATTGACTCCATCTACACTTCTCGCTGCTGCGAAAATCGTCAGCCAACATCGTCAAAGACGCCTCCCACCCCAGTTATAATCTCTTCCAACCTCTTCCATCAGACAGAACATACAAACATCTAAACACACGAACCAACAGGTTCAAGAACAGTCTCTTCCCTGCTGTTATGAGGCTGGATGGACCTCTCAAATTTCAAATCTAATATTGATCTTGCTTTTTATGCACCTTCTTTGCAGCTGTAACCTTGTATTCCTCACTCTGTTCAATCTCCCAATGATCTTTGTATGTTGTGATCTGCCTGTACTGCAGACAAAACTTAATTTTTCACTGTACTTAAGAACGTGTGACAATAATAATACATATCAAATCAAAACCTCCCATTCCATTTTATGTGCTCCCTAACCACAAATACACCTATCTCCCTGAAGATGCTCCTTTAAACTACCTCCTTGATTAAACTTTTGGTCATCAGATTTAATATGGCCTTATGTGCCTCAGTGTCTTACTTTGTTTCAAAATCCACCTTTGAAGCACTTTGGATGTTTCATTATATTAAAGGTGTAGTGTAAGTTCTTATTGCAGAAAAATGTTCAACCTCAAACACTGGCTGTGTTTTTTTCTGTCCAGATGCTGCCTGACCTGGGTGCATTCAGCACTTCAGTTTCTTTTTGAGATTTCCAGCATCTGTAGTACTATATTGTTGTTTGATATATGTTTACTTTCTTTAAGACTGTAAAAAATTAGTTAGCAGGGTTGTCAGTTGGCAGTTTTATCTCTTTGCAGTTTTATAATTAGTTTAAATAAATAGCAACAAGTAACAAATAATTTTTGAGAAGGAGGAGGAATACTGGCACACTCCATCCTACCCTATAAAAGAATTGAGTCATAGTGAATTAATGTTTGGAACCATTAATTAGCCAGTGTGCCTTATTACCCTACTGTGTTGTGCTTTGGCAATCAGCCAATAACACAGGCGACTTCAACAGAAAGGAATATTGAGAAGATATGCAACAGGAGCTTTCTCCTGCCAAAGATGTAAACTCTCCTAATATACTCAAAAGGAGACCCTACTGTTCATTTCTGTGCAACTACCTTCGAACAGGATTAGATGATATCATGCTGGTTTTTGTAGATGCTGCATTTCATTAGGAGTTTTGTCATAAAACCAGTCACTATGAAATGCTAAATTTATTATTGTGAGGTCTTAAGAACATACTTTAAAAAAATAGCATGGTTAGAACAAGTCACCATGGTTTTACAAATGGGAAATCCAGTTCAGTAAATTTATTAGAGTTTTCATGTGAATGTAATTGGTAGGATGGGAATAAGGAAATGGATAGTCGTAGGATTTTGAAAGGATATTTGATAAGATGTCATGCAAACAGTTAATAGATTGGATAATGGAAATGGGGATAATGTATTAGCATAGGTAAAGGATTGGGTAATGGGCAAGAAACTATTTTTTAATGTTTCTATTTAATATGGTACATTACCACTTCTTAACGACTTTGGTGGAAGGCATCTTCTCCCAGACCAGGTCAAGCAATGAGGCGGCTTCCATTAGCCAGGAATGACAGTACAGGCCTGGTACCTGGCAGTGAGATCTCCCAGTGTTCCAGTCTCCTGGTGTGGTAGTCTCTTGGTGTGGCGGTCTCCCAGTGTGCCGATCTCCCAGTGTGCCGGCCTCCTAATGTGCCGGTCTCTCGGTATGCCGGTCTCTTGGTGTGCCAGATTCCAGGTGTGGCAGTTTCCGGGTGTACTGCTCCGAGTGAGGCAGTCTCTTCGTGTGCTGGTCTCTCAGTGTACTGGACTCCTGTGTGGCAGATTCCCAGTGTACTGGCCTCCCATTGTGGCTGTCTCCTTGTGTGGCTGTCTCCCAGTGTGGCTGTCTCCCAGTTTGGCTGTCTCCCAGTGGGCAGTCTCCCAGTGTGGTGGTCGCCCAGTGTAGTGGTCTCCCAGTGTGGCGGTCTACCAGTGTGGCGTTCTCCCTATGTGGCGGTCTCCCAATGTGGTGGTCTCTCAGTGTGGCAGTCTCACAGTGTGGCAGTCTCACAGTGTAACAGTCTCCCAGTGTGGCTCCCTCCCAGTGTAACAGTCTCCCAGTGTGGATGTCTCCCAGTGTGGCTGTTGCCCAGTGTGGCTGTCTCCCAATGTGGCTGTCTCCCAATGTGACAGTCTCCCGGTGTGGCGGTCTCCCAATGTGACAGTCTCACAGTGTAACAGTCTCCTGGTGTGGCGGTCTCCCAGTGTGGTAGTCTCCCAATGTGGCTGCCTCCCAGTGTTGCTGTCTCCCAGTGTGGCTGTCACCCTGCGTGGTGGTCTTCCAGTGTGGCTGTCTCCCAGTGTTGCTGTCTCCCAGTGTGGCTGCCTCCCAGTGTGGCTGCCTCCCAGTGTTGCTGCCTCCTAGTGTTGCTGTCTCCCAGTGTGGCTGCCTCCCAGTGTTGCTGCCTCCTAGTGTTGCTGTCTCCCAGTGTAGCTGTCTCCCAGTGTTGCTGTCTCCCAGTGTGGTGGTCTCCCAGTGTGGTGGTCTCCCAGTGTGGTGGCCTCCCGGTGTGGTGGCCTCCCAGTGTGGTGGCCTCCCGGTGTGGTGGCCTCCCAGTGTGGTGGTCTCCCAGTGTGGTGGTCTCCCGGTGTGGCGGTCTCCCAGTGTGGCTGTCTCCCAGTGGCTGTCCCAATGTGGTGGTCTCCCAGTGTGGCGGTCTCCCGGTGTGGTGGTCTCCCAGTGTGACTGTTTCCCAGTGTGACTGTCTCCCAGTGTGGCTGTCTCCCAGTGTGGCATTCTCCCAATGTGACAATCTCCCAGTGTGGCTGTCTCCCAGTGTAGTGGTCTTCCAGTGTAGTGGTCTCCCAGTGTGGTGGTCTCTCAGTGTGGTGGTCTTCCAGTGTGGCGGTCTCCCGGTGTGGCGGTCTCCCAGTGTGACTGTCTCCCAGTGTGATAGTCTCCCAGTGTGGCTGTCTCCTAATGTGACAGTCTCCCAGAGTGGCTGTCTCCCAGTGTAGTGGTCTTCCAGTGTGGTGGTCTCTCAGTGTGGTGGTCTCTCAGTCTGGTATTCTCCCAGTGTGGCTGTCTCCCAGTCCGGCGTTCTCCCAATGTGACAGTCTCCCAGTGTGGCGGTCTCCCAGTGTGGTGGTCTCCCAGTGTGGCGGTCTCCCAGTGTAGTGGTCTCCCAGTGTGGCTGTCTCCCAGTGTGGCTGTCTCCCAGTGTGGCTGACTCCCAGTGTAGTGGTCTCCCAGTATAGTGGTCTCCCAGTGTGGCGGTCTCCCAGTGTGGCGTTCTCCCAATGTGACAGTATCCCTGTGTGACAGTCTCCCAGTCCGACGTTCTCCCAATGTGACAGTCTCCCAATGTGACAGTCTCCCAGTGTGGCGGTCTCCCAGTGTGGCGGTCTCCCAGTGTGGTGGTCTCCCAGTGTGGCTGTCTCCCAGTGTGGCTGACTCCTAGTGTAGTGGTCTCCCAGTATAGTGGTCTCCCAGTGTGGCGTTCTCCCAATGTGACAGTATCCCTGTGTGACAGTCTCCCAGTGTGACAGTATCCCTGTGTGACAGTCTCCCAGTGTGGCTGTCTCTCAGTTTGGCTGTCTCCCAGTGTAGCTGTCTCCCAGTGAGGCGGTCTCCCATTGTGGCATTCTCCCAATGTGATAGTCTCCCAGTGTGGCGGTATCCCAGTGTGACAGTCTCCCAGTGTGGC
Organism: Chiloscyllium plagiosum; assembly: GCF_004010195.1. Taxonomy (NCBI): domain Eukaryota; kingdom Metazoa; phylum Chordata; class Chondrichthyes; order Orectolobiformes; family Hemiscylliidae; genus Chiloscyllium; species Chiloscyllium plagiosum. The sequence goes on along the minus strand of NC_057718.1, from coordinate 41,018,938 downwards.
GGTCTCCCAGTGTGACAGTCTCCCAGTGTGGCTGCCTCCCAGTGTGGCGGTCTCCCAGTGTGACAGTCTTACCAGTGTGGCTGTCTCCCAGTGTGGCTGTCTCCCAGTCGTGCGGTCTGCCAGTGTGGCAGTCCCCCATGTGGCGGTCTCCTGGTGTGGTGGTCTCCCGGTGTTACAGTCTCCTGGTGTAGCTGTCCCCCCCATTTGGTGGTCCCCCATGTGCCAGTCTCCTGGTGTTGCAGTCACCTGGTGCGGCTGTCCCCCAGGTATGGGGGTCCCCCATGTGACAGTTTGCTGGTGTGGCAGTCTCCTGGTATGGTGGTTTGTGACAGTCTCCCAGTGTGGCTGTCTCCCAGTGTGGTTGTATCCCAATGTGACAGTCTCCCAGTGTGGCTGTCTCCCAGTGTGGTTGTATCCCAATGTGACAGTCTCCCAGTGTGGCTGTCTCCCAGTGTGGCGGTCTCCCAATGTGACAGTCTCCTAGTGTGGCTGTCTCCCAGTGTGGCGGTCTCCTGGTGTGTGTGTCTCCTGGTGTGGTGGTCTCCCGGTGTTGCAGTCTCCTGGTGTAGCTGTCCCCCCTATTTGGTGGTCCCCCATGTGACAGTCTCCTGGTGTTGCAGTCACCTGGTGTGGCTGTCCCCCCGGTATGGGGGTCCCCCATATGACAGTTTGCTGGTGTGGCAGTCTCCTGGTATGGTGGTCTCCTGGGGTGGCGGTGTCCTGGTGTGGTGGTGTCCTGATGTGGTGGTGTCCTGGGGTGGCGGTGTCCTGGTGTGGTGGTGTCCTGGTGTGGTGGTATTATCCAGGAGGGACAGTCTTGGCCTGGGTTGGCGTTCTTCTCCATTGCGGTCTCCTGGTGGTGGTGTCCTGGGGTGGCAGTGTCCTGGTGTGGCAGTCTCCTGGGGTGGCGGTGTCCTGGTGTGGTGGTCTCCTGATGTGGTGGTGTCCTGGGGTGGCGGTGTCCTGGTGTGGTGGTGTCCTGGTGTGGTGGTATTATCCAGGAGGGACAGTCTTGGCCTGGGTTGGCGTTCTTCTCCATTGTGTCTATTTCGCTTGCTTCCAGGTGTTGCAGCAGCCTGCCATGAAGGGTGTCCTGGTGTGGTGGTGTCCTGGTATGGCAGTCTCCTGGTGTGGTGGTGTCCTGGTGCGGTGGTCTCCTGGGGTGGTGGTGTCCTGGTGTGGTGGTGTCCTGGTGTGGTGGTGTCCTGGTGTGATGGTCTCCTGACGTGGTGGTGTCCTGGGGTGGCAGTGTCCTGGTGTGGTGGTGTTATCCAGGAGGGACAGTCTCGGCCTGGGTTGGCGTTCTTCTCCATTGTGTCTATTTCGGTTGCTTCCAGGTGTTGCAGCAGTCTGCCATGAAGGTCTAGTCCCCACATGGAGGTCTTGTCCTTGCTATAGAGGCTGCCTCCAGGTCTTCCTACAGCCCACAGTGAAGGCCTAGTCCCAGAGTGAAGGTCTAATAACAGTATGGAGTTCTAGTTCCAGTGTGGCGGTCTCAGCCCTTGTAGCGGTCTCGGTCTGATGTAGTGGGCTCGACCGAGTGTGGCGGTCCTGGTCCAGTATGGCAGTTTCGACCCAGTGTGGCAGTTTCAGTGCAGTATGGTGTTCTCTGCCTGATGTAGTGGTCTTTGCCAGTGTGGTGGTCTCAGCACAGTGTGGCAGTCTTGATCCTGTGGAGTGGTTTTGTCCCAGTGTAGTAGTCTTGGCCCAGTGTAGCAGTCTCGGCTCAGTGTAGCAGTCTCGGCCAAGTGTGGCGGTCCTGATCCAGTATGGCAGTTAAGACCCAGTGTGGCAGTTTCAGTCCAGTCCGGTGGTTTCGGCTTGATGTGGTGGCCTCGGCCTGGTATGGCGATCTCGGCCCGCTGTGGCAGTATTCGTGCAGTGTAGTGGTCTCGGCCTGGTATGGCGGTCTCAGCCTGGTATGAGAATCCCGGCCCAGTGTGGTAGCCTCGGCCAGGTGTGGCAGTCCTGGCCCGTTATGATGGTCTTGGCCTGGTGTAGTGGTCTCAACCCAATCTTGGCCTTGCCCTAGGTCGCAGTTTCAGCCCAGTTTCAGCATACCCTGAACCCAGTTGTTGTTAATTGCACTGTGATGAACTTTTACTTACTTTTTATTTATGACTTTTGTCATTAATTTAGGCACCGTGGCGTGACAAGATTAGATTACGGTAGATTAGATTAGATTACATTACAGCGTGGAAACAGGCCCTTCGGCCCAACAAGTCCACACCGACCCGCCGAAGCACAACCCACCCATGCCCCTAAATTTACCCCTTACCTAACACTACGGGCAAATTAGCATGGCCAATTCACCTGACCTGCACATCTTTGGACTGTGGGAGGAAACTGGAGCACCCGGAGGAAACCCAGGCAGACACAGGGAGAACGTGCAAACTTCACTCAGTCAGTCGCCTGAGGCGGGAATTGAACCTGGGTCTCAGGCGCTGTGAGGCAGCAGTGCTAACCACTGTGCCACCGTGCCGCCCATAAAACTTATAAAACTTTTCACTGTATCTTATTTGTAAAAATACACATGACAATAAATTGCTATTCTATTCTATTCAATTCTAAGTTGAGACTGGGAGAAGACTGTGTAGCCTGCTGATACTAAAATTCTGGATTTCTCTTCTGGACTGAAGAGGTACTTTCAGTGGGAGGGTCATGATCTGAGTTGGTATCAGTAACATCGATAGGACTAGTAAAGAGATTCTGCTTAAGAAAGTGTGAGTTGTTAAGGGCCAACTTAAAAGTCAGAAACACGAAGTTAAATAATCTCTGGATTATTACCCAAATCAGATGCAAATGAATATAGAATAAATCAGATTAGAGAAAGGAATGCATGGTTGAAATACTGGTGTTGGAGAAGTGGGTTTAAATCATGAGGCATTGGCACTAGAGAAAATAGGAGGTATACTATTGGAACAGATTTCACCTGAACCAATGTGGGACAAGTGTTCTGGTGAGTTTTATAACTACGACAGGAAAGAAGGCTTTACATAAATAGTGGAGGTGAGTTTCATACGAGGGAAGATGTGATAAATTAGGAGAGAAGTCAAGGGAAGAATGCTAGGTAGCAATAAGGATATTGATAATCAAAGTGTGGCAGGAAAAGACAATGCATACAAACGTAAGAATGCACAATCGGATAAAGCTGCATTTTACAAACAGTAAAAAAGACAGAACTAAAGGGTCTATATGTGAAGGCATACAACATCTGTGACAAACTGGATGAAATGATAGCTGAAATAGTAAGAACTACGCATGATCAAAATTAAAATCACACAATACCAGGTTATAATCCAACAGGTTTATTTGGAAGTACAAGCTTTTACAGCACTGCTCCTTTGTCATGTAGCTACCTGATGTAGGAGCAGCACTCTGAAAGCTTGTACTGCCAAATAAACCTATTGGACTATAACCTGGTGTTGTGCAAATTTTAACTTTGGCAAAAGTGAGTACTGCAGATGCTGGAGATTAGAGTCAACGGTGTGGTGCTGGAAAAGCACAGCAGGTCAGGCAGCATCTGAAGAGCATGAAAATTGACATTTCAGGCAAAAGCCCTTCATCATTCCAGCATCACACTCTTGAACTTTAACTTTGTCCACCCCAGTCCAACACCAGCACCTCCACATCATATGTATGATCAGATATTATTTACAAAGACATAGCTACAAGATGACCCTAAATATAAGATTTTAGGACAGGAAGCTAGGAGAAGGTGGAAGCATAGTTATGTATTAATACAATGGAGAGACAGGAGCTTTATTGTCTTATGTATGCTACTGTACAAAACTGAACTGCATTTGTGACTATGTATATATAAAGACCTTTTATGATTAAAGTACTGTATATTTTTGAAATAGAAAGTAGGAGCTTTGTTCTAAAAGTCAAGATGTAGAAACAGTTTGGGTAGAGATAAGAAATAGTAAACAGAAGAAATCACTTGTAGAAATTGCTTATAGACCTCGTAACAGTTATCAAAATGTGAACAGGCTAAAGAGACAGAAATAATGGGGACTTGTGAGTAAGGTGCAATAATAATCATGGGTAATTTTAATCTGATGTAGTTTGGATGAATCAGATTGGTAATATTAGCCTGGAAGATGAATTCATAGATTTTGTTTTCTGGAACAGTTTGTTAAGCAGCTTAGGGGCAATCAGGAAGAAGATTATTCTAGATCTTGTAATGTGCAATGGAACAGCATTAATTAATAACCTCAAAGTGAAGGCAGCCTATTTGTCATAACATAATTGGTCTTCAATTTGAGACATAGAACAGTGGATCTAAGACTACTGTTTTAAACTTAATAAGAGCAAGTATGAAGGCATAAGGAAGAGGTGGCTCAAGTGAATGGGGAAATGAGGTTAAAAGAGAGGTCACTAGTGATGCAGTTGCAAACACTTAAGAGGTATTTCTTTGTACTCAGCAAATATGTATTCAGTTAGAGAGCAAGTCTCTAGTTTTAGAATGCATCATCAGTGTTCAACTAAGGAAGTTAGAGACTATTAAATTGAAAGAAAAAACATACAATTTCATGAAAAAAGTAACAGTTAGAAGTTAGGACATAACATTTAAAAAAAGCAAAGAATGACTTCTTTGAGTAAGAAAGTTGGCTAGAAATATTTTTTAAAGTTTCTATAAATTTAAAAAGAAAAATACAGGATCACCCATTCATTTCAACCTCATGTAAGTCAAAAGCTTGTCTGTTTTGAATACACAATAAACTTACAATCTATTTCCTCTTTGGCACTTGCAATTTGTACGTCATTATTTCTAGATCAACAGAGAAGGATGAGCTGATAAATCAACATACAGTCTTTGCTCCTGTCCCAATGTCTTTGAATTGAAACAACATTTCAACATTAGAGTGTTTAATGTTTCAGTTAAAAAAAAAATAAAGAGCAGGCAAATAAAGAAACCTGATGTTTACTTTGTTCCCCTGAACTCATGTATGTGTGGTGGCAATTTTGCCAAATCAAGAAATTAATTTGAACGATTGTTTAGGGATAGCTTAGAAGAGAATAGCTTAGAGAGGGACACACTAATGCTTTTAAGACGTTGCACACTTATTCATTGAAATTGGTAATCAGTGATACCAACTGACATCATAATGAAAATATTGGCTGAACTGCTCTGTAATGACATTTCTTTATCAAGTAAAATGTATTTAAAAACATTCATTACAAACCAAGTAATAAGTGCATAAGTGAATTACAACACTTCTTGATTATTGAAGAAAAATCAGTGATACAGCCTAACATCACTCAGCACATGGTCTGTACTAATGAATTCCCTGTGCCAGGTTTTATATCCATACTATACATATATATCCATGCACCACCATCTTGGATTTTTGATTAAAGATAGTCAGCATGGCTTTATGAGAGGCAGATCAGGCCTCACAAACCTTATTGAATTCTTTGAGGATGTAACAAAACATGTTGATGAAGGTAGATCAGTGGATGTGGTGTACATGGATTTTAACAAGGCATTTGATAAGTTTCCTATGGTAGGCTCATTCAGAACGTAAGGAGGCATGGGATCCAGGGAAATCTGGCTGTCTGGATACCGAATTGGATGGCCCATAGAAGACAGAGGGGTGGTAGATGGAAAGTATTCAGCCTGGAGCTCGATGACCAGTGGTGTTCCGTAGGGATCTGTTCCAGAACCTCTATTCTTTGTGATTTTTATAAATGACTTGGATGAGGAAGTGGATAGGTGGGTTAGTAAGTCTGCCAATGGTATGAAGGTTAGGGGAGTTGTGGATAGTGTGAAGAGCTGTTGGAGGTTGCAGCAAGACATTGACAGGATGCAGAGCTGGGCTGAGAAATGGCAGATGCAATTCAACCTGAAAAGTGTGAAGTTATTCACTTTGGAAGGTCAAATTTAAATGCAGATTACAGGGTTAAAGGCAGGATTCTTGGCAGTGTGCAGGAACAGATGGATCATAGGGTCCATGTCCATAGATCCCTCAAAGTTGCAACCCAAGTTGATAGGGTTGTTAAGAAGGCATATGGTGTGTTGGCTTTCATTAGCAGGGGGATTGAGTTTAAGAGCTGCGAGGTTATGCTGCAGCTCTGTAGAGCACTGATTAGATCATACTTGGAATATTGTGTTCAGTTCTGGTCACCTCATTATAGGAAAGATGTAGAAGCTTTACAAAAGGTGCAGAGGAGATTTACCAGGATGCTGCCTGGACTGGAGGGCATATCTTATGAAGAAAGGTTGAAGGAGCTAGGGCTTTTCTCATTGGAGAGAAGAAGGATGAGCGGTTACTTGATAGAGGTGTAGAAGATGATGAGAGGCATAGATAGAGTGGATAGCTAGAGACTTTTTCCCATGGCGGAAATGTCTATCACGAGGGAGCATAAATTTAAGGGAACTGGAGGAAGGTTTAGGGGAGATGTCAGAGGTCGGTTGTTTACACAAAGAGTAGTGGGTGTGTGGAATGCTCTGCCAGCAGTGGTAATGGAGTCGGGACATTTAAGCAGCTTTTGGATAGGCACATGGAAGATAGTACAATGAAGGGTATGTAGGTTAGTCTGATCTTTGGGTAAGATATTAAGGCCGGCACGACATCGAGGGCCAAAAGCCCTGGACTGTGCTGTACTGTTCTAGGTTCTATGTATCTTGTTATGTCACCAAAAGTTTACATAGGCCCAGATGTGTCAACAGAAATAGTTCATACTGAATGAGCATGGGTTCTCTAGAGAGAGAGTCTGTGGAATTATTAATAGAAAATAAGGATTAATTGAACAGCTATTTTGTATCCACCTTTGCTGCAGAAGATAGGAATAGCAATCAGAAATTGTAAAACCAGAAGTGAAAGGAAGGGAGCAACCTAAAACAATTACAATTACCAGACAAATGTTACTGAGAAAATTATTAGTATTAAAAACTGACATGTTCCCAGATCTTGAAGCGTTTCATTCCCTTGTCATAGAGTCAGAGTCCAACAGCGCAGAGACAGGCTCTTTGGCCCAAACTGGTCCATGCTGACCAAAACCTCCATCCACGCTAACCTCATTTCCCTGCACTTGGCCCAGGTCCTTCCAAATCTTTCCTATCTATGTATTTGTCCAAATGCCTTTTAAATGTTGTGAATGCACCTGCCTCAACAACTTCCGATGGCAGCTCATTCTGTCTGTGTAAAAATGTTGCCCTTGGGTTTCCTTTTATTCTTTTCCCTCTTACCTTAAACTGATCCCCTCGAGTCCTTGATTCCCCAACCTTGGGAAAAAACTGAGTGCATTCACCCTATCCATGCATCTCATAATCCTATAGACTTTTTCCAGGTCCCCACTCAGTCTCCTATGCTCTAAAGGAAAAAGTCCTAGATTGTCCAACCTCTCCCTATAATTCAGACATTTGAGTCCTGGCAATATCCTTGTAAATTTCTTCTGCACTTTTTCCAGTTTAATAAATCTTTCCGATAGCAAGGTGACCAAAACTGAACACAATACTCCAAGTGCAGCCTCACCAACATCCTATACAACTGCAACATGACTTCTCAACTTCTATACTTAATGCTCTGACTGACAAAGATAGGTGTGCCAAACGCCTTCTTCATCGGCCTATCTACCTGTGACTCCACTTTCAGAGAACTGTGCACCTGAACTCCAAGGTCCCTCTGTTCCACTGCACTCCTTAAGGCCCTACCATTCTCCATGAAACTCCTACCTTGATTTGACTTTCCAAAATGCAGCACCTCACACTTATCTATATAAACTCCATTTGCCATTTCTCAGCCCACTTTCCTAGCTGATCAACATCCTGTTGCAATTTCTAATAACCTTCCTCACTGTCTACGATACCTCCTATTTTAGTATCATCTTGTCTTCAAATAAGTGATTGCTAAGATAGTAGGTACCTTGATTTTAGTTTTCCAAAGTTCTGGAAAGGGGCAATCAGTGAGGAAAATAGTAAATGCAACTCCTTTATTCAAGAAAGGAGAGAGACAAAAAGTAGGAACCCAAAAGCTGGTTAGCTTAATGTCAGTTTTAAGGAAAACGTTGAAATGTGTAACTAAGGATGTTATAGCAAGGCACTTAGTAAATCTCAATGCAATCAGACAGCATCAACATGGGAAGGGGACATTATGCTTGATTAACATATTAGTGTTCTTTGAGGAACCAACAGGGAATGTGATAGAGGGTAACTATGAATGTAGTGGAATTAGATTCCCAGAAGGAAAAGGTACCACATCAATGTTTACTGCATAAAATAAGAGCTCATGTTGTAGGGGGTTACATATTTAAATGGTTGTGGTTTTGGAAAAGTTTCATTGTGTTGGGCATTTTGTGTGAGTGGGCAGATGAATGTGAGTTTATCCACTTGGATAGCAAAAACAGAAGTCAGATTATCATCTGAATGGTAGCAGATTGGGAAAGGGGGAAGTGCAATTCGACCTTGATGTCCTTATACACCAGTCAGAAACGGAAGCATGCAGGAGCAGCAGACAGTGAAGTAGGCGAATGACATGTTGGCCTTCATAGTGTGACGATTCAAGAAAAGGGCAGGGATGTCCTTCCACAATTGTACAAGGCCTTGGAGTAGTGCATGCAGTTTTGGTCTCATTATCTAGAAAGAGCATTCCACCCAGCTGAATGCCCCCCCCCCCCCCCCCCGCTATCCTTATAACCCTGCCTTTCCCACGGTGATTCCATCTATCCTGATCCCTTGATACTATGGGCGAATTAGCATGACCAATCCACCTAACCTGCACAGGTTTGGACTGAGGGAGGAAATCGGAGGATCCAGAGCAAACTCACACAGATATGGAGAGAAGGTGCAAGGGTCTGATCACTTAGTACTGAAAGGAGAGGAAATTACTTTATTCAGTCATGTTTAAAATTGTCTACTCCAGAGGTTTGTGGGTGCTTCATCACTGAATAGATTGAAGGCCAGAAGAGAAAGAATTTTTGTTTCTGAAGGATTCAAAAGCTATGGTGAGCAAGTGGAAAAATGGAATTGAAGCCCACAATCAATTGGGATCATACTGAATGCCAGAGAAGCTGTACACTCCAGCACCCAGTTCTTGTGTTCTTTTTATGTTTTGTAGTCCTATCCACCTCATAGAACAAAGAACACAGAACATAGAACAGTACAGCACAGTACAGGCCATTCAGCCCTCTATATTGTGCCGACTTATTATCCTATTCTAAGATCAAACAAACCTTCTAACCCTTCATTTTACTATCATCCATGTGCCTATCATCCAAGAGTTGCTTAAATGTCCCTAATGTCTCTGAATCTACTACCACCGCTGGCAGTGCATTCTATAAAACCACCAATCTGTGTGTAAAGAACCAACCTCTGAAATCTCCCCTGAACCTTCCTCCAATCACTTTAAAATTATGCCCCCTCGTGATAGACATTTCCACTTGGGAAAAGGTCTCTGGCTATCCACTCATGCCTCTCATTAAGTCATGTCTCATCCTTCTTCACCCTAATGAGAAAAGCCCTCCAGTTCAGGCAGCATCCTGGTAAATCTGCTTTGCATCCTCTCTAAAGCTTCTACACCCTTCCTATAATGACACTACCAGAACTGAACACAACATCCCAAGTGTGGTCTAACCAGGGCTTTATAGAACCGCAACATAACCTCATAGCTCTTAAACTCAACACTTTTGCTGATAAAAGCCAACACACCATACACCTTCTTAACAACCACACCAATGCACATGGCACCTTTGAGGGATCTATGGACATGGACCCCAAGATCCCTCTGTTCATCCACAATACCAAGAGTCCTGCCTTCAACCCTGTAAACTACATTCAAATTCAATCTTCCAAAATGAATCACTTCATACTTTTTGAGATTGAACTCCAGCCCTCCACACTATCAACAACTCTACCAACCTTCTTATCATTGACCAACCACTCTTCCACTTCCTCATCCAAGTCATTTATAAAAATCACAAAGAGCAGAACAGATCCCTGCGGAACACCACTAGTCACCAAGCTCCAGGTTGAATACTTTCCATCTACCACTATCCTCTGTCTTCTATGGGCCAGCCAATTCTATATCCCTGGATATAGAAATTTCCCTGGATCCCATGCCTCCTGAATTCCTGAATGAGCTTACCATAGGGAACCTTATCAAATGTCTTGCTAAAATCCATGTACACCACATTAACTGCTCTACCTTAATCAACGCATTTTGTCACATCCTTAAAGAATTCAGTAGCACTTATGAGACATGACCTCCACCGACAAAGCCATGCCAACTATTTCTAAACAAACTATGCTTTTCTAAATAATCATACATCCTGTCTCTCAGATTCCTCTACAATAATTTGCCCCCAACTCCCTAGACCTAAGACTGACAGGTCTGTAATTTCAAGGGCTATGTCTATTCCCTTTCTTCAACAAGGAAATAACATTTTCCACTCTCCAATCATCTGGTACTACTCCAGCGGACAGTGAGAATGCAAAGATCATCGTCAAAGGTGCAGTAATCTCTTCCCTCGCTTCCAGTAGTAACTTTGAGTATATCCCGTCTGGCCCAGGGGATTTATCTATTGTCATGCTTTTCAAAAGCTTCCCGCACATTTTCTTTCTTAACATCAACCTGTTCGAGCATATCAGCCCATTTAACGCTGTACTCACAATGACAAGGTCGCTCCCATTAATGAACACTGAAGCAAAGTATTCATTAAGGACTTTCCCTACCTCTTCCAACTCCAGGCACAAGTTCCCATCTCTAAATCTGATTGGCCCTACCCTTACTCTGTCCATCCTCTTGTTCCTCACATAAGTGTGGAACGCCTTATGGTTTTCCTTCATCCTACTTGCCAAGGCTTTTTCATGCCACCTTCTAGCTCTCCTAAGTCCAATCTCCTAGTCCTTCCTGGCTACCTGTCTGATCTTTGCTTCCTCAACCTTAAGTAAGCTTCCTTCTTCCTCTTGACTAGATGGTCCACATCTCTTGTCATCCAAGATTCCTTCACACTACCATCCCTTCCTTGCCTCAGTGGGACAAAGCTATCCAGAACTCGCAGCAAGTGCTCCTGAAACAACTTCCACATTTCTGTCATGCATTTCCCTGAGAATATCTGTTCCCAATTTATGCTCCAGAGTTCCTGCCTAATAGCATTGCAATCCCCCTCCCCCAATTAAATACTTTCCCATACTGTCTGCTCCTATCCCTCTCGATGACTATAGTAAAGATCAGGGAGTTGTGATCACTATCGCCGAAATGCTCTCCCACTGAGAGATCTGACACTTAATCTGATCTGTTGCCAAGAACCAAATCCAATATGGCCTTCCCTCTAGTTGGCCTATCTACATATTGAGTCAGGAATTCTTCATGGGCACACCTGACAAAATCTGCTCCATCCAAACAATTTGCATTAAGAAGGTTCCAATCAATATTAGGGAAGTTGAAGGCACCCAGAACAACAACCCTGTTACTTCTGCACCTTTCCAAAATCTGCCTCCCAATCTGCTCCTCTGTGTCTCTGTTGCTATTGGGCGTCTATAGAAAACTCCCAGTAAGGTGACTAATCCTTTCCTGTTTCTGACTTCCACCCATACTGACCCATATCTTGATCGCCAACTTCTTCCTCTTATTAAAGTACAGGATCATACAGATACTTGTGTCTATGTGTTACACAGTTATCCACTCAGAGGATTAGCATCCCATTAAATGAGATATTTGCAATCCAACTTCATCTCACATGACACTTATACCAAAATTTCCTGGACAATCAAACCAGATAGGAGAAAGTGAGGACTGCAGACACTGAAGGTCAGAGTCAAAACGTGTGGTGCTGGAAAAGCACAGCTGAGCATCGGATGCTGCCTGACTGACTGTGCTTTTCCAGCACTACACTTTTTGAATCAATCCAGATATGCTTTATTGGAATCAATGATATACAAGGGGCCTCTTTTAAACACGAGAACAACGGGAACAGCAAATTTAATTAATATGCTGTGCCTAACATTGTGAAACATTCCAAGATCTGCCTGTATTGCTCGCAAGGCAAAGCTTTTCACTGTGCCTCGGTACATGTGACAATTCAATTCAATTCAAGATCCTTCAAAAATGTGTTATTTGATAATATTTTACACTCAGTCACATAAACAGAATTTTGTTTACTCATAGGGTTATGAATCATTGTAATTTTCTAGCCCAGAGAGCTGCAGAAGTTTGACTGAAGTAGAGATTGAGAGCTTTCTAAATTCTAATGACACAAATGAACATGGGAAAAGCAGAGAGGGAGAGGAATTGAATTAGATGATTAGCCATGATTGTATTGATTGCAAAGCAGGTTTAATAGGCTGAAAGACTTACTCCTCATCCAATATTCCTTTTTAAATTCTATTGAATTACTAAATGCTGCTATCCAAAAGCCACAAAGCAAAAACAGCAGCAAAAATGTTCATGATCTAAAATTATTGAACTCAATGTCGAATCCAGAAGCTTGTAAAATCGGAGCACATTGGTCACACTTGGGAACTGAGCAGAATGGTCTGCAAGCAATCGCCTAATCCACATTCTGTAGAAAAGATCAGATTTTGAGCAGTGAGCACAAGACATAAAACTTTTCTTGTTCCCTAACAGACACACATAATGCGGGAGAAACTGTAGCATTTATGGTGAGAGAAACAGAAGTAACATTTTGACTTCAATATGACTCTTCTTCAGATCAACTGAAGTGCTTGATTGCTTTTGTGAATTACAGTGTTCACACACATCAGATAATAGTGATATCATGTGATTAATGTGTTTTTATTATGGGTAGCTTTCCAAAATGTAGATCACTAATCTCTTGCACAGCAAGGTCTTCAGATAAAAGCAAGATCTATAGTTTTAAGTGTAATGGACCATACAGCATTGAACATGAGAGAGACAATGTTAAGTTGCTTTTATAAAGCTGCTTGCAAATATATTTTCTTAAATTTCAAACCTTCAGAAAGCAACCAGTGTCTTTTATGGGGTATTTTAGATTATCACTTATCACTACTGAAAGACAGACTGATGTATAGTGATTATATTTTCCTGTTAAATCTCACCAGCATATCCACGCTGTCTACTCTGTAAGTCAGTATTGTTGTGCCCTTATTTTTATGTTCAATTTCCAAAAAGTGTATGTGAAATTCCTCCTGTCAATAATTGTACTGAAAATGTTGTTATCAGTACAAAGTATGGAATTGCCCTCCCCATAGCAGGGAGGCCAGAATTGAACGTGACTTTTTCAATTCTGCACATTCCTAAATTTAAACTGTTAAATAATGTGATGTTGTTCATCATGGTATTACAGTTCTTGTTAAAAGATCTGGACCAGGAATAAATGTGTTACATAAAAGCTATGTTGTTTCCTTCCAGAAAATGCAATTCAGGAAAGATACAAGTGCCTATTACTACAATTAGATTTTAAAAATCATGACTTGAAATAAATCACAAATAGAACATATAGTTGATTTTGTATTTACAAGCAGAAACTATTCAGCAGATCAGACAGCATCTGTGAAGAGAAACAGAGTTAGTATGTTGGGCCAATTATGACATTTGACAGAAATGCTGCACCTCGGTATTTTCTATTCAAGCTGTTCAGAGATTCTATCATAAATCTCTGGAGCAGCTGGCTCTCAAACCCAGGCTTAAAGGTATGGCCATTACCATTGCAATGTAAGAGCCCTAGAAATGCTGCACTTCTTTGAAATCATTAATGGCACACAAACTGATTCAATAGTTATTTAGTAGTCTATATTGATAAGTGGAAGTACTTGAGAACAGCAATGGTTGACTGCTAACAATGCTGCTAGGCTTACAGCTGTTAGGGTACAGGTTCATATTTCCTTGAAAGTGGAGTCACAAGTAGATAGGATAGAGGAAGGTATTTTGTACTCATGCCTTTATTGATCAGTACATTCAGTATAGGAGTTGGAAGGTCATGTTACAGCTGTACAGGACATTGGTTAGGCCATCTTTGGAATACTATGTTCAATTCTGGCCTCCCTGCTATAGGAAAGATGTTGTGAAACTTGAAAAGGTTCAGAAAAGATTTACAAGGATGTTGCCAGCATTGGAGGGTTTGAGTTCTTGGGAGAGGCTGAACAGGCTGGGGCTGTTTTCCCTGAAGCGTCAGAAACTAAGGAGTGACCTTACAGAGGTTTATAAAATCATGACCTCAATGAACTCCAATAAGAGTCAATCCCTTCTGAAGGAAGAAAATTTGAGAGAGGGTTTTGCCTGTTGCTACTTTGGAGACATCCTCAACATCTCCACTAGATCTCTGCCATTACATCCTGTGTTTCTTTCTGGCTAATAGAAATAAAACGGAAATGTAAAGCAGGGTGCCTGTTCACTATCACCTGCTTTGCACTATCTTACAATGTGAAGATCCACTCTAGTGTGTTCAACATTACATTTCATTTTTTAAAAGGTCAGGTAGATGTTAAGTTACATTGAAATGGCAGGTAGAATGGTGAAATGAAGGGTTCTTCCTGTATTTTGTTTCTATATTAAATTATTAATCATAGTTATGACAGTTGAGGGTATTCAAAAACAGAAACCAGTCATTCATCCACTGAACTGTATTGGAGCTTCCTTTTCACAGATAGAATCACAAGGTAGAGTTAACAGAAAGGAAAAAAAAATGAATTCTTACCACCTAAAGAAGCTCCCCTCTAATTTAAAATATGAAGAAGCTCATTTGTTAACAGATGTGTGTGAGGTTTCAGTATAGTTTGGACAAGAGGAACCAAATATAGCATTTAGAATGGACATACTCTAGCACTTGGCACACTATGGAGTTAAAATGACATAGTTACATAAACAAATAAAGAACTTGCATTTGCAAAACTAAAAATGTATGTCATGGACCCATTATTGACATGTGCTTTATGTGTAAGTCTGCTAAGCAAAACATTATTCAATGCATTTTACTGAACAGAAGAAAATGCTTTTGTATGGCATTACAAAATCTACTCAGAACAATAGAATACACAATCAATTGATATTAAGTAGACTGCTGTTCCAAATTTAGGTCACAAATGCCAGATAAGATTCAGTGGCATCAATCAGTCACGTAGAGTCTGAGCATCTTACTTTTAGGAGAGTTTGCTTAAACTGCACTACAGTATAAACAAGGGTGTTACTATAAACCCCCGCATGACTTGAACCAAATATTCATACAATTTAATTTCTTGTACCCCACAAAATTCTTAGTTCTTTTCTTCTGTGTCTCTACCCTCAATGAATTTCAGACACAACATGACGTTGAACTCTTCTTCACTTGCCTCCACCTCCGAGCCAATTTCTTTGGACAAGAATCCTCTCTCTGGCCCATAAACCCATTTCCCAACACTGTCCTTCCATCTGGTTCCTTCCCTCTGGCCATTTACTTGCACGCAACCTGTTCATCAGAGAAACACCATGAGATTGATTGTCTTAATTTCTCTGCCCCTTCACTCATTCCAATCTATCTCCCTCTGAACTGACTGCAATCTGTGCTCTCAGATCTAACCCCGACTTTGTAATTAAGTCTGCCAACAAGGGTGGTGCTGTTGTTGTCCAGCATTCTGATCTTTATATTGTGGAGGCTGAGCGCCAGCTCTCAGATACCTTCTCCTATTTGTGTCTGGACCATGACCCCACCATGAAATATCAGGCCATTGTGTCAACTATGGTCACTAATCTCATTTCATCTGGTGATCATCCCACCATTGCCATTATGTTCATAGTCTCCCAACACTGCACAGCTCACTTCTACCTCCTTCCCAAAATCCACTAACAGAACTGCCTCGGCAGACCCAATGTTTCTGCTCCACAGAACTCATCTCTTCCTACCTCGACTTGATTTTTTTCTCCTCTTGTCCTGTCCCTTCTCACTTACGTTTGCGATTCCTCTGTTGCTTTACATCAGTTTCAGAATTTCCAGTTTGTGGGTTCCTCTTTACCATAAAACTGTAATTACTTTGCATATCCATCCTCCACCAGAATGGGCTCAGAGTTCTCTGCTTCTTCCTGAACCATCCACATCTATCACCACCCTTCTCCACCTGGCTGAGCTCATCCTCACTCTGAGTAACTTCTTGTTTAACTTCTCTCACTTACTTCAGGTTAACAGAGCGGTCGTGGGTACCTGCATGGGCCCCAGTTATGTCTATCTCTTCGTGGGGTACATGGACCATTTTTTGGTCCCCACAATTCTTTCTCTGTTATATTGATGACATCATCAGTGCGGCTTCCCTCTTTCATTCGGAAGTAGAAAAGCTTATCAATTTTGCTTTTAATTTTCACCTTGCTTTCATCATCATCCAATCCATCTCTGACTCCTCCATTCTGTTCCTTGACATCTCTGTTTCTATTCCTGGTGATAGACAAGGCACCAACATCGACTATAAACCCACTGACTCTCACACTTACTTTGATTAGACATCCTCACACTCTGCTTCCTATAAAAACTCTATTCCATTCTCCCAGTTTGTCTGTCACATCTACCAGCTTCTACAAGAGGACCTCTGAAATGTCCACCTTTTCTTCAACTGAGGATTCCCTACCACCGTGGTTAACAAGGCCCTTAGCCATGTCCAATCTCATCTCCCAAACTTCAGCTTTCACCCCCTCTCTTCCTTCCAAAAACAGTGATAGGGTGCCTTGGTCCTGATTTACCAGCCTACCAGCATTCACATCCAAAGGATCATTAGCCACCATTTTTGCCACCTCCACTGAGATGCCAACACCAGAGACATATTCCACTGCTCCCCCTTGTCAACTTTACACGGGGGACTGGTCACTCCGGGACACCTTGGTCCACCCCTCCTCCATTCCGAACACCACCCCACATACTCATGGCAGCTACCCATGCAATGGCAGAAGGTGTAACACTTGTCTGTTTACTTCCTCCCTCCTCACTATCCAAAGTCTCAAATACACCTTCCATGTGAAGCAACAGTTGACCTAAACTTCACTCAATCGAGTCTACTGTATTCTCTGTTCATAATAATTCCTCCAGTTCACTGGTGAGATAAAACTCAGACTGGACGACCACAATACTGATCCTGAGCCTTCAGTTGCCTGCCACTTCAATACACCACCATGTTCCCTGGCCAACATCTCTGTCTCAGGCATGCTGCAGTTCTCCAGCGAAGCTCAGTGCAAGCTGGAAGAACAGGATCTCATTTTTCGCTTGGGGACACTGCAGCCTTATGGATTCAATATCATGTTCAATAATTTTAGGGTCTGAGTACTTTCTTTTATGTCTTCACACACACCTCCACACACATGAGCTGCCACAACAATCTACCCGTTGTCAGTTATATGGTCCCCATTAGCAGCGCTTGATTCTCCCAGGCTAACCTTTCCCCATTCCTTTGTCTGCCCAACTGCTGTTAGTCATGAAGTTATAGAGCTGTATAGCAGGGAAACAGACCCTTTAGTCCAACCCATCCATGCTGAGCAGATATCCTAGATAAAACTAGTCCCATTTGACAGCATTTGGTCCAAGTCCCTCTAAACCCTTTCTATTCATATACCGATCCAGATGTCTTTTAAATGTTATAATTGTATGAGCCACCACCACTTCCTCTGGCAGCTCATTCCATGCACACACTGCCTTCTGCATGAAAAAGTTGCCCCTTAGGTCCTTTTTAAATCTTTCCCCTCTCACTTTAAACTTATGCACGTTAGTTTTGGACTGCTCCACCCTGGGGAAAAGACCTTGTCTATTTACCTGGCTATCTCTCTGCAATCTATCTCCACTTACTGTTTGCTCTCTCTCACCTCCCCTTACCCTCTCTTCAATATCAACTTTTCCTAGCTACAGTCAATTCTAAAGAAGGATCACTGGACCTAAAATGTTAACTCCGCTTTCTCTCCACAGATACTGCCAAGCTTGCTGAGTTTCTCCAGCAATTTCTGTTTTTATTTCATTTTTATATCACTTGGGATATGAACTAAACAAACATAGAAACAGTATGGATTTACAGGAATCATAACAGGAAAAAAACAAGGTAAACAAACTATTTACATTAGTTGGGATTCCAAAAATTAGGGCCAGACCGTTCGGGAGAGATTTTAAGAAACATAGGGATGGCAGATGCTTGGAATTCCCTTCCATAAATGGCAGTGGAGTTTGGATCAGTTATTAATTTAAATCTGAGAGATAGATAATCTTTTGTTAAACAAAGGTATTAAAAGATATAGTTCAAAGGCAGGCCTTTGAAGTTAGGCAACAGATCAACCATTTGATTTCATTGAATGATGGAACAGGCTCGAAAAGCTGAATAGACCATTCCTGTTTCTATGTTCCTACTTAATTGTTTTATTTTACTGAGGTGGCATACAGAGAAATAGTTATGACCAGTTCACTTAATTCAATCAGTACAACTTACCTTCATGATACAAACTAAATAACATGCCATGTTTTTCTACATCAGTGTGTAATCTTTGTCAACTATTAGTCATTTGACTTTACAATACATAGTCTTTCCTTTCAAGCATGTTACCCATCTCAAAGCCAGCCAAATTGACAATCGTGGCTTCCTTTTGAGAAAGGCAATGCTCTGGAGGAGGACAAAATCCAAGATTGCTAGGGAGATGTAGCTGGGCTGGAGGGAGTGTATACCTGGATCTTCAGGGACGGTATAATCTCATCACAAGTGGAATTGGGCATTGATGCCTGGAGGGGAAATCAATCTAAAGTCATGTTGAGGGGGTGTAATCTCCAAGTCTTGGTCTTGGCCCAGAGTGGGGAAAGCATGATTGTTGGGAGGGGGTGGGGAGGGAGGTGAAGACATTGTTAAATCTCCTGGAAACTGGTGGATATGAAAGGAAGAAGGGTAGATTATTGGTCCAGTAGGAAACACTTTTTGACCCACAAACTATGCTGAAAAGAACTATCTTCCACAAAGTAGGCCTCATTTCCCATAGCTGCTGGGGTTAAACCTGAAAGATAGGTTAAATATCAGACACATAGCCTCATTGTAACAATTACATGCTTAAGGAAGCTAGCTAATTGCCTGTCCCACTAAAACTGGAAGAGGTCAGGTTGGGACAGGTTCGTGAGGATAGAATTACCCCCAACAGCTCACATCAATCATTTTTCATGGTAACTGGAAAAAGATGTTGGAGACTTAACAGTTTATGGGCAAGGTCAGTGCTGGGGAAAATAATGTGGGGTGGTGGAAAACAGAAGGAATGAATAGGGTCAAGAGGTCTAAAATATTTTGGAGGGCAGCGTGATTAAATGGAGAAAGGTATGAAAGATATAAGGCAAAAGAGGTTGGTAATGAACTAGTAAAGAAACAAAATATAAGTTGGAACAGCAGAATCATTACCAGCACCAAAAAATAGGAGTTTTGATTATGATCTCAGATTACTAAGTACAATACTGAATGCAGATGGTTGTAAAGTACCTCATTGAAAAATATGATGCTGTTCATTAAACTTCTGTTGAACTTCATTGGAACAGGGTAGGACAACAAAGACAGTGAATTCACAGTCGGGTGAAGAATCAAAGGGATAAGGGGTCAGTCTTTGAAGTCATCCTTACAGACTCAATGTAGTTCAGCAAAGCAATTTTCCAAATTGTGTTTGATCTCCCAAATGTTGATGGGTCTCTATCCCAGGCAACACATGGATTAGGAGACCAGGCAGGAAAGTGGAGGAGAGACCAAGATGACATCAGCTATGATTGTATCAAATGGTGGAACAGGCTCAAGGGGCTGACTTTCCTACCCCTGCTCTTAGTTCTTATGTTGAGTACAGCATACTAAATTGCTGTTTTACCTGAGAGGTTTGTGAAATGTTCTGATTATTCAGAAAAGTTATCAAATTGCTTAATATTTAGCCATCAGCAAACTGGTTGAAGGTATCACTGACAGTGTAATCAAGCAGCACTTACATTGCAATAACTTTTCACAGATGGTTAAGTTGCCAAATTTCCAGCAGCATCACTCAATCCAGTCGTCATTACAGACTTGCTCCAAATATTGACAAAAGAGCCCAACTCAAGACACCAGGGAGAGTAACTGCCCTTCACATGAAGGCAGTGTTAAACTGAGTGTGGCACTAAGGAGCTTTAGCAAGACCGAAGTCAATGGGAAAACAACTACTTAGCATCTGGAGTCTAGGTGTACTTTTAACTGAATGGTTTACATTTTACTTATTTCAGTAATATTATTACGCTTTTTTTTCCAAATTTCTTCTCTGGAAAAAGGATCAAAAATATGAAACTTGCCTATGCACTGTATATTATTATTAATTAAAGTCTGTCAATCAATAGTTTGCTCTTACCAGAACAGATGTTGAACATTCCAGGCGGCAACGCTATATTGTATTCTGTTAAACTTTGGGGGCCAGCTAGGTAAGATGACTGGTTTGCGATGCAGAGAGATGGCTAACAGCATGATTCCTACACTGACTGAGGTTACCAGAAAGGGGTCGCTTTCTTAATCTCTCTCTTTGCTTGAGGCATGCTGACCCAAAGGTTAAACCATTACCAACTGTCTCTCCCTAATGACGAACAGCACAATGACAATTTTACATTTTTGTTAACCTTTGTGGTCACTGCTACCACCACGCCTGCATTGTCAAAGGTTATAAATAGATTTATAATGATGTCCATGTACAATCTAGGCACCGGAAAATTATTTCTCAAATTTTCTTTAATCTTACTGCAACCTACCAGGTTAATAACTTGTCTGTCAGTATAATAGAGCAAATTATACTGATTCAAACCACAACAGGTAAAATATTCCACACCTTAATTTGAGTGGAGATAGGCTGAATTTTTCTGGAAATTATGAGTTATTAGTGTGGTTGGATCATGACCCACATTCTCCTCATTACCTGATATTACTGGTCGAATGTTAAATAATTTTAGTGGGGAGTGGATCTCCTGGACATTAAAAACGATCAACTAAGCTCACTTTTATGTGAGTGATTGGGCTTGTGGGGACCCTATTTCAATATGGTTAGATATCGAAACCTCTCAGGCAAAGTGCCCCTTTAGCAGTTTGCTGTTTTTGGACAAAATGAGGACAGTTAAGAAATATTGCCATAACCCAATAGTTACCGATACTGTTAAAGAATGGAGGGCAATTCGGCAGAGGGAAGGCAATATTGGCAAAACATCTTTTCTTACGCCTATAGTGGGTATGCTGGGGCTTTCAACCAAGGTTGATGGATTCAGGATTCAAACATTGGGCAGCTAGGGGTGTGTTTTGCATGGGTGATTTATTTGAGGGAGACACAATGATGCCTTCTGATCAGTTAGCACGGAAATACGAGCTATCTCGGAAGAACCTCTCGTTTTTTCCAAATTAGGAATGTTATTCAAAAAAAAGGCTATACTTTTGATTGATCCTTGCAAATCCGACATAGAGAGGAGGGTGCTTGGTGCTCAGAGTACACTTTCTGTCAGCACTTTATATCATCAAGCAGGGGTTGGGGGGGCTCCTCAGATGAGTTTGATCGACTTTGTAGGGTGTGGGAGAGAGAGCTAGTCATTGAGATCTCCTCAGCGGCATGGGAAGATATTTGGGAAAATGCAAGAAAGATATTAATTTGCAATAGGACCCATGCTTTACAGTTAAAGATTCCCCACAGTGTCCACTTGGCTCTGGATCATTTGTCGAAATTTAAACCAGGGGTTTCTTCAACATGCCCCAAGTGTAAAGTTAGTACGGGCACTCTTACCCATTGTCTCTGGTCCTGTGGTAGGCTTCAAATATACTGGAGCATTGTGGTGGGTGAAATGAAGGGGATTTTGGGTGCAAGGGTGGACAAAGACCCAATTTCTCTTCTTCTTGGCCTGCCCAGTGTATGTCCTGTAGATGCGCATGAGAAAACACTTTTCAATGTGCTGAATTTCTGCACAAGAAAGAATATGTTGTTAGATTGGGTGTCCAAAACTCCCCCAGGCCTGTTGGTTTGGAGTAAGGTTATTATGGAGCATATCCCCATGGATTTTCTTACAATTATGGTACACTGCAAAACTGAGAATTTCTATAAGAGATGATGGCCCTTTTTGGGCTACTTGAAAACAGATTTGTCTGCCACACTATGAAGGGCTTTCAATATAGCCATAACGATTGTGCTTTATGAGTTCAATAAGCAGAGAGGGAAAACTGCAAACATATGAATATGTGAAAATTACTGCTCTCGATATTCGAGAGTTAGTGTTTTGTTTTGCTGAGCTGTATTATTATTATTTATTGGTTTGTTGTTAGTTATTATTTATTTAGTTAAATGGTTATTTGGGTTTTTATATATATTAATACATTTGTGCCTAAGGGCAGTTTGGGTTTTATAAATTTCTTCTTGTGTTCTTTCTTTGTATTTTTTAAAATTGTATTGTTTTGTATTTGTTGCAATATTTAAAAAAAAATTTAAATAAAAATATATTTTTTAAAAATGTTAAGGTCTGAACTTGTGAAAATTATATATGACATATCACACCTTTCTCCAGCAGTCCATGGACAATCCATTATTGAGTTGCCAGATAGAATCCGTGGCTAGGCAAAAGATAGGTATATATGGAGCTGAAAAATGTGTTGCTGGAAAAGCGCAGCAGTCAGGCAGCATCCAAGGAGCAGGAGAATCGACGTTTCGGGCATAAGCTCTTCTTCAGGAATGAGGATGGTATGCCAAGCAGGCTAAGATAAAAGGTAGGGAGGAGGGACTTGGGTGAGGGGTGTTGGGAATGCGATAGGTGGAAGGAGGTTAAAGTGAGGGTGATAGGCCGGAGAGGGGGTGGGGGCGGAGAGGTCGGGAAGAAGATTGCAGGTCAAGAAGGCGGTGCTGAGAGATTTCTCCAGCTTCCTCATTTCCCCTCCCCCCACCTTATCTCAGTCCCAACCCACGGACTCAGCACCGCCTTCTTGACCTGCAATCATCTTCCCGATCTCTCTGCCCCCAGCCCCTCTCCAGCCTATCACCTTCACCTTAACCTCCTTCCACCTATCGCATTCCTAATGCCCCTCCCCCAAGTCCCTCCTCCCTACCTTTTATCTTAGCCTGCTTGGCATACCTTCCTCATTCCTGAAGAAGAGCTTATGCCCGAAACGTCGATTCTCCTTCTCCTTGGATGCTGCCTGCCCTGCTGCACTTTTCCAGCAACAAATTTTTCAGCTCTGATCTCCAGTATCTGCAGTCCTCACTTTCTCATAGGTATATATGGAGTCATTGTCCACAAAAGGTCATAAGCATTTTTCTCCATTAAATAGAGGCAATCAGGTTTGTGTAGCTTGAAGGCAGGTGCTCCACAAGTGTGGAGTAATGTGAGGATGCAGGCCTCCAGAAACTACAATAGGCAATACAAGGATTGAATCCTCACTGTTGGTTTCATTCTGCACATTGGTCATCTGGCCAACTGAGCTAACCAAAACCGTACACTGTCCCCCATCTCAAAGCCAAAGGTCGTTAAGGGAAAATGTTGGAGATGCTAGCAGCATGCTCCTCCTGCTCAGAAACAGTTTCAGCTCTTACTATTTGAGGCCTCTTCTGCAGTTGTGTCAGGTTTTACTGAGATAAGTGTCCATGGTAACACTCCACCCAATAGCCTTTTAAATTAATTTGTTGTTTTGAATTCGGAGTGGACGATGCTGCTGATTTATTTTCAGAGGAGAATATTCTTCCTGTGGTTTATCTTACAAACAATGTATCCATTACTACTCAGATCTTAAGATCTGATTTACGTATGACTCTCAAATCTGATCCAAGAGGAATGAACATTAATGTTCTTTATTATCAACAAAACGTTTATCCACATTTGCGTCCCATTTAAACTTTGTGACTATTTTTTAAACATAAAGCAAATGGCATATTTATCGTTGAATATATGGAAGGGGATGCTAGAAAGTTTCATTTAGTATTTTATATCACATATTTCATGCTGTCCCCAAACAGGAGAAGAGATTCAATCAGCCAATTCCCATCCATAAGTTTACTCTCCATCACCAGCAAACTGATGGAAGGTGCCGCTGTCAGTATTATTAAGTAGCACCTACACAGCACAAGCCTGCTCACAGATGGTTAATTTGCTCAGTTTCAACCAGACCATTCATTGCAGATGTCATTACAGTCTTGCTCCAAATATGAACAGAAGAGCTGAACTCTACAGGTGAGCTGAAAGTAGATGTCCTTGACATCAAGGCAGAATCGGACCAAGTAGAGCATCAATGAATCCTAACAATATTGAAGTCATTGGGAATACATGGAAAGACCTCTCCGCTGGTTGGAGTCATACCCAGTACAAAGGACAATGATTGTGTTTGTTAAAAACCAATCATCTCAGCCCCTGGATATTATGGCAGGAATTCCTCAAGGTCCTGTGCTAGGCCCAATCATCTTCACCTGTTTCACCATTGAGTTTTGCTCCATTCTCAGGTCAAAAGATCAATGAGGAGTGTACAGCAGTCAGTACCATTCGCAACTTAGTTACTAAACTGGGCTATGCCATGGAAAAACATTCAGGCTTAACTTGTTAAGTAGTAAATAACATTCATGCCATACATGTCAGGCAATGACCATCTCCAACAAAAGAAAATCTAATGATCTCCCCATAATGTCCAAAAGCTTTACCATTGCTGAATGCCTCTCCTGGAAGTCAAGATTGACCCAAAGTTTAACTGGGCCAGCCATATGTATAATGGGGCTTACAGTAGCTGGTCAGAGGCTGGGGAATCTGTAGCTAGTAACTCAGCACCTGACTCCAAAAATCTGTTTACCATCTACAAAGCAAGACGTTTGATGCAGTGCTGTGTACCTGTACTACATGAGGGCAGCTCCAGCAATGCTCAAGAAGCTAATACTATCAGGTCAAGACCAGCACCTTAAATATTCATCCCACTATGATCATGCACAGTGGCACAGTGTGTACCATCTATAAGATGCACTACAGCAGCTCACCAAACCTCCTACAACTGCATTTGTCAAATTTATGCTCTTTACGGTGGCATGGTGGCACAGTGGTTAGCGCTGCTGCCTCACAGCACCAGAGACCCGGATTCAATTCCCGCCTCAGGCAACTGTCTGTGTGGAGTTGGCACATTCTCCCCGTGTCTGCGTGGGTTTTCTCCAGGTGCTCCGGTTTCCTCCCACAGTCTAAAAATGTGCAGTTTAGGTGAATTGGCCATGCTAAATTGCCTATAGTGTTAGGTGAAGGGTAAATGTAGGGGAATGAGTCTGGTGGGTTGCTTCTTTGGAGGGTTGGTGTGGACTTGTTGGGCCGAAGGGCCTATTTCCACACTGTAAGTAATCTAAAAAGACCACCTTATAAGACAAGAGCAGCAGATGTAAGGAAAGACAATTACCTGCAAACTCCTTTCTAAGGCACACACCATCCTGATTTTGAATTGTATTGCCATAGATTCACTATAATTGTGCCAAAAGCCTGGAACTCTGTTGCCAACAATGTATGCCCATGCCACATGGTGCAAGAAGGTAACTTATCAAAACTCCCTCAAGGGAAACTAGGAAGAGGCAATCAATGCTGGCCTTGTCAGTGACATTCACGTCCCAAAAAAGACTTTTTAAAAAACTAGTTACACAAACGTTTTATGCAAATAAAACAATTTCTTCCATTAATCTGGAAATAATGAATATTTACTCCTTTTGGAGAGAAAACTCTGTTTTCTGTTATTGCTGAATCTTAGAATCATACGATACAGAAGTGGCCCTTCAGCCTATCTGTACTATTAAAAGTACACTACTACTTATATTAGTCCCACTTTCCTACACTAGGACCACAGCCTTAAATATTATGACACTGCAAGTGCTCAAGCAAGTACTTTTTAAAGATTGCAAAGTTTCCCACCTCAACTACCCTCCAGGCAGTGCATTGCAGATCTCCAACACACTCTGTGTGATAAAGCGTTTGCTCAAATCCCCTCTAAACATCCTTTCACTTTAAAATTATGCCGCCTTATTATTAACCTTTCAACGAAGAGAAACAGCTGCTTTCTATTCACCCTGCCCATGCAGTTCATCGTCTTTTACATTTCTATCAGGTTCCCCCCTCAGCCTCAGCCTTCCCTGCTCTAAAGAAAACAACCTGAGCTTATCCATCCTCTCTTGTAGCTGAAATGTTCTCCCCAGGTAACATCCTGGTGAATTTCTTTTCTACCCCCCTCTAGTGCAATCACATTCTTCCTATGGTGTGGAGACCAGACGGCATATCGTACTCCAGCTCTGGCCTAACCAAAATTCTGTACAGCTCCAACATGACTTCTTTTTGCTCTTATTATCTATGCCACAACTGATAAAGGCAAGTGTTGTGTATTCTTACCTAACTCCCCAATTAACCTTTGTTATGGACCACACCAAACTCCTTCAAAACATTCAAAAGATAGTCTCGACCCTAACTTTTTTTCTTATTTTCAAGGTAAATATAAGGCAAGGTGTCCCAGATGCAATTTGATTGGTCAAACTACCGGATTTAAAGAAAAACACACTTATACATCCACTATAGTTAAACGTCAATAAATAAAAGACGAAATTGGAATAAAAACTCTATTGGAAACCTTGACAGAACATTAGATACAGTAACTGTTATTAATTAACTGTTCCAATATAGTAGGAGAAACTGAGGACTGCAGATGCTGGCAATCAGAATCAAAAAGTGTGATGCTGGAAAAGCACAGCAGGTCAGGCAGCATCCGAGGAGCAGGAGAGTCAACATTTCTGACATAAGCCCTTCGTCAGGAATGTGTTCCAAAATAGTAACAGCTGACAGGGAAAAAAATACCTTCCATGTCTTCAAGACCCCAACAGAACTGCGGAATGCTGGTTCTGTGTGTGGGAGCTTGACCACACCCATCTAGGCTACCTCTATTCTTCCCACTTAAAAAAATCTCAAGGCTTCACAAGTTGTTTATCTTCTCATAGACTGCTCACTACCTGTCCTGCAATCTCTCTTGAAAAGAAACCAGGACAAAGCATACCTCTTAAAGCCACAGAATTGTCACACCTGTTTTGCCACCTTCAGGGATCTGTAGACAAACACTCCAAGATCCCTCTGAGTTTCCTGGCGTGCTGTCATGCACTGACTACTCCCATGTCTTGCACTTTGGAAGAAGGAACATCACTTCACATTTATCAACATCAAATTCCATCTGCCATTGATCTGTCCATCTGACCAATATATATCCTTCTGTTACCTAACACCTTCCATTTTATAGTCAGCCACCCGGCTAATCCTTGTTTCATCCGTAAATTTGCTTATCATTCTCCCTTATATTCTCATCTACATTATTTATGAACATCATAAACATTAAGGGATCCAGCACTGGTCGCTGTGGAATGTCACTGGACACTGGCCTCCAATCACACAAACAGCCTTCAACCAACACCTTCTGTCTCCTGTAACTAAGCTAATTTTAGATCCAACCTGACAACTTACCCTGGATGTTATGAGCTTTACATTTTTAAAATCAATTTTCCATGTGGGACCTTGTCAAAGGTCTTTCTGAAATGACATCAACTGGCCTATGCTCATCCAAACACTTGAACACTTCCTTGAAAACTTCAACTAGATTTGTTAGACATGCCCTCCCTCTAAAAACACCATGCTGACTATTTCTGACCATAAACCCTACTTCTCTAAATGGAGATTAATTTTATCCTTTGCTACTTTCTCTGATAGCTTCCTATTACTGATGTGAAGCGCACTGACCTATAGTTCCTTGGTTTATCTCTACCATTCTTCTTGTAAAGTGGAAGCACATTATCTGTCCTCCAATCTTCTGGCACCTCCACTGTAGCCAGGGATGAGTTAGAAATTTGGGTCAGGAGCCCTGTAATTTCTTTCATCATCTCACAACAGTCTGGAATACAACCTATCCAGATGTGAGAATTTAAATCTGCCAAAACCTCCAATAATTCCTCACTTCCAATATCAATCTGCTCAAGAACTTCACAGTCCATCTTTTCAAATTTTGTACTTGCGACCTCCTCCTCAGTACAGATCGATGTGGCATACTCATTTAACACTCCACTAATATCCTACGGCTTCATGCACAGATTGCCCCTCATGTGTCTGACTCTCTGTGGTTATTCTCTTCCCCTGGATATATTTGTGGAATATCTTGGAATTCCCCATAATCTTGCCCACTGGTGTTTTCTTTTATGTCCCCTCTTTGCTGTTCCAATTGCTATCTTGAGCTCCCCTTGCACTCTTTATACTTCACCAGAACCTCGGTTGTTTTGTTCTTTTTGTACCTATTGTATGTCTCTCTTTACCTTTTTCTCCAGTCCTGACAGTTTCCTGAGTCTCCTGGGATTTGTATATCAGTGGGGGGTTATTCAGGAAAACAATGAGATGGGGGAGAAAAAGATTTTAGTTGAGATTTTAATTAAATGAAAATTGACATAAGGTGAGATGTTCAATGGAGGAGAAGTTGCCAGCAGAGAAAGGGGAGAGATGAAGATATGATTTAGAGATAAATCCAACATCAGTACTCTGAAAGTTTCAGCAAGTGATTAAAGGTGGAATAATATGTCACCAATGTCTCCTCTAGACTTGTGGCTGTCAAACTATGCAGGCTGTACACATTCCTGAAGAAGGGCTTATGCCCGAAACGGCGATTCTCCTGCTCCTTGGATGCTGCCTGACCTGCTGCGCTTTTCCAGCAACACATTTTTCAGGCTGTACACAAGTCAGTCTTTTCAAACTTGTGGACAGAACATGCAGAAAAGAAGTTTGTACACTTACACAGATTAGCCACGCATAACAGGAAACAGACCTCTCGTCTGGCCTTCACCGTTTAGACATTTCTCTTTCAATAAAGTCCTCCACGATACAAAAAGGCTTTATTAACAAATGAATGTACATTTTGGATGAAAATGTGGAGGGAAACATTGATAACCAGTCAGCAGACAGAGATCAGGGAGATCCAGTGGACGTAGTATACCTGGACTTTCAGAAAGCCTTTGATAAAGTCTCACATAGGAGGTTAGTGAGCAAACTTAGGGCACATAGTATTAAGGGCAAAATACTGACATGGATTGAAAGTTAGTTGGCTGACAGGCAACAAAGAGTAGTGATAAATGGCTCCCTTTCGGAATGGCAGGCGGTGACCAATGGTGTGCCGCAGGGATCAGTGTTGGGACCGCAGCTTTTTACAATGTACATTAATGATATAGATGAAGGTGTTAAAAGTAATATTAGCAAATTTGCTGATGACACAAAGCTGGGTGGCAGGGTGAAATGTGAGGAGGATGTTAGGAGAATACAGGGTGACCTGGACAGGCTAGGTGAGTGGACGGATATGTGGCAGATGCAATTTAATGTGGATAAATGTGTGGTTATCCACTTTGGTGGCAAGAACAGGAAGGAAGATTACTAACTAAATGGAATCAAGTTAGGTAAAGAGGCAGTACTACGAGATCTAGATGTTCTTGTACATCAGTCAATGAAAGCAAGCATGCAGGTACAGCAGGCAGCGAAGAAAGCTAATAGCATGCTGGCCTTCATAACAAGAGGAATTCAGTATAGAATCAAAGAGGTCCTTCTGCAGCTGCACAGGGCCCTGGTGAGACCGCACCTGGAATATTGTGCACAGTTTTGGTCTCCAAATTTGAGGAAAGACATTCTGGCTTTTGAGGGAGTGCAGCGTAGGTTCATGAGATCAATTCCCGGAATGGCGGGACTATCTTACGCTGAAAGATTGGAGCAACTGGGCTTGTGTACACTTGGGTTTAGAAGGCTGAGAGGGGATTTGATTGAGATGTATAAGATTATTAAAGGATTGGACACTCTGGAGGCAGGAAGCATGTTTCTGCTGATGGGTGAGTCCCGAACCAGAAGATAGAGTTTAACATAGTTGAGGAGAAACTTCTTCACCCAGAGAGTGGTGGGTGTATGGAATGCTCTGCCCCAGAAGGCTGTGGAGGCCAAGTCTCTGGATACTTTCAAGAAAGAGTTGGATAGAGCTCTTAAGGATAATGGAATCAAGGGTTATGGGGATAAGGCAGGAACAGGATACTGATTGAGGATGATCAGCCATGATCATAATGAATGGTGGTGCTGGCTCGAAGGGCAGAATGACCTACTCCTGCACCTATTGTCTATTGTCTATCACGTGGTTACAGCAACAGTCGTGAGACGTACATGAAAGAGGACTAAGAGAACTGGGAAACAGACACATACAAAATAATAAGAAATTAAAAATAAAGAAATGATATTTCAAGATCTCCCAAAAATTCAAATTGAATGAAATGCTACAATTATAATTGGTAGAATTCAGAGACATTGATTTGCAGTGATTAACAATATGCACAGCAGGTTATTTTTGTGTCGGCTTCAAAATAATGCAACTTCATGACATTCAATACAGTTTATTGATAAGGCAAACAGCAATAGGTCATTTTCTGAAAAGATAACATCTCAATGGCAGAACCTTTAATATTGACATTTAACTGCCCCTGCCTAATCTTGTTACACCAGTAAGACAAATAACAACAAATTCCGCTAGACTCATCATTTAATTGGTAGAAAACTTATGATCCACTAATTCTAGTGGGTTTTTTTGACAAACAGCATTCAGTCCGCTCAGCATTCATCTTATACACATTATTAGTGAATTGAAAGCCACACTGCAAAATTACCTCGGGCATCTAAAGGTGGAGCTATCTGTACAAATTAACAAGTTTATAGTGCAGTAAGTGTAACTCCAATATATTCCAAAACTTAACCATTATCTCCTACAAAATCAGGAGTTTATACCTTTGCAATTTCATGGGGTGCAGTCACCACTGGCAAACATCAACTCTCTGAGTACACTACTGCAGAATTGTCTCTCAACAGTATATGCTCCTGGGTTGCACCAGCCTTTCCTTACGTGAGAGTTAAAGTACTAGAATACGTCAGATTGTCCTATCAACACAATCATCTTCAAGGTGTGGTTTTCTTCAATTCAGTATGTATTTGTCAGAACCCATACTGAGAAACATATGGGCCCTGCATGATTTGGAAATGAAAAACAAAGATAAGAAGTTAAATGGTGCTAGCTGAAGTACTGATATGTGAAGACAGAGTTGAACAGCTCTTCATGCAGAATGATGTTTGACACTTAACACCACCTTAAAAGTGACTTATGTCTAGGATTATATGCTTTGTTTTGGTTTGAATTCAAGCTGACTTCCAAAAAGATGCAAACAACCCTTATGATTTGCATTGATTTTACCTGAAGAAATCTTTTCTTTTGAATATACATTTGCTGTGTTTCTTTTAGACAAAAACTTACTCCAGCTGATAATTGAATCTGTGAAATATATTCCTGATCATCAAGACAGTGCATGCAAAGTTTCTTAAATCTTTATAATGTACACAAGTTAGTCAATAAGCTAATGAATCAATTACAAGAATAAACAAATGTCAAAGTAAATATTTCATGTAACATGCTCAATAAACCTATATATTTTTGCATAGCAAATGTTTAGAGTTTACAAACTTAGCATCATTGCAGTCACAGGTGACAAAGCTGAGGGACTTCTAAGTAGCAGGAACTCACAAGGAATCTGAACAAATTAACATAATAATTTGACTTAGTTAAAACTAAATAGCTCGAGTTAAAAGAAACAACAATAGCCAGGAGCCCGATATTATCTACAAACTGATTGAGCTTCATTGTTCTGATTTTTCTGATTTTTCTGATTTGCCAGTTACTGCATTAATTAATCTGTATATCCTTGTCAAAGTATTAAAGTGCTGTTGTGTAATTTAAACCGAATACATTATTCCATTTCATTGGTTTATTTGTATTCTCATTCTAGCTCTGTACTACCTTTAAACATAAATATTTATTGTATCTTCAAATCTAACCATTTCTGACCATCTCCATTTATCTAAGGAGAGATATCATCAAAGATGGCATGCAACAGAGAAGGCAAGCATGCATTGCCCTCTAGATTGGAACAGATCAGAATGCTAGGCCTAAGGCAAAATGATAGCTTTGGCATTTGAAAAATATGTTACCCTGTTCTTTTCAGTATGTAGTCATATCAGAACAGAGAGATTTGATTGGTTTACATTTTAGTTGAGTTAGACAACCAAAAGGATGGAGGCATTTCTCCTAATTTTCACTATTTTAAATAAAGAAATCTGTTTTAATGAATATGACTAGTGAATCTTGCCTTGCATTTCTTTTTGCACAATTTGTGAAAGATGTTTCTGGCTATCAAAACAGCTCAGCTAGGTTTCTACTTAGCTATGATAATCAGTCACTCTATACATCAATAACTCTGACAGATCCATCAAAGAATTAGGATCATTCTATAGAGAAGACAGGCATAAAAAGAATACCAGGTTCTGGTGCTAATCCTGAATGATAAGACCATTGCATGACTACAGTTTATTGCATCTGAGCATATGAAAGAAATGTATTTGAAGAGAAATGTATTTTGGTAAAAGCAATATTTAATTATTGAACCAATTAGTGATGGAAAAACTGAAACTGCAATATGAGCTATCACTGGTTTCTGACAGGGATGATGTCCCAGGATATTTAGAGCCTGGAAATGGTTATTTATTTATATAAAATAAATGGTTATTTCTTCCTACCTATTCTGAAACCAGCAGTAGAGGATGTGGAGAAAGCAAGATAAAAATACCATATCAGCTGGCAATTGAGTGCTCTCCCTCCACTGGGTGTTTGTGCCTGAAGGAGGAAATTATTTAGAGGTTTTGCTGGGTTGGCACTAAGCCATCAACTTGTCCTTCTTCACATCATATGTGGCCTCCACCACCAACATTTCAAGAACTGTTTCCTCCTTGTGGCTCAAGTGGCATATGTTAAGTGGGCCTGTGGTTGTGCTCAGCCTTTTCCTTTAAAAACAGAAAACACAAGTGGTCTAACCATTTGACTATAATGAGATGCATTCCCAATGTCTAACACTCAGTGTACATGGAAGGCGACACAGCAGGAATAATTTTGTGACCATGTTTGCGGCAGGTGAGGTTTTCCATCAGCAACCCATAGTCGTAAAATTATCTCCATCATCTGCAATTAGTTTGAGGTGGTATTATGACTTTGGCAAACACCATTCTAGAGTGACATTTATGTGACATTTAGAGTGTTATTTTGTAAGATTCCATTTCCAGCACAGCCTTGTTGTCTGGAGTCTCTAACCCACATTTGCCAGCAGCAAAAACCCTGAAAAATTATTACATAGAAGCTCAGAGAAGTACATCATTTTTAGAAGGTGTTAATCTCATTGGCTCAGAAAATTCAAACAGCAAAATAGTAATTTCTGCGGGTTAGGTTTGAGTTGCCCATTAGGGCCATGCTGAAATCCTGAAGCAGCTGACTCTATGGCATTACCAAGGAAATTCAAATTTTCTCAGTGGAAATTCTGTCTGCATCCAAAGCTCTGCAGAAAGGTCCCTTGCATTCAACAATTTCAGAGGGTTCTGACTCAGTTAAGTTTCATAAATACCGAGGAAACATTAAAGGATTAAAAATTTGCTCTAGTTCCTGAATAACTGACCCTGGTCCCTGGCACTGTGAGGCAGTAGTGCTAACTGCAGAGCCACCATGCCACTCTTGATGTTCTGAGACAAATGCAAAATACTGTCATTGCCAGAAATCTTAAATTAAAAACCTAAAACGCAATAAAGGTGCATGATATCAGACAGTATCTGTGGAGAGAAACAG
Source organism: Chiloscyllium plagiosum (assembly GCF_004010195.1). Taxonomy (NCBI): domain Eukaryota; kingdom Metazoa; phylum Chordata; class Chondrichthyes; order Orectolobiformes; family Hemiscylliidae; genus Chiloscyllium; species Chiloscyllium plagiosum. Next base: position 40,985,328 of record NC_057718.1, on the reverse strand, counting down.
TTTCTTACAGGTGAGGACCATTCCACATAAAGTTCCAGGATATAAATGCTACAGGAAGGATAGAGAGGGAAGCAAGAGAGGAGGGGGAGTGGTGTTTTTGATAAGGGATAGCATTACAGCTGTGCTGAGTGAGTGTCTTCCTGGAAATACATCCAGGGAAGTTATTTGGGTGGAACTGGGAAATAAAGGGATGATCACCTTACTAGAATTGGATTATAGACCCCCTAGTAGTCAGCGGGAAATTGAGAAACAAATTTGTAAAGACATCACAGTAAGAGTAATAGGCTGGATTTGGTAGGGGATTTAACTTTCCAAACATACACTGGGACTGCCATAGTGTTAAAAGTTTAGATGGAGAGGAATTTGTTAAGCTCATACAAGAAAATTTTCTGATTCAGTATGTGGATGTACCGACTAGAGAGGATGCAGAACTTGACCTACCCTTGGTAAATAAGGCAGGGCAGGTGATTGAGGTGTCAGTGGGGGAGCACGTTGGGGCCAGCGACCATAATTCTATTTGTTTTAAAATAGTGATGAAAAAAAGATAGTCCAGATCTAAAAGTTGAAGTTCTAAATTGGAGGAAGGCCAATTTTGACAGTATTAGGCAAGAACTTTCAAAAGCTGATTGGGGGCAGATGTTCGCAGGTAAAGGGATGGCTGGAAAATGGGAAGCCTTCAGAAATGAGATAACGAGAGTACAGAGACAGTATATTCCTGTCAGGGTGAAAGAAAAGGCTGGTAGGTATGGGGAGTGCTGGATGACTAATGAAATTGAGGGTTTGGTTAAGAAACAGAAGGAATCACCAGGATAGATCGAGTGAATCCTTAGAAGAGTATAAAGGCAGTAGAAGTATACTGAAGAGGAAAATCAGGGACATGAGATAGGTTTGGTCAGATAGTTAAGGAGGTTTTTAATGAAGGGCTTTTACAAATACATTAAGGACAAAAGGGTAACTAGGGAGAGAATAGGGCCCCTCAAAGTTCAGCAAGGTGGCCTTTGTGTGGAGCCGCAAGAGATGGGGAGATATAAATACAAGTATTATGCATCATTGTTTACTGTGGAAAAGGACTTGGAAGATATAGAATGTAGGGAAATAGATGGTGACATCTTCAATAATGTCCATATTACACAGGAGGAAATACTGGCTATCTTGAAATGCGTAAAGGTGTATAAATCCCCATGACTTGATCAGGTATACCCTAGAACTCTGTGGGAAGCTAGGGAAGTGATTGCTGGGTGTCTTGCTGAGATATTTTTAGATTAGTTCACAGGTCAGCGCAACAGCGAGGGCCAAGGGGCCTGTTTTGTGCTGTACTGTTCTATGTTCTAAATTTGTATCATCAATAATCACAGTTGAGGTGCCGGAAGACTGGAGGGTGGCTACTACTTAAGAAAGTTGGTAAGGACAAACCAGGGAGCTATAGACCAGTGAGCCTGATGTAGGTGGTGGACAAGTTGTTGGAGGGAATCCTGAGGAACAGGATGTACATGCATTTGGAAAGGCAAGGACTTATTACAGATAGTCAACATGACTTTGAACATGGGAAATCATGTTCTCAAACTTGATTGAGTTTTTGAGGAAGTAATAAAGAGGATTGATGAGGGCAGAGTAGTAGATGTGATCTATATGGACTTCAGCAAGGCATTCAAAAAGGTTCCCCATGGGAGACTGATTAGCAAGGTTAGATTTCATGGAATACAGGGAGAACTATCCATTTGCATACAGAACTGGCTCAAAGGTAGAAGACAGGGTGGTGGTTGTGGAGGGTTGTTTTTCAGACTGGAGGCCTGTGGCCAATGGAATGCCACAAGGATCGGTGCTGGGTCCATTACTTTTAGTCATTAATACAAATGATTTGGATGTGAGCTTAAGAGGTACAGTTAGTAAGTTTGCAGCTGACATTAAAATTGGAGGTGTAGTGGACAGCGAAGAAGGTTACCTCAGAGTACTACGGGACCTTGATCAGATGGGCCAATGGGCTAGGGAGTGGCAGATGGAATTTAATTTAGATAAATGTGAGGTGCTGCATTTTAGGAAAGCAAATCTTAGCATGACTTATACACTTAATGGTAAGGTCCTAGGGAGTGTTGCTGAACAAAGAGACTATGGAGTGCAGGTTCATAGCTCCTTGAAAGTATAGTCGCTGATAGATAGGATAATGAAGAAGACATTTGGCATGCTTTCCTTTATTGGTCAGAGTGTTGAGTACAGGAGTTGGGAGGTCATGTTGCAGCTTTACAGGACATTCGGTGGCACAGTGGTTAGCACTGCTGCCTCGCAGCGCCAGAGACCCGGGTTCAATTCCCGACTCAGGCGACTGACTGTGTGGAGTTTGCACGTTCTCCCCGTGTCTGCGTGGGTTTCCTCCGGGGGCTCCGGTTTCCTCCCACAGTCCAAAGATGTGCAAGTCAGGTGAATTGGCCATGCTAAATTGCCCGTAGTGTTAGGTAAAGGGGTAAATGTAGGGGTATGGGTGGGTTACGCTTCGGCGGGTCGGTGTGGACTTGTGGGGCCGAAGGGCCTGTTTCCACACTGTAAGTAGTCTAATCTAATCTAATCTAATCTAATCTAATCTAATCTAATCTAATCTAATTGGTTAAGCCACATTTGGAATGTTGCATGCAGTTCTGGTCTCCTTCCTATCAGAAAGATGTTGTGAAACTTGAAAGGGTTTAGAAAAGATTTGGAAGTTTTGAGCTATAGGGAGTGGTTGAATCGGCTAGGGCTGTTTTCCCTGGAGCCTCAGAGGCTGAGGAGTGACCTTGTAGAGGTCATGAGGGGCATGGATAGGGTAAATAGACAAGGTCTTTTCCCTCGGGTGAGTGAGTCCAGAATGAGAGGGCATAGGTTTAGATGAGAAGGGAAAGATATAAAAGAGACCCAAGGGACAACATTTTCACGCAGAGGGTGGTACGTGTATGGAATGAGCTGCCAGAGGAAGTGGTGGAGGCTAGTACAATTGCAACATTTAAAAGCATCTGGATGGGTATATGAATAGGAAGGGTTTGGACAGATATGGGCCAGGTGCTGGCAGGTGGGACTAGATTGGGTTGGGATATCTGGTCGGCATGGACAAGTTGGACCAAAGGATCTGTTAGGGTGCTGTACATCTCTATGACTCTATAACTATTAAACCGAAACCTCAATTTAACACTATTCTCCTCCTGCACCACACATTCCACCTTCGGATGTGTCCCCAGTCGCACTCCCACAGCCCCAACTCTATACGATCTGACAATCACTTTGACCACAACCTGTCAACCCAATCTGATCCCACCAGACCAATATGATCTCCTTGTTCAACTCCCTCCTCTCCCCTTCCCCTAACCTGTCCACTGAACTATACATTTCTCTACTCATGCCAAACCCACCCACCTGGTCCAGTATCCCATCCTGGCCCAACCTCACTGGACCTGACACATACTGCAAATACACACCTAGACTTACTCTAAAAACTAATTGACATAGCTGGCATGCTGACCCCTCACCTGTCTGGCAGCCTAAACCCCAACCCACCTGGCATTCTACAACTTGGACCCATATGCCACCCAACCTCTCATTCATTTGGCATCCTAACGTTCTCCACCCGTTTGCCAGCCAATCCCTATATTTACATATTCAATTCTTCTGAATAGTTGTCAAAGTGACTGCTGAACATTTAAACTACTGAATGCAGGTGAAAGGGATATGTTTTCCATCTGATCTGCTCCACTGCAGGCTGTATTGTTTCCCAGAGTTCATAGAATACCTACAGTATGGGAGCAGGCTATTCGACCTAACCAGTCCACACTCACCCTCCGAATAGCATCCCACTCGGACCAACCCCCATGGCATTTCCCATGGCTAATCCACCGAACCTGCACATTCCTGGATACAATAGGCAATTTAACATGGCCAACCCACCTAATCTGCACGTCTTTAGACTGCGGGAAGAAACCGGAGCACCTTGTGGAAACCCACGCAGGCGTAGGGAGAATGGGCAAACTCCACATAGTCGCCTGAGGGTGGAATCAAACTCGAGTCCCTGGCACTGTGAGACAGCAGTTGTCTGCATTGTTTTCTTACAGGATGTTCCTATCCAAGAAATTCTGGAGCAGAGCGAATCGAAAGGTAAGTGATTATTTTTTCCATCTGATCAGACTCAGAAACAGAGTTTCTGACACAGACTGGAATTTCTGGACCATTACCTCTGGGGAGGTCACATCCACATTCCAATGCCTGTTATTTCCTGTACATGCAGATTTCTCCCTATTGTCTTTTCCAGGAATTAGATAATCAACTCTAACATCCATTGTTTCATTCAATGCAAAATAGTGCAGCACTATCTTCATAAGTGTTTGAACATTAACACTGGTTCTTTAGGTGGGTAGCAGTATGCAAGTTTGTCAATCCCATTTCATGACCACAATAATGGTGATCATTCAAAGGCTGCAACAGGCATGGAGGCAGCAGGCACTGTATGTCAGTGTTTGCAACTCGTCACAGAGAGGTGGAACAGACACAACGAAAACAAAGAAAACACTGTTTGATGACTTCTAATAAGTCAAAACAGGACTATTCTATGCATCTTGACAGTGACAGAAGGTTGTCTGATGGGCCAACAAGTGCATTGCCTTTGACCAGAACGTTCACACTCACAATCCTTTAATATGTATGGCAACAAAATAATACTAAATGAAAAAGACAATAAAGCACAAGTTACAGTGTGCACTGTGAAAAGATTAGCCAGTGCTAATTGCAGAAATATTAACATTGCAAATTAATATGAAGAATCTTGATCTTTACAGCCAGTTGAGTCCTCAAGAAGCACATGACGATGCTTTTGGTACAACTGGGAATATATATACATTATTAAAATACATCTGGGGCACACCTTCTGTGCTAGTATTTAGCAGGGAAAATTATGTAACCGTTTATAGCATATTGCAGCCTAAGCATATCTATAAATATATGTATATAGTCACAAACAACAACTGTATATAAGTATTTTACATTACAGCAATCATTCATGACCAATTTTTATTTCAGTTTGTTGACAAATGATATGGATTGCTCAAAAATACACTTTTCCTTGAAAACTAACATTTCTAATGGCCAAGTTAAGCTTTTCCCCAAAATGTAACTGCTGAGGTTCTTACAGTAAAATGTAACACTAAAAATGCAGTGCAACAGAATTCCTGCTGTTACTCTACCCTACCACATTCACCCAGAGATGAAAATTTAGGATCATAGGCCACACTAATAGTGCCACAATAGAGGTCACTAACTCTTTACTGCTCCATGGAAAAAGCTACAGCCTAATCAGACAAAGATAAAACCTCTTCTACCATTTATACGTTTCATTGCATTCATAACTGTAACATTGTGGGACTTGCATGTTATTACAACTCCATAAATCCTGCTTCATACAGATTTATGCTATGCTGCTGACTGTTAGAGCCGTGTATATGCAGGGACCTCCAGGAGATCCTGGCAGAGATAGCTTCTGTGGTCATTTTCAGCCACCAAGCTCTCAAAGCGCTTGACTTCCTTCCCAGAAAAAAGTAAACATTTATATTTAAATCTAGCCACTGACTGTTTTTGTAGCTTTTAACATTTTCATTAACGGTTTTCTTTAATCCTCCCAAATAGCTGAGCTTGACTTTAATCTTTTGCTCTAAAAGGTCAGATTGCATCAATGGATTCATACTACCAAATAGTATGTAGTCTCTCAAAATTATTCCAAGAAAAGTTGGACAACCAATTCAAAAAGCATATCCAACAAAACATCTCTATATTTAGTATTGCTCAAGAAACAAGGCTGACAGGACTGGAGATAGACAGTGCCAGAAAATAGTGGGTACTGCCAGCTTACCTGTTTCTTGATTCCATTCTCTGATCATATTCACCTGTTCATGGCCTGGAGGGATTGTGATCCCACCTCATCCCTTTTTAAGGATAGTTAAGCTGATTGAGGATGTCATTCAAATCTTTTCAATGAGGGGCATTGAGATTTTTTTCAGGGCTGGAAGTGCTCACCACGGGCAAAGGTTAAACAAGGAAGATACACAATGAGTGCTTGTCCAGGCCAGCCCAAAGAATTACCTCAGTTTCATAAAAGATGACAGGAAGAGTGGGTAGTAAGCAATTAGGTAATGCAAGGAATCATCCCTCTGCTCACCTCATGGGGCGTAGGAAACAGGTTGGAATACATCATTGAGTGGGCCACCTGAGAAGCAGAAAGGCAACAGCTGGTAATGAGTGCCAGGCTCTCATATTTTAGGCTCAGTGGCAATGTGAACCAACACCTCTTATAGGAAAGGAAGGGCATTGGGCATCAAAAAGGCAGGAAGCTGAAGGTAGGGCAAGAAGGAAACAGAGGTCATACTCTTGAGGCAATGGATCTATCACTGAACATGAAAGTACCTGGAGATGATAAAGAATTAGGGCTGTTGGAGATACAACTCTCCAAATTACTAATCACAGAAATTTGTGACCTTACGCTAGTCATCATACCCTTTGATTCATCATCCAAGTCACTGTGGCCTCAAACATCTTTGCCTCGGGCTTCTTTGAAGGATCAGTCGCAGACTTTATTGGCATCTCACAAATGACTGCACCCAATTGTATTTCATAGGCCACAGATGCACTAAGGCTGAACCACACACTCAATTCACCAGAAACACACCCTCATAGGCACCGAGGGCAATAGGATTCGCCACCATTATTGGATTCCCCCTACTATTCCCCAAGGGAATATATATATATGAGTGGACAACATAAAAAATTGCAGAGGGAGAAGGTTTGATGTGTTGGTCATAGCACATGGAAACAAATGCAGGAATCTTGAGATCTAGTCTTGGAGAGCAGAAACTGCAACTGTGCTGTTGCTTTCTGACACAACACAGTGTTCAATATGCAGTCAAATCAGGCGGTATGTTATACACTACCTAAAAAGCACTTTGCCCTCTATAATCATTATCTACACCATGAATGCCCATTTTACCAAGGCTAACTTTTCCTGGTTCCATAGTCCTGGCTATTTCTAATCTCCATTCCTTTATTGCTTTAACGATCTGCAGAAAGAGTACAAGTGAGTATTGTGGTATATGAGTTTCGGTGCCAGTGTGATGTTAGGTTTGTACGTCCCAAAGAATGATGGAAGATGTTAAACAGTCACAACAAGCAAGGTATTGAGTCCATACAAACAATCTATGCTTGCATAACTCAAAATTTGATACTATTCTGCAAATGAACAAAAATTGCTAAATAATCCTGCATGCACAAAAAATGCTGACAATCAATTTGGGAGTAACAGCTGAGTTTGCAGGATAGCATACTTGTGTATAATGAAAATTACATATATCAGTACCGAAAGAGAAAGGATGTGAACACAAAATCAATCTGTTTCAACTCAACAAAATAGGTGAAAATCATTCTCTAATTCATTTTGCAGGACAATGCCTTGACTAATAAGAGTCAAGTTATCTGGTTTAAAGTTTAAATGGATCTTACAGTTAACTGCCAGTCATCATTGAGCTAATGCATCTTCCATGGCAACACCTTTATCAACAAGAGCCTACCTGTCAACCAATCAGCACATTCTCCTCATATAGTGAAAATATTGTTTTCCCTCTACATTGATAACCTTGTGAATTGCCCTGATGAACACAAGATGAAAAGCTGCAACAAAATGTGGATCTTTTCAAGTATCTTCAAGTTCTGTACTATCAATAGGTCATATGTAACCATTGTTCTTGATCTAATATTTCTAAAGGTATAAATACGCTTTCATTAAATAATGAATAAAGTTCAAACAGACTTGGTTGACCATTGGGCGAGAAACAGAGAGATGTAAAATCATAATATCGAAACGACCAAGTGTTACCATTAAAGATGTACTCATACAACATAAATTTCAAACAGTTTAATTGTCCAAATGCAAAGATCTATTGGCTGAATTTATCCATACTCAGTGTGGAGCCTCACATGGGGATCATGCCTGAGGAAATTATGGGTGCACTCCCCAATACATACCATCCATCATGCATAGAAATTCAGGGGAAACATGCCTGTTATTTCTCAGTATGCTCTCCTAAGAGTACAATTTCATAAACACTAGAATGCCATGTTGAAATTCAATTACTGTACTTTGATACATGTTTATGACTTCTTTAAAGCTTGGGCAAAGTCTTGTGAAAATCTATTTGAATCACTAAAGGCACAGCATGAAGTCTTATATAATAATGCAGTGGGTCATAAAAACTCTTTGCTTGAAGTTTCAAGGGTAAAATCCATGATCTGACACAGGAGCTGCAATCTGACTGCTATCATGGTGTGAGCAGCTGAATAGTTTGCTTCATACCTTTGATGAAGTTATTGCTTCCTGCCCTGTTACTGCTCACTCAATAAATAATCCCTTAATAAAAAAAATTGAAAAAAATACCAATTAAGATAATCTAAATTGGATGCATGACTAAAACGTTAAGTATTCTGTGAGTAAGTCCTTAGAACTCACTCACCATTCCAATCTTTGCATTTATATGGGCTTAAGTCCAAAACTACTCAAGTCACATTCTTTTTGGTCAATCAAAAAGACCAGGTCATGGAAGCTTCACTTATACCATGAAGCTGTGGTTGCTTTGAGCTGGTTTCTCCCCGGCATCAATCCCTGCTCGAAATATTTACAAATATGGGATGTTTCAGCCCTTAAGATGACCCTGTCCATCACTAAAAACATCACATGATTAAGGGGAAAAGAAAAATCCTGCTTATAAAGGAAACCTACTGGCACATTCTGTGCTAAAACGTAAACCACTTCACTTTATAGTATAATTATGAAAGATATCAAAATACTATCCCTTGAGGTTGGCACGGTGGCTCAGTGGTTAGCACTGCTGCCTCACAGCACCAGGGACCCAGGTTCGACTCCTGCCTCGGGCGACTGTCTATGTGGAGTTTGCACATTCTCTCCGTGTCTGCGTGGGTATCTTCTGGGTGCTCTGATTTCCTCCCACAATCTAAAGATGTATGGGTCAGGTGAATTGGCCATGCTAAATTGCCCATAGTGTTAGGTGCATTAGTCAGGGGTAAATATAGGGGAGGGGAATGGGTCTGGGTGGATTACTCTTCAGAGGATCGGTTTGGGACTTGTTGGGCCAAAGGGCCTGCTTCCATACTGTAAGGAATCTAATCTAATCTAATTACTAAAAACATGCGCCACACAAGCTAGAAATCTGTTACAAATACAAATGCAATACTATAAAATGTCAGCAAAAAATTCTCAATGAACTTCATCCCCAATTGTACACAGAAATAACTAATATTATATTAAATAATGTGCACGTACTATGTTTAAATGAACTTAAAAGCAATTATTAATATTTCAGATATGTTACTAACATCCATTTCTCTCCTTCAATCCATTTTACACTATTTGCATCTGCTTCTAGTACTTCTGTGTTTCATGAACAGACAGGCACTTTTTGATGCAATCTTCATTGAGTATTGAAGTAGTACAGAAGGTCTTGACTATCAGAATGGATTTTTCAGCAAAGATTATCAGCTGCACTTTTCGGTGTGCATAAGTGATTGCCCCAACAGTTTTCAAAACCGAGCGCGGGTGTTTTTTTTCTGGTGTTTTGGCTGGTATTCATCCTTCAACCAACTTTTGCAAGATTGATTGTGTTGTGATCCCAGATGATGTTACTTCTAGAAAACCCAGGTCCCAGACTAAAGTCTGGCTTGTTTAATCATATTCTTTATATTAATTATAGTGGTATTTCACTGATATATAAGTACTAAATGCTGCAGATTTGCTCTTGACAATAAAGCACAAGTTTATTTGAGGCTTTGTTTTTTCTGTGCTGTCCACCTTTATGCCTCTATGACAAAATAAAACAAAATTATTTACATATAACACAATATGAAAGTTTCAAAATACATGACAAAACAAAATCCGTCAGTTTGTAGTACTCAAATATCAGAGAGAGTTCCTTCTCTATCACATTGATGAGTTTTATGTAACTGCTTCCTTCAATTCCTGGACTTGAGAGATTGATAGCCTTTTCATTGTTTATTCACACAACTAAGTGTAAATTTTATTAGCTTAAAATAACCCCTTCAGGTTTCTACTCAAACACTTCTGCTCAGGAATTTTCAAACAAAAGCCCTTACCCTGAGGTAATCTATTTTACAACTGTTCTGAACTAACTCCTTTCTCCAGGAGGAACTGTTATCATATCTGGCCCCAGCTAAGTCTTCTTCCAACTGAACCCAAAAGCTTTTCAATCTATGGGATTTTCCTAAGCAAAGAAATAATTAATAGAGGATTCTTCTAAACCAAAAGCAAGCTAATGCCTTTCAAATTTTGGACTCTCCAATTGTGAGACTCTCAGAAAACAAACAAGTTCTCGTTACTACTACAACAGGGCCCCAGTCTGCTGCTTTCTGACACATAATAGCTTAAAAGCATAGCTCCAGCTAAACTGACAAGTTGATTGTTTAATCCTTCCATACACACAGACCAAAACCAAAAGCAAATGCCTCACTTGTATGGGCGAGGCTCAACCAAAGTAATTGCCTCTCAGGGGCAATGGGGTGAATTTCACATGCTGACAGCAGCCAGCCAACTAGCTCTGCTTTGTCGTCAGCACCCCAAAGAAATCAAGTTGGATTAAACTGGTTGTGTTTAAGGGACTTCTCCAGATGTGACTGTTGGACCCTTGGACTCAAATGGGTGTTGACAGGATAAGGGCCATGGTGGAGTGTGGGGTTAGAGGCAAGGGCAGGAAGGTAGATTTTGGTATTCCCTCTTTCCTAATGCCAGTTCCTCAAACGGGAGCAGTCTGGCAATGATGAGTGACCCAGGTCAACCACTGGTATGTCCAAGAGGTTTTGTTGGGTGACATTTGGGAAGTAAGAGAAAGGAAGTGCAAAGTAAGGGAAAGGAAATAATTGCAGTGGACTAAAGGATAATTAATGTAAATAGTATCATCAACATCTTGGCAGAGGCTGAAGTCTTCTTGAATAAAAATGCATTGTGGGCATTATAATATGCAAAATACAAATTAATGGACAAACACAATTGCAATAGCTTGTTTTGCTTTGATTTTGTTTTCTTCTGACAAAGCCTCACATTAAATGCTTGAAAATTAATTTACCAAAACAAAAAAAGGTAATGAAATTATTTTCAGAAATGATTTTGAGTGATTTCTTGAAATCCACAGGTCATATTGCTCAATCAGTGTGGAAACAGCTAGCTAAGCTTTACAGTATAAGACTAACTGCAGTAAGACTAGATAAAAATAAAAGGCTGACAGAAATATGCACAGATTTATGATTTTTAACAAGGTTACAGGAATATTCCTTTGACTTAAGAATTATCTTGAAGTTCAGTCAGAAAAATAGTAGAAAGCATTTTGTATGAATGGTAGAGAGCTTAATGGATTGACTATCTAATCACACAGTGATTTCATAATACTGTGTCATATACTGTGGCACCCCCTACACCATTGCACCACATAAGAATAATAAGTACCTGTAATGAATTGCCAATGACATATAGCTTCCATATCCTGAATTTAATATATACAAAATAGCAATTGGTAACAATGTAAGCAGTCTGCCATATCCCTTTCAATTAAAACAGATTAAAATTTTTATACAAAAGTTTCCTGGATCATATAAAAGGTTTCATGGCAGTAAAATAAAGCCCTTTTCAAGTCTTCTTTCATGATGTTTTGCAATAAGTTTTAATACATAGTAAGAGCTTGTTTTCGATAAAAAAAATCTTAGATATATTTTCTGGTAATATGAAGGCTATTATTTCATCAAGTGCTTCAAAATGAGATGAATGATTATTCTTACTTCTATTGATTAAATATAATTCCATGAGTTTGAATCATAGTTTAAAAGAAAGCCAACTGTTAAATACAAGCCCTAAAACCGACATTAACAGTGGTAAAATTAAAGTACTGATTTGACTGGAAAAAATGCCATAACCACATACCAGAACACATACCAGAGGAAAACTTGAAAGGTCCTTGATGTTTCATGCTGTGCAAGCACGCGTTACTTCAAACAGACATAAGGAGTGATTTCTAGATTAATAAATCTGCTATTTTACTTAAAAAAGAAAATACGTTTATGAAAATTTTCCCAATAATGTTGTAATATCTCAAGTAGATATCATCCAAAAGGTGCGTTTAAGTTGGTGTCATTCAATTTATGATGAATTACTGAAAAAAATAGATTAAAACTGAAACACAATAACTGACTTGTTAACAATAATCAATTTACCTTTGAAAATGTCACATGAAATGAGGCCAAGATATTATTTATTACATAGAAATATCGAAATTAGGAGCAGGAGTAGGCCACTTGGCCCTTCAAGCCGACTCCACCATTCAATGTGATCCTTTATTCAATGCTATATTCCACTTCCTTTCCATACTATTAATGACTTTAATACCCAACGATTTATAAATCTCTTTCTCGAACATACTCAGTGACCTGGTCTCCACAGCCTTCTGTGGTAGTGAATTCCATGGGTTGACCATCCTCGGAGTGAAGAAATATTCCCTCATTTCATTTCTTAATGGTCAACTCTGTATCCTGAGTATGTGACCCATGATTCTAAACTCCCAACTGGGGAAAACATCCTCCCAACATCTGGTCTGTCCAGCCATGTTAGAATTTCATATGTTTTAATCAGGCTTCAATCTCATCCTTCTAAACTCTTGTGACTTCAGGCCCAGTCAAACAAATATTTCCTCATATGACAGTCCTGCCATCCCTGGTATTAGCCTAATGAACCTTTGCTGCACTCCCTATATGGCAAGTATATCCTGTATAAGGTAGGGAGATCAGAATTGTCACTGTTTTACAGCAGCAAGGGTCGAGCATAGGGTTTGAGGACTCTGTAGTCAGGGGCATATATAGATTTTGGTGGTTGCATGTGAGACTCCAGCATGGTTGTGTTGCCTACCTGGTGTCAAGGTCAAGGATGTCTCTGAGCAATTATTTTGAAGGGTGAGCAGTCAGAGGTTGTGGCATATATTGGTACCAAAGTCATAGACAGGAAGAGAGGATGTCCTTTGAAGGGAGTTCAGGGAGTTAGGCAAGAAATTGAAAAGTAGGCCATCTAGGGTTGAAATCTTGGGACTACTTCCTGTACCACATGCCAGTGAGGCTAGGGATTAGAAGATCACAGAGTTGAATATTTGGCTAAACAGCTGGTGTAGTAAGGAGGGCTTCAGGTATGTGGATTATTGGGATGTCTTCTGGGGCAGATGGGACCTGTACAAGAAGAACAAATTGCACCTAAACTGGAGGAGCACCAATATCCTGACAGGGAGTTTTGTTAGTACCACTCATGAGGGTTTGAATTAGTGTGGTAGAGGGGCAGGAACCAGAAAGTAGGGTACTAAGTAAAACAATGGAGAAGGAGTGAGAGACTAAGGCTGGTAAGGCTAAGAGGAAGGACAGACAAGGAGAGGTAATTAAACACAGCATGGCCGGTGGCCCAAGGTGAACTTACTTTAATACAAGGAATATGACAGGTAAGGCAGATGAAGTTAGAGCTTGGATTAATACATAATAACATTGATGTTGTAGCTATTGCAGAGACTTGGTTGAGAGAGAGGCAAGACTAGTTTAAGTGGGGGAGTTGTATTAAGAAAGTCACAGCTGTATCGAGGGAGGCTTCATTACAGGCTTATCCAGCGAGGCATTATGTATAGAGCTCAGGAATAGAAAAGGTTGGATTGTATCACAGGCCTCCAAAAGCCAGTGTGAGATAGAGGGACAAATATGTGGACAGATTGTGGGAAAATGTGCAAACAGGTTGTTTTGGTGGGTGATTTTAACTTCCCCTATTTTGACTGGGACTTGCTAAGTGCCAGGGCTTGGATGGGGGAGAATTTGCTCACTGCGTTCAGGACAGTCTTTTGAAATAGTATGCAAATAGTACATCTCAGGAAGGAGCCATACTAGACGTGGTACTAGAGAATGAGCCAGGCCAGGTAGTTGAAGTTTCAGTGGGGAGCATTTTGGGAACAATGATCATAATTCTGTAAGTTTAAGTTACGTATGGATATGGATAAGAATAATCCTTGGGTGAAAGCACTACATTTTGGGAAGGGTAACCACCACAATATTAGACAGGAATTGGGGAATGTACACTGAGCGCAGCAGTTTGAGGGTAAATCCATACCTGGTATGTGGGAATTTTTTAAAGGCCAGTTTTGACCAAGCTTCATCAATTAGCTATGCAGCATACCTCCTTTACTCCCCTTGGGCAGGCCACCCCTGGTTTCCCTGTTACGTACCCACAGTGCCCTATTCAGCCCCTTTTCTTGGTGCCTCTGTTTTCACTACTCTCTTTTTCTCTTTCTCTCATAGTTTTTAAAATAAATTGGACTTGATGAATATTCAGTGCTTCAAGGTTTAAGTTTCTTAATTTGTGAACTTGTAAATTAAGTTAAATTAATTTCTCATTTTCTATCAGTAACTTTATGAAAGAATGTGAATGTATTGTTTTTGTGGATCAGTTTCTCTTAATGCCCAAGTTAAATTATCAGTCTAAAGTTACCTGTACTACTTTTAACCTGAAGATGAAGGATTATTGATTTTCCTATTCCATGCATGTAAAATTGCAGCAAATAGCAGGATATTTATTCTTATTGATAGAATTGAAAAGATCAGAAAGTTTGCCTTCATTTGGTAAATGGTTTAAACTCTTAATTTACAAACCAACATAAATGTCCTGATTCTGAAGCTAATTTGCAGCTTGTGGAAAGAGAGCTGTATGCATTTCTAATGATTTTCACTAATTCTACATGTCTCACGTATGAATGTAGTCTGTCAAGTACAAAAGATTAGTCAAATAAAAACAAGTGATTGTAACTCACATATTTATCTGGGTGTTTGTTTTATAAAGGTGTTGCAGTAAAGACAAATAGCTGAGTGTGCTTTGATAGCCAGGATCTTTGCTCAGCATAGGCGTTTTCCATATTGAGAATTAAAACTATCAATTGTATAAGTATAGGGGTGAGAGGTAGGTCATGTTGTGGCTGTACAGAACATTAGGTGGGCCACTTTTGGAATATTGTGCCCAATTATGGCCTCCCTCCTTTGGAAGGGTGCTGTGAAACGGTTCAGAGAAGATTTACAAGGATGTTGCCGGGGTTGGGAGGTTTGAACTATACAGAGAAGCTGGATAGGCTGGAACTGTTTTCCCTGGAGTGTCAGAGGCTTGAGGGGTGACCTTAGAGATTTATAAAATCATGAGGGGCATTGATAGGGTAAATAGACAAGGTATTTTCCCTGGGTGGGTGAGTCCAGAACTAGAGGGCATGGGTTTAAGGTGAGAGGGGATAAATTAAAAGACCTAAGGCACAACGTTTTCACAAAAAGGGTGGTGCGCGTATGGAAAGAGCTACCAGAGGAAGTAATGGAGGCTGGTACAATTACAACATATAAAAGGCATCTAGATGGGTATATGAATAGGAAGAGTTTAAAAGGGATATGGGCCAAATGCTGGCAAATAGGACTAGATTAATGTAGGATATCTGGTTAGCGGGTTGGACCGCAGGGTCTCTTTCTGTGTTGTCCATCTCTGTGACTCGAAGTGGTAAACATACACTTATCATAATGAAAACAGTCACACAGGAGGTGATTATTCATTTTCAGGATTTGGATATCACTGACATGGCCAGCATGTCAGTGCTCATTCCTAGTTGTCCTTCAGTGTAGTGAGCAGTCTTTTTCACCCAATGCAACTGTGCTAATTGTTTATAAGATCTATCATCTTAGCTCCATGGGGTTGGCCTTTTCTCATTCTCTTGTAAATATTTCAATGTCAAACATTTATCCGCGTCCCTTTTAAAAGGGTGTTATGTTTTTTGTAATATTATACTGTATTACTCTGCAGCAACTTTGAGTCTAATCCCCAAACTTCAGCAAAGACTCATTGAGACCACAGTAAATTATAATTTACATAGAATAAGCTAATGGCTAGATGACATGATACAGTCAGAAGCCAGATAAGTATTGACTTTATATTTGATAGCCTAGATAATTAGTCCTTTTTCATTATGGTCATTCACATGAAATTTTGCCTGTCCCCCCCTTTCTTAACTGCCTTATCTGATATGTATTTGGGAATCTATGGGAATCAAAGTCAAAAACAATGCAACTTGATTTTCCCATGTTTTAATTAATTCAGATGCACAGGGAAATAAGGATTTGACAAGTTGGGCTTTCTCCCATCATGCTTTGTTTGTGCCCATCCAAAAGACATCTTCCACAAGCAAGCCTTCATTCTCATAAACCAAAACTTGTCCATTTTTGACATAATATATTGAAAGTACCAGACCTGAAGACAAGCAATTTACTTTTCTTTACTGGAAGTAGAAGAGGATTTCCGATGTAAATATACTTCAATCCAATTTCTAGGGAGAGGTTGAATAGGCTAGGGCTGTTTTCCCAGAAGCATCGGAGGCTGAGGGGTGACCTCATAGAGGTTTATAAAATTATGATGGGCATGTATAGGATAAGTAGACAAAGTATTTTCCCTGGGGTGGGAGGAGTCCAGATCTAGAGGGCATAGGTTTAGGATGAGAGGGGAAAGATATAAAAGAAACCTAAGAGGCAACATTTTCACTCAGAGGGTGATACATATCTGGAATGAGCTGCCAGAGGAAGTGGTCGAGGCTAGTACAATTGCAACATTTAAAAGGCATCTGGATGAATAAGAAGGGTTTGGAGGGGTATTGGCCAGGTGCTGGCAGGTGGGACTAGATTGGGTTGGGATATCTGGTCGGCATGGACGAGTTGGACCGAAGGGTCTATTTCATGCTGTACATTGCTATGATTCTATAACTCTATGATTACAGTTCAGGACCAGAATATTTCTGTGAAGATAAATGATAAGGATGGTAAGATTCAGGAACCTTGGCCAACAAGAAAAATTGAGAGATTAGTCAAAAAGAAAAAGTAGGCACAAGGAGTGAGGAGAGCTATAGAGACCATGAAATGTCTTTGGCAAACAGAATGAAGGAAAATCCCAAGGTATTTTATACATATATAAGGAGCGAGGGGTAACTAGGGAAAAGGTATCTCCATTCAAGGAAGAAGGAGGGAACGTATTGGTGGAGCCAGAGAAAATGGGTGAGGTCTTTGAGAAGGACATGGTGGATAGTGAGTCTCGGGAGTGATACATTGATATTCTAGAGCATGTTAATATAAAAAACAGGTGTTGGGTACTTTAAAAAGGATTAAGGTAGACTAGTCCCCAGGACCTGACAGGATCCATCCCAGAATGCTGAGGGAGACAGGTGAAGAAATTACTGGGGCCTTGCACAAAATCTTTGCATCCTCATTAGTCACAGGAAAGGACCCAGAGGACTCAAGAATAGTCAGTTGTTCCTTTGTTTAAGAAGGGAAACAGGAATAATCTGGGAACTTACAGGCTGGTGAGCCTTAGGTCAGTGGTAGGGAAATTATAGGGGAAGATTCTTGGGGATAGGATTTATTCTTATCTGGAAAAATATGGACTTATTAGCGTGAGGCAGAATGGCTTTGTGTGGCGAAAATTGTGTCTCCTGACCATGATTGAGTTTTTGAGGAAGTGACAAAAATGATTGATGAGGGCAGGGTGATAGATGTTAGCAAGGCCTTTGACAAGGTCCTTCATGGCAGGCTGTTACAAAAGGTGATTTCACATGGGATCTACGGTAACTGGTAAGATGCATGCAGAACTGGCTTAGTCATTGAAGACATAGAGTAGTGGCGGTAGTGTTTTTTTTATTGGAGATCTGTGACCAGTGGTGTTCCACAGGGATCAGTGCTGGGACCCCAGCTGTTTGTAATATATATAAATGATTTGGAGGAGAATGCAGATGGCCTGATTAGTAAGTTTGCAGATGTCACAAAGATTGCGGGAACAACAGATAATGAGAGGAATTGCTAGAGGATTCTATACGATACAAATAGGTTGGAGACTTGAGCAGATAGAACAAACAAATGCGAAGTGAGGCATTTTGGGAGGTGTAGTCAGTAGGAAAGTACACAGTAAATGGCAGAACCCTTAGTAGCATCAACATTTTGAGAGATCTAGGCATATAGTTCTACAGTTTCCTGAATGTGGCAACACAAGTCGATAAGGTGGTCAAGAAGGCATATGGTATGCTTGCCTTCATTGGTCAGGACATAGCATACAAAAATTGGCAAGTCATGTTGCTGCTGTTAGGACTTTAGTTACACCACATTTAGAATATTTTGTACAATTCTGGTTATCACACAACAAGAAGATGTGGAGGCTTTTGAAAGGATACAGAAACAGTTTACCAGGATGTAACCGAGTTTGGAGGAGCGATTGGAAAAAATTGGTTTGTTTTCACTTCAATGTCCAAGTATGATTGGTATTATGATAGAAGTTTACACAATTATGACAGGCATAAGTAGAATGTATTTTCAGAGTCTTTTTCCAGAGCAGAAATGTCAATTACTAAGGGACATTGGTTTAAGGTAAAATGGGGTAAGTTTAAAGGGGATGTGAAAGGCAGGTTTTTCACACAGACAGTGGTAAGTGCCTGGAATGTGCTGCCAAGAGGAGATGGTGGAGACAGATACAATAGCAATATTTAAGAAGCATCTTGACAGAGATATGAAGAAACAGGGAATAGAGGGTTATGGACCGCGTAGAGGTGAAAGCTTTTTAGTTTAGAAAGGCATCCTATGTCAGTACTGTATTGGTGGGTAGAAGGGCCTGTTTCTGTACTGTGTTGCTCTTTGTACAGTTCTCCAGGAGTGCTCTCATCAAAGCCCTGTATAATTATTATAAGACATCTCTGCTTCTGAACTCAAATCCTCTTGCAATGAAGGCCAACATACCACTTGTCTTCCGAAAACTTGCTGTACATGGCTATCTACTTTCACTAGCTGGTGATCCTTTTGTATATACATTTCCCCTCTCGGTTTTTTACACTGCAGTGTATAATTTCACATTTAGCCACATTGTACTGTATCCACCAAGTGTTTGTCCACATACTCAACCCATCTAAGTCGCCTTGAAGCCTCCTTGCATTGTTCTCACAACTCTGTGTTTCTGGCCTGTCAAGCAATTCTCAATCCATGCCAATATATTTCCTCCAATCCAATGTGTTTTCATTTTGCCTATTTGCCTGTTACGTGAGACCTTATCTTTGGCCTTCTTGAAACCCGAATACATGATAGTCACTGATTGTCCCTTATCCAACTACTAATTAAATCCTCAAAAAACTCTGGAAGACTAGTTAAGCATGATTTCCCTTTAATGAATCCATGCTGAATTTGCCCAATCCCAGGAATGCTTTCCAAGTGTTCTGTTATCACATCTTTTATAATAGAGTCTAATATATTCCCCACCACAGATATTAGGCTAACTGATCTGTATTTCATTTTTTCCTTCTCTCTTTTTAAATAGTGGGGTTACATCTGTCATCCTCTATCTGTACGAATTGCTCCAAAATTTTGGAAGATGACCACCAATGCATCCAGTATTTCCAAGGTTACTTGCTTTAGTACTATGGGATGGTGATGATCAGGCCCTGGTGATTTGTCAACCGTTAACCTCATTAATTTATTTTAAAACCCCATTAACAATACCATTAACCAAACTAATATTGACTTTCATCAATTCGTTGAACTCATTAGATCTTTAGTTCCCTAACATTTCTGGGAAATTATTTCTGTCCTCTTTTGTGAAGACAGAACTGAAATATGTATTTAAGTTGTAGGAACAAATTACTGCAGATGCTGAAATCTGTACTGAAAACAACAAATGCTGGAGATCACAGTGGGTCAGGCAGCATCCATGGAGAGACAGCAAGCTAACACTTCAATCCAGACAACTCTTCATCAGAGCTGAAGTGTGAAGGGGACAGCATTTATGCTTTTGTTTGCAAGGGGTGGGGGTGAGGGTAGTGAGCGCAGGGTGCTGATGGAGAAAAGATGTTGATAGTTCAGATTAAATAATCAGAATGTGAGAACGGCAGAACAAAGGTGTGTCTCCTGCCAAACTTAAAAGAATAGTGAGTGGAATAGGGGAGGGAAGGACATGATAACAAGCTAAAAGAAGGGTAAGAAATGGGAATTGGTTCTCAAATTAGAGGTTTTGGACTCAATATTAAATCCAGGAGGCTGTAAAGTGCGTGAAAATGGGATGTTATTCCTGCAGTTTGTGCTGTGACTCACTCCATGGATGTTGTCTGAATTGCTGTGATCTCCAGGATTTGTTGTTTTCAGTATGTATTGAAGTCTTCTGTAATTTCTTTGTTTCCCATTATAATTGCCAGTGTTTCTGGTTGTAAAGGACCTACATTTTTCTTCACTCATTTTTTTTCTCTTCTTCTATCTATAGAAGCTTTTACAATCAATTTCTAAGATCCTTGCAAACTTGCTTTCATATTCAACTTTCCTGCATTTGATCAACCTCTTTGTTGAGTTCTAAACTGTTACAAATCCTCAGGCTTGTTGCTTTTTCTGACAATTTTATATGTCTCCTCTTTGGATTTAATACTGTCTTTAATTTCTTCTGTAAACCATGTTTGAGCCATATTTCCTGTTTTACTTTTACACTGGATAGGAATGGCTAATTGTAATTCATGCAAACATTATTAACTAATAACCATTGCCTATCCACTGTCAACCCCTTTAGTAAAGTTTCCCAATCCATTATTTCCTCATACTCTATAGTTCCTTTTATTTAGATGCAGGGCATTAGTTTAAGATTCAATTTCTTTGCTCTCCATTTTAAATGATTAACTCTACCATTTCATGGTTGCTCTTTTTCCGATTGACCCTGCACAACAAGGTTGTTAATTAATCTTTTCTCGTAGCACGACACCCAGTCTAGAATAACGTGCTCTCAAGTAGGTTCTTCAACATATTAGTCTCAAAAACTGTCACATATACATTGAAGGAAATCCTCCTTCACATCATTATTGCTAGTTTGGTTTGTCCAATCTCTCTGCCAATTAAAGTCACCCTTGGTGCATGGCTGCAAGAGAGAACATTCTTGCTTTCTCTTCAACAAGAGAGTGTTGGCAGGAATGATGAACTCCTCCAGCACAGTTCGTGGCCAATGAAAACATGCCCCTCATTGTATCTCATGCTGAAGACACTTCTCAAGTCAATTGGCAGCTCAAAGACAGGTGAGTGTTATCTTGATTTCATGAACGATCCAAGAAATCACACTACCTTTTCATTTTTCCACAAATACCACATTGATATTTCAATATTCTGTGTTTGAGTTGTAATTGGTTGTAAATATACCTTCTGTTGGCTTTTCCTCTTAACAGTCAATTCACAACCAAGCACAATCAAGACAATGAGCTAAATGTTCCCATTTTGGATTCGTGTTTTACTGAGTAAGAATCGTGGTGCCTGTTCAGTTATGCAGATAAACTGGAATGACATTTCTCATGCAATTGTCTGCTCTTCACTTCATTAATGAAGAAGCTTGGCTCTTGGACACCTTTCTCAGAGGATCATGTGGCTGGGGAGCTGGGAAGTATTTGCCACGGTTGGCACGTTCCAGTGTTTCCCACATTTACAGCCCAGCTGTAAACCACTTCAAACACTGCAATCCGGAATCTGCCCTTCACTCCGTGGTACTGGGCTGTCAACATGCTTAGAAAGGGAGGCTGGCAGCCCAGCTTTACTGACTGACGACTGGAGATGCTTGTGAATGGAGTCATAGAGAGAGGTTACTGCTTCATCCTGCCAATGGTCAGAGACCAGAGTTATATGTTTGTTTGTCAAAATCAAACCATATACTTTTATAGTCAGAATTTTATTCCCAATCACACACCCCAAACTCCCACAAAGCTGTCAGTCAAGAGGGGTCCTCTATATGTACTGTACGTATGAAGTCCCCAACATGACCTGCATGGGAGCTTAATGTGCAGGAGTCATTCCATGGCCCTTAGTGACCCCAGTGGAAGAAGATGTTGCTTGCAGATAAGATGGAATTCATTATATGACATTCTGACCACTGCCTCTAGACAGAGTAAAGTGCTGCTTCCCCTCGCCCATCTACATGGGATTCTATGGAAGATAAGTGACTGTGGTTTCTTGTGTGTTCCTCAAATCTTGACAGCACTGATGGCTGGAAGCTCAACAGAAGGAAGCAGCTCCATGTCAGCTGGGAGGTTGAGGCTTCCAAACATGCGTTCGTCATCCATTCAAGTAGCAGCCCTTATGGAAGCAACTACAGAAATGAGCACTGATTCAGTACCAGGACCCATTTGGGACTTTCCAATGAGTCTACTTGGGCAATATCAGAATCAAATTAGTTCTTCGGTGATGTGGAATAAGACTTCTAGCAGCAGGTAGCAATAGGGATGGAGGCATTGAGGACAGGAGCTAAGATGTTGACCAGGACCTTAGCCAGCAGGTGGCAATAGTGAAAGAGGGCAGTTGGAGCTGTTGAGTGACCTTTCACCAGAAAGAAAGTGTCTTTGGTGTTGAGAAGGCTGATGGTAACGGGGAGAATGGAAACAAGGGAATTCTTCAATCCAACGTAACCCACTTGGTGATTCCACGTTTATAATGTTAATAGTTCTTCATTTATACTTAATTTCCCTTCTGTTTATAATGGCCTGTTGCCAGTGGAATAAATAATCCCTGATTCAGGACCCATCCGTGTATTGAAATCTCATGTTACAGTACACATTAGCCTTTTTCTGTGAGCTACCCCAATGAAGAGTTTGTTATGGACCAGGCCAGACCCCTCAAAACATTTCAAGAATGTAGCCCTAACTTTGCACTTGTTTTAAACAAGTATACAGTGGATAATCCAGTAGAGGATCAGCTGGTCAAACTAATAGTTTTCAACAAAACAGAACTTATTTACAAAATTACCGAATGAAACACAAAGAACAGAAAACAGAATACCAAATAAATTATCCTATCCGAAAACCCAATAGGCTATCCCAACTTGATGATGCTGTACCAAAATATTTGCAACAATCCCCATAAACACCCATTGGCACAAAAGGTAAAATGAAACACAAGTTCTTACAGGAATTAAGTCAGAGACAGAGAGAGTCCAGCCTTTCTTCAATAACACACACACACACAGAGTATTAAAATCAAACCAAAGAATAGCTGAGATGCTAGAACTGGCCACTGCCCTTTCATTATACATGTGTTTCTTTAAACTTGAAAGCCTTCTGCATGAGGCAGTATCTGTTAGTTGTAAACAAATTGACCCTAAGGTCCATCCAATCTCAGATGTTTCAGAACCTGTGTCATTTATAACGTGTCTGAAAAAAAAAACAAGGACAACCTAAACTTGTTAAAGGAACAGGCTTGTCACAAGTTGTGTGTTCTGTGGAAAATTCATGGACAACTCTGTCCTCTGTCAAGCTGAGCTCTGCAATATTGCTGGGCACTCAAACCCAGTATCTCACCCAATGTAGATCACGCCTCAATGTTCTCTACTAAATTATGTACAGTATCTGACCAAATGGTTACAAGTGTGAAATAAAGTGAGGATATGGCTTCATTATACTTGCTTGCCCTCCATTGAATATCAAGGTTGCACTTCAACGATTGAACAATAAAGGTATAAGGGTAGGTTTATGGTGAGGGAGTGAGGAAAATTAAGAAGTGTGTGGTTACAGCAACTCTGACAACTCAGAAGAGAGAGAGGAAGTGAGAAAGGGGATTGGACATTGAGATAACTTTGATGGTTTAAACTTTTGATGTTTCAATATTACCATGGGTCACAGCATCAGTAATGGTCTTCCTAATAAGGTGTCTTCAATGGAGTTCAGAACATCCGGATGTGCCCCTTTACCAGTCAGCTTCCATGGCCTCTGTTAGAGACAATCTGTTCGGCAAGAGAGAAGCAAGTTCCTCAACGATTGCTGTACAATCTGTTTGGATGATGTGGCTGTCATTGATGAACAGCTGGCACTGAGTGTAAACTGGAGGATGTGGGTGTGAGATATGCAGCAGCTCTGTGTGTATATTACAGTATAGTGCAGCATATGAATGTTACGTATGCATCATGAGTAATTAAGGTGTTTGGTAGCTGAAAGATGAGGACGTGCTGAAATGAGCAGTGTGTCTGAGACAAGTAGAGCAGATTATTTTTTAAGAGGCATTCACAAAGTACAAAGTTCTTGTAAAAATATAGCCAAGTCCTTGGTGTTTGCATGCTGGGGACATTGATCATCAAGGCTACTTGAACTCACTGTTGCCACAGCCTGGGTCTGAAGACTGACCCCTACAGATACAGGAAATTTCGACTACTGTCCACCTCCTCTGCCAGACCTTCAGGGCAGCATCAGAAAATCCTGGAACCCAATGTTTCTCACATCTCATTATTCAATGTTTCTCAGGCCAGATGCATTTCTTATACAACTGCCAACCCCTACTCTAACCACAATGCTCATCCCCTTTAAGAGGTATACACTAGTTTCTACAGTGCAGGATACCTTTAATTGGTGTTAACACATGATTTGGACCTGCCATTCAGATATCCAGCCAAGAACAGCACAGTTAGCATGGGTTGGACACTGAATTTAAAGAGATTAATGATTGCACAAATGTGGCTAGCAGCCTGCATTGCCACCGAAAGGCACATATACCACATCCCCTGCAACAGTTTTCACAAGTTATCAAATTTAGCCCCTGCCTTTCCTGAATGAGGTTCATTTTTATTGATTGGCCAGCCTCTAGGTTTTACATAGTGCTCACTGACACCATTCTGTGGAGGTTATTGAATTGGATGAACCATGTAGTGCTCTGCAAGTGCCATCTACTAACTGCTGACCACAAAACCCTGGTTATTATGTTTTAATTAGTGACAAAATACTCTACTCTTTAATTCCCTCAAGGAAACACGGAAGCAGATATGTCACCAAAATGTTTGTTAATTGTTTGCAATCATTGATAGCAAGTTGCTTTCTTTTTTAATGTGACCGCAATACTTAGGATTGAAATGATTTATATTTATGACATCTTTGTGATCTTCATTCCACCATGTGTTTTCTCAGAACGATTTGCCAAAATTGCTAAATTATTTGAAAAACACAAGAAACAACATATGTTCTACTGTTTAAATCAGTTAATATGCACAATAGTTTTATAGTATCACTTGGTAATCCTATTTTAGTAAACACATAAAAAAGAAAATAGAAAACAGAACATATTTATTTATGAACCCCCATAAACCGTTTTGAAACAAAATACAATGCAATTGATATTTATTCTAGATTGTCATGTAAAACAGTCATTGATGATCTACTGTTTGGGAATTAGTTACAACAAGCTCTTGCACTGAAAAAGGCGTATTTGTGAGCTAGTTGTTTGGAGAATTATTCTTTATTTTTAATGAAAATTTTCCCAAGAAAAATGTATACATTTTACAACTGTATGCTTTGGGTTTTTTTTTGTATTAAAGAAAAATTTTGTAATTGTATGTGTCTTTTCAAATGAATTCTTCCACATTCTCTGAACTGCCAAGTTCGATAACATCCTCAAATCTAGAACTTGGCATCTGATCAGAGGCAAGTTTATCCTTCCAAACCTTTCCTATTCATGTATTTACCCAACTGTCTTTTAAATATTGTAACTATGCCTGCATCCACCACTTCCTCTGGCAGCTCATTTCCACATAACAAACCACTGTGTAAAAATGTTGCCCCGATGTCTTTTATAAAACTTTCTCCTCTCACCTTAAACGTATGCCCTCTACTTTTGAACTCCCTCACCCTATGGAAAAGACTCTTGCTATTCACCTTATCCTTGCCCTTCATGATTTTATAAACCTCTATAAGCTCACCCCTTAACCTTCTACGCTCCAGTGAAAAAAGTCCCAGCCTAACCAATCTACTTTCATTACTCAAACCCTCTCTCCCAGCATAACATTCTCATAAATCTGTTCTGAACCCCCTCCAATTTAATAATATTCTTCGTATAGAAGGGTGACCAGAACTGCACACAGTACTCCAGAAGAAGCCTCACCAACATCCTGCACAACCTCAACATGATATCCAACTCCTATACTCAAAGGTCTGAGCAATGAAGGCATGCATGCTAAATGCCACCTTAACCATCCTGTCAACCTGTGGTGCAAATTTCAAACAATGATGTACCTGAACCCCTAGGTTTCTCTCTTGTACAACATTACCCAGGGCCCTACCATTAATTGTGTAAGTCATGCCCTTGCTTGTTTTACCAAAATGCAATATTTCACATTCATCCAAATTAAACTCTGTCTGCCAATCCTCAGCCCATTGATGAAATTGATCAAGATTTATTTGTAATCACTTGTCATTCATTACAAGCTTTTACTTGTAAAAATACATTATTACTACTTAAATTAAAATTGTTGATATATTTACAAATAAATTTCAACAGCTCACTAATAAATAATGTGTAAAAACATGGAAGAATAATTTCTCCATAATATTGCCAACTACTAAAAAAATTGTTCAATATTTTATGAGTAAATACTTTTAATATATCTGTGTCTTTCTTTCACATTTGAATTTCAACTTGCCAAATTTGGCGCATTCATTTTGCATTATACATAAATTATAAATATTATAGAAATATGATTGGTGGCTGTCTGTAAAATCATTTGTGTTTTGATATACAATCTCTGAGACTCTTGTCAAAGTATAGATTGTGGGGCCTGTCAAGCTTAACATTTCTTACATGCTTTCAAGGTGTTCATAAAATACAATATAGCTAGAGGTGTGTACAGTAGTTAACACACACACCACCTTAGGTGAGAAATGGTCAGTACAGCCTGAAAGGTAGCATAACTATGATATCAATGTCAATTGCAATCAACAATACATTTCAAAATAAATATTAATGTTGCTCTTTGGCACAGCTGGAAGAGAGAAGGGAAATCGTGTTTGTTTCTAAAAAATAGTTTGCTCCTATCACTCAGTGTTCTGCACGGCATCTCACTGAACAGTGTAAGAAAACAATAACAAGTGTTTGACATGATGTTCACGCAAATCTATTGAAATATATTCTGCCATTCAGCCTTATGTCAATTCATTTATGGGAGTAAGAATAAACATAAATTGCAACATAAAAAGATAAACTATACCTGAAAGTTTGCAAAAACATTGTGGCGTCCAGATATTTCTGTTTGTAATTTAACTTCAGCCTCTTGGAGGAAAGAAACAAAAACAGATGGGTCCCTTCAATGTGGTTGCACAGCACACCAGTAAACATTCACAAAACAGAACAGATGTCAGAGGCCACACAGCTATGAGCTGTAAATTAACAGTCCAGTGTAGATCAAGTCTAGAAGTATATTATATAAGGGTGAAGAAATGATTCACAATGTCAAATTAACTATCTAAATGCTAGCTTCCTGTTTAGATTTCAGTAATAGGCTAATATATCTTCATGATCCAATTTAGTATAATACTGTATCAAACAAAACAGGGAAAAGTGGACAACTCAGTTCTATTTAATGAAGGGTTATACATTATTCGAATAAATTCAGTACATCTCTGCTATACTTAATTATCTTTAGTTCCACTCTGGTGCCATACAGGAAAATAGACAAGACTCTGCCACTGGCCTGGGTCCATTGCAATCTCTTTTGTTCCAGCTCAGGTGGTGTCCTGCCTTTAAATGCACTGCACTACACCTTTTTTAGCTGTACCCATCTTCTTTTCTAAACTGGTGGTGTCCATACAACGACAACACTTTAGCGCTCATCCAAGAGATGAAATGGTCCTGACAGACCAGACATTCCTCTGTCACAATGTCCTTGAGGTGCTTCTGAAAAGTCCTGTGTAGCAGTTCTTCATTGGTCATGTTTTCTCTCCAAGTGACACCTAAGATCTTATGTTGGCAACATACAGTCATTGCCATAGAGATGTACAGCACAGAAACAGACACTTTGGTCTAACTCGTCCATGCCAACCAGATATCTTAACTTAATCTAGTTCCATTTGCCAGCACTTGGCCCATATCCCTCTAAATGCTTCCTACTCATATACCCATCTAGGTGCCTTTCAAATACTTGAATTGTACCAGCCTCCACCACTTTCTCTGCAGCTCATTCCATGCACATACCACACCCTGCGTGAAAAAGTTGCCCTTTTAGATTTTTCCACTCTCACCGTAAACCTATGCCCTCTTGTTCTGGACTCTCCCACCCTAGGGTAAAGACCTTGTTTATTTACCCTATCCATGCCCCTCATAATTTTATAAACCTCATAATTTACTCCTCAACCTCCAACGCTCCAGGAAAAACAGCTCCAGCCTATTCAATCTCTCGCTTTAGTTCAAATCCTCCAATGCTGGCTTCACAGTGGTAAATCTGAACCCTTTGAAGTTTCACGATATCTTTCCTATAGGAGGGAGACCAGAATTGCATGCAATATTCCAGTGGCCTAACCAATGTCCTGTACAGCTGCAACATGACCTCCCAACTCCTACACTCAGTGCTCTGACCAATAAAGGAAAGCAAAGTAAATATCTTCTTCACTATCCTATCTACCTGCGACTCCACTTTCAAGGAACCAGGAATCTGCACTCCAAGGTCTCTTTGTTCAGCAACACACCCCAGCACCTTAAGTAATCTAATCTAATCTAATCTAATTACATGTATAAGTACTGCTTTGATTTGCCTTTCCAAAATGTAACACCTCACATTTATCTAAATTATCTCAGCCCATTAATCCATCTCATCAAGATCCCATTGTACTCTGAGGTAACCTTTTTTGTTGGTCACTACACCTCCAAATTTGGTGTTATCTGTAAACTTACTTATTATATCTCCTATGTTCATATCCAAATCATTTATATAAATGCCAAAAAACAGTGGACGCAGCACTAATCCTTGTGGCATTCCACTGGTCACAGGCCACCAGTCCGAAAGACAACACTCCACCACTACCCTCAGTCTTCTGCCTTTGAGCCAGTTCTGTATTCAAATGGCAATATTCCATGAGATCTTACCTTGCTAACCAGTCTACCATGAAGAGCCTTGTCGAACACCTTACTGAAGTCCATATAGATCCACTGCTCTGTCCACTGCTCTGTCCTCATCAATCCTCTTAGTTACTTCTTCAAAAAATTCAATCTAGTCCATTAGACATGATTTCCCATGCACAAAACCATGAAGACTATCCCTAATCAGTCCTTGCCTTTCCAAATACATGTTGCAAGACATCCCAGTATGTTACACCTTTGTCATTCTTGTCCTTGCCTCACTGATATTGATTGCAATTGGTACTACAATGCACACATGAAGTTGCAGCTTCATGGCTGTTTTGATGGTATTGGATTCCCTCTCTGTGTAGGGTCGCTAGAAGACTGATGCTGCCCTCTAAATTTTTGTGTGGACATCAATCCCTACATCATCCTCCCTGGAGATTTCGCTTCTTCAACACAGGATGTGATTAGCATTCTTGAAGTTTTGTTGTCCAATGGCAATGGGAGGTCTTGTTGCTTTTCGGACATCATTGTGTTTGTCTTTTCACAGCTGTCTACTGGTGCCAATGCAACATGATATCAAAGTCTGCATTGACTATCATCTTCTTCATGAGAAAATCAATAATAAAGACAAAAGGAATGGGGAGGGTAGGTCACTTTGCTGTACTCCTGTAATGATGTTGATGGAATCTGTGGTGCCTGAGCTTGTCTTGATGCAGAAGCTGGTTTCATACATAAAGCTCAGAAAAGGTTACTATACCACTCTGGGATGCTGTGTTGTCTTACAATGTATCATTTGACTGTTGGTGAGTGCTATTGAAATCCCACTTGAAATCATTGAAGTTGCTAACCAGTGGTTTGTGATACAGTAGACTCTGCATTGCTGAATGTAACCATCTGCTCACAGAATGATTTGTTAGCCTGGAAACCTGCCTGTTTACCACAAAGGTTATCACCAATGTCTACTTTCAATTTGTCGAGGAGTGCAGTGCTGAAGACCTTGCTAAGTATCTCAAAGATCCTAGGTATTTCAATTATGCCAGGTATCGCAAAGATATCAGCTATTTTAGTGTTCTTCAGGCCTTAGATGGCTCTATGGACCTCTGATCTGATCAGTTTTCCAAGGTTGATGGTCAGTTGCTGAGGCCTGGTGTGGTCATCAAACTCAAATATTGGGTGGAGAATAGGTTGATTGACCACCTCCTGAAAGTGTTCCATCCATTTTGCTCCTATTCCTCATCTGTCAGTAGTAGCCTACCATCTTCACTCTTGATTGGTACAGTGATGCCACTTCTTATACTGGTCAGTTCTCCTACAATCCTGAACAGCATCTTGAAGTAATTCAGATTCACTGCTTCTCACCTTTTAACCCTCTCGGTAATTATTAATCTCCTCCAGCAATACTTCGTGGCTAAATCAGTCCTGCTATAGGCTGTGTGTAAAGTTTAATACCAACAGAGAAGCAAGTTAATTTCTGAGGAGCACATTTTATGTTATTAACAGAATTGATAACATTAAATGGATCTGACATCAGCAATTACAACAGTCAAATATATGTTATGTTTCGTCCCTTTACATATCATACAGGGAACATATATGTAATCCTAGCATGATGTTTTGCACTAACAATGCCAAAATCTCCTGGAAAATCTTATAAAATCAAGTCTCCACATTTAGGTTTTTTGTTCTTTGAGTAAGCGGCCCCCTATAATTTTACTGGCCAGGAAAATAATTTCATTGGTCTATGGACAGCGATTTTTCTTTAGAATACTGTTCTTA
Organism: Chiloscyllium plagiosum; assembly: GCF_004010195.1. Lineage (NCBI taxonomy): Eukaryota > Metazoa > Chordata > Chondrichthyes > Orectolobiformes > Hemiscylliidae > Chiloscyllium > Chiloscyllium plagiosum. The sequence continues at coordinate 40,954,596 of NC_057718.1, read as the reverse complement.
ATACACTTTTCCATCAAATATTTTATGGTGATAAAATACTATTCAAGTATCGTTTTTTAGCCACTAGTCCTGAAAAACTTAAAACCTTTGTTACCAAAAAGCCAAACCTGCTCGCTTTCCATTGTAAACATTTCCAACCCTAAATTAAAACAAGATGATTTCTGGTGCCCACAGAATTAGTCAGTTTTAATCCTTAGTTGTAAAATGGAACATCTGTGTTCCATGAGATTCTGGGAGACTTGACTGTTGGTCAGCAGCATTGAGACTAACAGCTGAATTTGGGACTGAATTCTGAAGACAATAGGATCCTTTACTTTGTCTTTCATACACTCACACATTTATCAACAGAATTAATCATCTTGATTTTGTAAACATTCTAATTTTGAGTCTTTATTATCAAGGTTCAAGATTCATTTTGCTCACATTTCCAATTTCGTATGTGCATAACCAAAAACACTCTGAAATTGAAATAGTCCATTGGGGATCAGGAATTCAGGTTATTCTGATTTCCTGATAATCATAAACTTGACCCTCTAAAGCCAAATTGAAACAGAAAACATTTTAGGATGAAGTTTGTCTTTTGTTCAGTACAAGAGGATATCAGGTACTGTGTAAAGAGGATTCCCAAAGCAGTATTGTGTCATTTACATCCTTGCCCTGGAGCACTTGCTCTACCTAAATACTCAATTACTAACATAGTTGCATGTTAAGTATCTGGTTATTTCTTGGCATCCTAATAAGATGGAAACATAAAGCCATGGTGATAATTCATCCCACTTGTTCCACATCATTTCAGTTATAAAGAGTATGGATAGGTGGCCTCGGCTAAGAACTATAGAAACTTATGGCACTGAAAAATGCCTTTGGTCCTGCATTACTGGTTCATTGAAAGAACAGTCATATTTAGACTGACATATGTTCTTTTAATCCATACCTTACAACTACCTCCTCATCAAGTAAAAATAAAATATTGCATATGCTGAATATCTGAAATCAAAGCAGAACGTTCTGGAAAAACTTAGCAGGTCAGATTTGCTGATTTTAGGTACAACTCACATGACAGGATTGCAGCAATTGGGTTTTTGAGGTAGAGAGGCAACAACTGGACAGGAATCCTGCTCCAGATCACTACCAGTTGATGGTTACTGCACATGTCAGATGAAAATAGGTTAGCTCTTTTTTGGTGTCCACCATTTGAATAGCCTTGAACCATTTACTTTCAGGGTTACCAATGCAGATCAAACAGTTAAAATATTAACCCACCAACATCATGGAAGAGGCAAGAAAGTATTTTTTGAAAAAGTAAATAAAATCCTTAATTATCTCAACAGTAGCAAATGCTGAGTGAAGAAATGCTCAAATTTGCTGATGGGTTTACCCCAACATTGGGAGAGATTATGATGCTTTTTATCAGAATTTGTGGATTTTTCTAGTTCCTAGAAATAATTTTGGGTGATTCTGTGTTGATCAGCCTTGAATTTGAACAAGTTTAAATATTTTCTGAAGAACTATTTTAACAAATATGGACATCTGATCAGTAAAGCTTTTTAGAAATAAATTATTTGATTCACATTCGCCACACCATTCAGTTGAATATGAGTAAATGCTGGCACACAGATTAACATTATGTTTGGTCCATCCAGCTAATAGCTGCTCCACAAGAGTAAACTTTAAATTAAAGACATTGGTCAGGTCAGAAATGAGCAGGTGTGAGTAGGTCAGAAGATTTCTGAGAGTCCAAAGCATGAAAAGGAGTTTTTGCCCATTTTTATTGCAGCCTAAAGCTACCCCTTTAAGGGTTATGGATTATGTCATGACTGGTACCACTGGCTAGACCTGTGTGATGTTCACATTGCCTATTGGAACTTGAAATTGTGTTGGAAAAATACTCCAGTTTAAATATTTAGATGAGCCTGTTGCCTATTTTGAATGGGAGCACTGTCACTGAGTAGCCAAATGAGATACAAATAAAACAAAATCTACCTATTGCCCTAACATTCCTTATGAACAGAGTGGTAGGCAGTCAAAACTTAATCCCCTGCCCCCAACCCTTCTTTAATTTTTTTTATACAAGCAGAGTCGAGAGTGTGGAGCTGGAAAAACACAGCAGGTCAGGCAGCATTCGAGGAACAGGAGAATCAGCGTTTTGGGCATAAGCACTTCATCAGGAGTGAGGCTTATCAGCCTCATTCCTGATGAAGGGCTTATGCTTGAAACGTCGATTCTCCTGCTCCTCAGATGCTGCCTGACCTGCTGTGTTTTTCCAGCATCACACTCTTGACTCTGATCTCCAGCATCTGCAGTCCTCACTTTCTCCTAGAAAATAAGGAAAGACTGTGTGTGCTACTGTTTATACTGGCAATAAGATCCAAACCCTCAAGTATTCAAATGCATTCTAACATCAAGAAGAGCAGTTTCATGCTAATAACCAGAAGATGATATTCCTCTGTTCATATATTTGATGTGGTGGTTATATGGAATCAAACCTTAACAGCAAAACAGATGCTGCAAATAATGCATGGGACTGTGATATCGATTGAGGCACACATTTTTTCATTTGGTTAAACATTTCAAAATAGTGGGCTAAATTTATCTGTAAAAATAACAATGAAGTTACCAGCATTCTCCATTATTTCTATGTCACATCTTGAAATCACACATGGGCAGCTAGATTCTATTCTCTGGAGGGGTTGGCATTCTGATATGTTATAATGCCTGTGTCAGTTGTACTGAAAATCGTAAACATTACAATCTATTGAATCAGTGTTGTAATTGGCTCTGTCAATTCATTTGCTCATTTGTGAAAGATATTGGACAGTTCATATGAAACTCATTCCCATTGCTGCTCAATAGTAGTTCAAAACATAACATTTAATGCACATAAACAAGTAATAGACTATACCCAGATCACACAACCATAATTTATTAGCAGGCAAATAATTAGAACTAGGTGAAAGTGAATACTGCAGATGCTGGAGATTAGATTCAAGATTAGAATAGTGCTGGAAAGGTACAGCAGATTAGGCAGCATCTAAGGAGCAGGAAAATCAATGTTTCAGGCAAAAGCCCTTCATCAGAAATAAGAACTACTGAGCCGTCAATTTTGTGATCAACTCCCAAATTATTATCACAATTTGCTTTGTCTGTCTAATTTAGGACTAAAGTATCTGTCTGAATAACTGAAGTCACATTGTCTGCAGCTGCTTCACACTCAGATCACATTTAAGTGGCAATCTTTTCAGATACAAATGGCAGATTGGTAAGAGAGATTAAAGCCAATGCGATACTGAAAATGGGGTGAGTTGGAACCACAATTTGCTCAATGACAGGAAATAAGGTGTAATGGCAGACAAATGTCTTTCAGAATGGAAAGCAATTTTCACTGGTGTTTCACAGAGTTCACTCCTGGGTGGGATATATAATAATGATTTAGATTTAAATGTGGGAGGCATGATGGGGAATTTACAAACAACAGGAAAAATTGAACTGGTAATTGATGTTGAAGAGGATAGCTATTGATTGTAGGGAGATAGCAATGGTATGGTTGAGTGGGAAGGAAAACGGCAAAAGGAATTTAAGTCTGAGGAAGGCAAACAAAGCAATGGAAGACACAATAAGGAGAAGAGTTGAGGAGCTGAAGACCTTTGTGTGCATATCTAGAGGTCACTGAAGGTGGCAGGACAAGTAAGTAAGATGGTTAAAAAAGGCATATTGGGTGAACTGTTGAATACAGTGGCAGGCTGCAATGCTGGAATAATGGAAGCAGTTAGACTATGGCTGGGTTTTGTGTACAGTTTTGGTCACCACATTTCAGGAAGGACATATTCTCTCTAGAGAGAGAGTACAGAAGAGATTTACTAGAATGTTGCCAGGACTTAAAATTACAGATTTCAGAAAAGATTGGATAGGCTACAATTGTTTTCCTTGAGAGAGTGAGAAGTCTGAGAAGTGAATTAATCAAGGTGTACAACATAATGATAGGTTTGGATAGAATGGACAAGGAAGATCTAATTCCCCTAATAGAGAGGTTTATTACCAGAAGGCCTTGATAGTGATGGTAGAAGCATTTACAGGGGACATGAAGATGTATTTTCATCCAGAGAGTGATGGGTGTCTGATATTTACTACCCAGATTGGTGATTGAGTTGAGGGATTCTGCTTCAATGTAAAGAAACCTGGATCTGTTCCTAAAGTGCTGTAACCCACATGACTATGAACCATGACTATGCTTGAAAGTGTGAATAGAATAGGCAGCTAGTTTATTCAGCCAATGTAGATGTTATTAGCTGAATGGCTTCTTTCTGTGCTGTAACCTTTTGATCATTTTGTTGTTCTAATTGTTTTGGTATTACACCTGCACATTAAAATCTTGATTAACCCAATCCCAGTGATCAACCCAAAAGTATAAAAGCAGAATAGTGCAGAAGCTGAAAATCTGTAACAGAAAGTGCTGGAGAAACTCAGCAGGTTTGGCAATCACAGTGGAGAGAGAAACAGAGTTACTGTTTTGAGTCCAGTATGACTGAGTACTTATGACCACAAGATTTTAGGACAGCTGAAATTAAGTTCACAAGATGAACTGATTACTTCATATTTTTTAATTATTCCAATACCAACTAACAGTAACTCCGAAGATATGATTTCATTGTGAAATTGTCAAACAATTAAAATAAACATTAGTTATTAAAATATATTCAAGGCTACTTTTTAATAATCAAAATCAAGATTTATATTGAATTTTATTATAAATGAAACACAGAAACTAATTTAACAGAAAAATATTTTCCTAAATCTAACCATTCTAAATACTTAAGATTGCTTATTTTCCAACTTATTATCCAATATGCTGTGGAAAATTTCCACCACAGCACCCCTAATTCAACATTAATTTCTTTAATGCAGTCAGATTCACTCCATATGGTACAAGTACTTGAAAAATATGCAAGTGTTTCACTTAATTAATACCCAGCTCTTTGTGGACCTTTATTTTCTCCATGCACTGAATCCATTCTCCATTTAACTAACTATTGGACTGGGAATACTGCCAATATTTGCTACAGTAAAACATTTAGGAAAAAAAGGTCTCTTTGAATATTGCACTATTCTGTTTGCTGGCCACACCATCTGAACCAGTTTGGAACTATAGTCCTGGCAAACTAAATAACTTTAGCTGTAGAGAGGGTTTTTCAGTAAATTGTTGGAGGGGTTGGGAGAGGATTTATGTGAAGAAAGACTTGGAACGCTAAACAGAAAATAAAGGACAATAATACAGGGAAGTCAACAAGTAATGAAAACCGGGATTTAGCAAGAAGGTATAAACATACAGCAAAATAGTGCACCAGCATGTAAGAGTAGATAAGGTAAAAATGATAAAAATACAGATTAAAAAGCTCTTTATCGGAATATTCACATCTTTTATAACAAGACAAATGAATTGGTAACACAATTAGAAATAAATGGGTGTAATATGATAGACATTACAAAGTCGTGGTTTCAAGATGATGGATATTTGATGGTAATTGACGTTTCTGAAGGACCAGGAGAAAAATAAAGAGAAATAGGGTAGCTCTGTGAATAAAGATTGTGATCAGTGCAGAGTGAAAATGAACTTGGTTCAGAAGATTAACATTCTAGAGTCAGCTTGGTTCAGATAAGAAATAGTAAAGAAGAAATTCACTGGCAAGAGTAGTTTATAGGCTTCCTGAAAGTAGATACACTGTATAATTCTATAAATCATAGTTGTTTGCAAGAGAAGTACTGGAATAATTGAGGGCAATTTTAATCTTCATACAGATTAGACAATTGAATTGGCAAAAGTAGCCTGGAGGATGAATTCATGGAGTGTATTTGTGCAAGTTTCTTAGAACAATATATTCTGCATCAACCTGGGAACAGTTTATATAAGACCTAGTAATGTATAAAGAGACAGTATTAATCATTGGCTTCATTGCAAAGAACCTGCTAAGGAAAAGCAATCACAACATGAAAAATATTCACATTCAGTATGGGGTCTGAAACTAGTGTCTTAAACTAAAATATGGCAACTATAAGGGTATCAAGACAGTGTTGGCTAAAGTGGATGAAGAAAATAAGCTAAATTTAAGATGGTAGAGAAGCAGTAGCAGATATCCGTCGAAATAAACTCTTGCTAAAATCATCTGGTATATTCCATTGAGAAATAAAGACTCTATGAGAAGGATACCACTATCTGTAGCAAACTAAAGAAGCTAAGGGTAGAATAACATTGAAAGAAAAGTCTTCCAATGTTGCCTATATTAGTGGTAGGTCAGAGGTTGACTTATTTTTTTTTAAAGAAACCAATAAAGTATGACCCAAAAATAAACAGGATAAAATTACAGTATAAGAAATAACCAGAAGGAAATTTTAAAAACAGTAAATGTTTTACATGTACATAAAGGAAAAAGGTACCTATGGAAAGCATTGGTACCTTGCAAGGAGTGGCTTGGGAATTATTAATGTGAAATAAAGAAATGACAGAGACTTTCAACAAGTATTTTGTACCTGTCTTCACAGAAGGCAGCACAAAACACATGACAAAAATACGGAAGAGAGGAACTTAAAACGATGTTTAGTTCTACAAAAACTAATGAGTCTAAAGACTAACAGCATTTGATCTTAGGACCTCCAGCCTAGCATCTCAAGAAACAGTTGTACTCTCTCAAAATTCCCTGGATTGAGGCAAGATCCCTAGTAGATTGAAAATTACAAATATAACACCTCAATTCAAGAAAGGATGAGACAGAAAACATAAAGTGTGGTCAGTTAGCAAAGTATTTGTCATTGGGAGAATACTCAAATCTCAGAAAACCACAACACTATCACAGAATCACCAAAGTGTTATGGCCCCTCATATCTGTACTTGCTTTCTGAATTAGCATCACAATTTATGGCCATTCTCCTTCCTTTTCCCCACAGCCCTATACATTATTTCTACTCAAATAAATATCCAATTCACTTTTGAATGCCTCAGTTGAACCTGCCTCCACTTCCAGATTTAGATTTATTGTCACATGTATATAAAAATACAGTGAAAAGTGTTTTCTTGCACGTTATATGCAAAGAGTCACCATGCTCCAACGTCATCTTGAAACCTAAATATAATGTAAGGTTTTTCTGTAATGGAGTTCATCTTTCTCTCTTTTTGTTCAAACTCCACTGCTTTCCAGTTGTTGCTTGACATTGGCTGGAGTCTCTGAAACTGGCTCCTGGGTTTTCATAAAAAATGAAAGAATTGCAGATGCTGTAAATCAAAAACAAAAACACAAGTTGTTGGAAAAGCTCAGCAGGTCTGGCAGCATCTGTGAAGAGAAAGCAGAGTTTTGAAGAAGGGTTAACTCTGATTTCTTTTTACAGATGCTGCCAGACTTGCTGAGCTTTGCCAGCAAGTTCTTTTTTTTGATTTATAGCATCTGTAATCCTTTCAGTTTTTAGATTTTGGTGATCCTATGATGGTATTATGGTTTTCTGAGCTTTTGTAATGAGCTCTAGGGTCTTGGTTGCAGGCTTTCACTGCCATCATTCCCACGACCACCAAGCTAGAACCATGGGCCTGGGGATGCATGGGTTACATACAACCTGTTTTCCATTCGACACTCCTCTAGATGCTGCTGCCGCTGCTTCCACTCTTTCAGGTGCCCAGGCCTGGTGCCTCGGCTCAGCCTGCGGGTCCAGGCTGGGCAAGTCAACCCGGGACCTGTTCCTTGCTTGCCAGGCGACCTCAGGCTGGGATGGAGCTGTGGCTTGCTCGGCCCGGCATTGTTGTTGCTACTGCCAGTGTACTCTTCCTTCACCCACCACTTTGGAGAAAAGAAAACCGAAGATAAAAAAGAAGAAAAAAAGGAAAAGAACTAAAGTAAAAAGAAGAAGAGATACAAAAAAGAACAAGAGCTGATGTGGCCTGGGCTCAGCCCTGTTACTTCGCCATCATCTTGGAGGAGATGAGCTGTGAAACCAGACCTGAACCAGTCATTGTGTGAAAATGTTTTTATCTCGCACCACATTTGCTTCTTTCATAAATCACTTTAAATTTTACTCTTTTGCTCTTCATCCTTTTATAATTGAAAACAGTTTCTCTCATCTACTCTATGCAACATGTCTAGCAGATTTCCACTTAGCCTTCATCTCACCAAAGAGAATGGTCACAACATCTCCAAACCATCTACATGACCAAGGTTTGTCATCCATGAAACCGCTGCTCTAAATCTCTTCAACACTTTCTCCAAAGCATTCACATCCTTCTTATGGTGTTGTGCCCAGAATTGTACACAATACTCGAGTTGAGTTCAAACATGTACCTTATACATGTTCAGCATCATGTTTTTATTCTTGTATTAAGCAGACAGCACATAGTTTTATGAAAGGGAAATTGTGTCCAACAAATTTGTTTGCATTCTTTGAAGATGTAAGAAGAGGATGATAAAAGGGGAACCAGAAGGTGTAATGCATTTACATTTAATGAGGTATAATGTCAAATGCTGTAACACACGTTAACAGCTCTCTGTATTGTAGATGAGATATTAAGCTATCTAGAATATTGGTGAATCAACAGGAAACAGAGTTAGGATTCAGAGTTAGGGCCATTTTCAACTTTGCAAACTTGAATTAGCAGTGTACCATAGGGGATCAGTACTGGGGGCTTAACGATTGAGCTCATTTATATTAAGGGCTTGGAAGAGGGGACCAACCGTACTGAAACTAAATTTTCTCATGTACAAATATACAGGCGCATAAGATGTAGGATCAGAATTAGGCCATTCAGCCCACTGAGTCAGCTCTGCCATCTAATGAGATCATGGCTAATCCACTTAGCTACCTTAACCCCATAACCTGTTATCCCCTTACTGAATAAAAATCTATCTCAGCTTTGAATATATTTATCAACTTAGCTTCCTGATCCTTCTCCTCACTCCCCACCCACCCCATACACTCCAAATAGTTAAAGTTTAGTAAAGAGGATAACAGTCTGCAAAGTGATAAAGTTAGATTTGGTGAATGATAAATATTTGTCAGATTAAAGTATGTTGTCAATTTTGACAGAAAGAATAGAAAAGTAAAATAGAATTGCTTTGATACAATAGCATCTGGGTGTCCTCATACATGAATGGCAGTTTATGACACAGGCACAAAAAGTAATGAGGAAGATAAATGGAGTGTTGTCCTTTATTGCAAGGGTGATTGAGCATAAGACTAAGGATTTCTTGCTATATCTGTACAGGGCATTGGTGAGGCCACATCTAGCATTGTGTGTAGTTCTAGTTGCTTTATGTAAAGAGAATATTCTTGTACTGGAAGTAGTTTGGAGAAGGTTCACTAGGCAGACTCCAGGGATGAAAAAGTTGTCTCATGAGGAAAGGGTGAGCAGGTTGGATCCACAACATTGGAGTTTAGAAGAATGAGAAATGGTCTTATTGAAATATACAAGTTTCTGGGGCATAAAGTATCTATCCGAGAGTGTGTTTCAAGCTTGTATTTTGTTGATGTTGGAAGGTCTTGAGCAGTCAGGAGATGGATTAGTCATTAGAGAATTCTCAGTCTCTGACACAATCTTGTAGCTATTATACTTATGTGGACAATTCAGTTATGTTCCTGATCAATGAAGATTCGAATATTGATGGTAGGTGGTAGCGATGCTGCTGAATGCCAAAGGGAGGTGGTTAGATTCTTTTGATGGAGATAGTCATTGTTTTTGGCACTTGTGTTGCCCCAAGGTTACTTGCTGCTAATTCAGCATTAGCCTTTTTTCCAGCTGTTGCTGCATGCAAACATAGACTGCCTCATTATTTGAGGAGTTGTAAATGGAACTGAAACACAGAATTGTTATGTGCAGAAGGAGATCATTTGGTACATTGTGTCTGTACAGAATTATGACTTAATTTCATTATGCTGCCTTTTCCCCATTACCTTGGAAATTGTTTCTATTCAAGTAATCATCTAGTGCCCTCTTGAATGCCTCATTGAACTTGACCCCACCACACTTCCAAGCACTGCATTCTAGACCCTATTTACTCGCTGTGTGAAGAAGATTTTCTCACATTGCATCGGCTTACTTTGCAAATGACTTTAAATCTGTGCCTCTCATTTTTAATCCTTTTATGAGAGGGATAACTGTCTTGAATGCCTTGTTCATGTTCAGCTTTCATTATTATCTCATAACATGAAAATTCTAATGCACTCCTGGCTGGTCTCCCAAATTCTGTGGTCTGTAAAGCTGAGTTCATTGAATCGATGATGTTTATGCCATAATTTTCACCAAGTCTATTCACCCACTACTTCTCTATTCACCACACTGGCTTCCACTCAAGGAGCATATTGACTTTAAAGTTTTCAGCCTTATTTTCAAATTGCTCCATGGAATTCTCAACTGTTACATTTACTGTGTAAAAAGGCTCATCCTCACATCACCACCACATCTCTTGCCCAAATTTTAATTTTGTGTCCTGTACCATCGGCTAATACAAGCATTTCTTTTCTCTCACAATCTTAAGCTTGCTTTAATCTTGTACACTGCTATCAGACCTCCTCTCAATCTTCTTTGTTTTAAGGAGAGAAACTCCAGTTTCTTCAGTCTAATCGTTTAGATAATATCCCTCATAACTGGGACTATTTTGGTCATCTGCATCATCTGATAGATCTTCATATCCTTCTTAAAGAGTGGTGACCAGAACGGAATACAGTGTTCCACTTGTGGCTGAATCAGTGTTTTAAAAAGATCAACAATAGCCTCCATGTTTTCGCACGGAATAGCTCGTACGGTATTTATGAAGCCAAAGATGACATATGCTTTTCTTACTACTCTCTCAACATGTCTGACCACCTTCAAAAATCTAGATGCATGAACCTCCAGGTTTTGCTGTCCCTTCCCATTCTCTTTAGGCCATTAGATCCATATTGGCCATCCCATCTCTTCTGCCAGTGTATCATCTCATACTTCAAAAACAGAAATTGCTGGAGAAAATCAGCAGGTCTGGCAGCATCTGTGGAGAGAAAGCAGTGTTAGCATTTTGGTCCAGAGCTGTTGAGTTTCTCCTGCAATTTCTGGTTTTGTTTCAGATTTCCAGAATCTGCAGTTGTTTGTTTTATTGTTAATATTTCATACCTCTTTATACGAAAGTCCATTTTCCACTTCAGCACCCAATCTATATTTTTTTGCAGTTGTTTGGAATCAATCCCACAGATTATGATATCTCCAATTTTGGTGTCATTGGAAAAATTTGAAATATCAATTTTTATTTCAATATCCAAGTTATATTGAAAACAGTGGTTTTAGTACTGACCCTTTGGGAACACCACTGTCTCCCATCCTCCGATCGGGAAACCAACCATTTACCACAATCTGCTTCTGTTTATTCAATATGTTTTAATGAAGTTCCCACTGTAATTCCTATTCAATGGTCCTTGATTTTCCTAACCAGTCTTCCTGTGGTACGTTCTCAAACACTTGCTTAAAGTACATATAGATAGCATCTATTGCATTGACTTTAATTCTTCTATGTCTGTTTCATCAAATATTGCCTTGAATCCAAGAGCAGTTACTCTCACTGCACCTCTGCAACTCAATTCTTATGTTGGTGTTTGAACCAAACCAAAGAGATCTGAAGCTTAGTGGTGCTGGCAGAACCCAAACTGAGCATAAGTGAGTATGCTGCACTTTGACATCTCTGTCCTTGACCGACTGCAATGTTCCAATGAATCTCAATGCAAATCAAGGGACATTATTTCATCTTTTTCACTCTCCTTCATTTCACCTACTTAAAAGGCGAAATTTTAATTTTTTCTCAGGTCTGATGAAAGGTCGTGACTTGAAAAGTTCACCTGTTTCTCTCTCTACAGATTCTGTCATACTTGTTATGTATTTCTAGTACTTTCTGTTGTTATATCAATGAGTAAGTTATTGATGATTAAGCATCACTTGATAGTACTGTTCACAATCTCTTCCATGCTGATAATTGCAAGAGGCTTTGGCTAGCTTGGATTTGCCCTGCTTTTTGAGGTGAGGACAAAACTGGGAAATTTTCTATTATGTGCTGTATGTGATGAAAAGCGTATAATATATACGTTATATTTTGAGATTAGGATTTCAAAGTAGAGGCAGATTGATATTGGTCAATTCTGTAAAGGATGATTTTTCAACAGATCAGAAAATCATTTGGAAAATGACCTAAATTTATCAGTTCCAAGAATGATGTGATTGCATGTGATTCCACCCTGCTAAACCCCTGACATGTCAATGGGTAAACAATTATACTGTTGCAGTTATAACAGACAGAGTAATACATTAAGCCACCTCTGACTTCAGAACAGACGATTCTAAGTTTGCATTCAGAAGAACCCGGTGTTGAGTTCAGAAGGTAAAACAGTTATTCCTAGCCAGGGAATCAAGGGAGGTTAGGGGGACCTGTCATCTCAGAAGTGGTTTCTGGTCTGTGGAGCTTCCAAGTCAGGAAAGTTTGGATGGAAATCTTCAAGTTGTTAAAACTGAGAAACAGCAGTCTATCAGAATTGTGAAACATCATGCAAACAGACCCAAAAAGGAAACATAACATTGTCTTCATGGTTCAAGAAAAAAACAAGTGGGAAAAGTCAGCTGAGTACAAATGTTAAGAAAAAACAGTGAGAGGAAGAACACTTCCCTAACATTGAGACTTTGTACCAGGTAGTGTTGGGGAAAAGGTTAACAAGTTGTTTGCTGGAAAAGCTCAGCAGGTGTGGGTAAACATTTCAGGTCGAGTAACTTCCTCAGTGGTTCCAATTCTGACCTAAAGCAGTTGTGTCTCTGATTTACAGCATCTGCATTCTTTTGGTTTCTAACAATTTGTTTTGATTTTTGTGTTAAGATCTTTCTAGCTGACGCACATACATACACGCAATTAGTTTATTTGTTTTTTTATATAATAAACTTGTGTTCTATTGATAATGAGTATCTGCAGCCCCACATGAATATATTTCATTGCCTGACCACTATATTAGCCAACTGCAAAATCAAAATATGATCGATCAAGCCAGGTTTCCTGCTCAGATCAGACTTATGCAGTATCACCAACAGTTGGGATCATAATAGGTACATACCAGCATTGAAAAGTGTGGTGCTGGAAAAGTGCAGCAGGCCAGGCAGCATCCGAGGAGCAGGAGAATCGACGTTTCGGGCATAAGCCCTTCTTCAGGAATTCCTGAAGAAGGGCTTATGGCCAAAACGTCGATTCTCCTGCTCCTCGGATGCTGCCTGGCCTGCTGCGCTTTTCCAGCACCACAGTTTTCAACTCTGGTCTCCAGCATCTGCAGTCCTCACTTTCTCCTAATGTACCAGCATTGTAACTATAACTGAAGCAGCTTGGTAGAGGTGAAGCTGATATTGACCAATGGAAATCTTCAGCAATGCAGCCAGAATGGTATTGTGGCCTAATGTCTTTAATATACTCAGCTATTTTAAGAAAATACAGATTGATTCAGATTGGCTTTTATATGGTAGGAACATCAAGAGGAGGCTGAGTTATACATTTGGCTAAACCCCACAGTAGTCTTTTGTACTCCTGTTGTGTGCCAATATCACTGAGGATGGGAATGTTGAAGTATCCTCCGCTTTCCACTTGTTTTTCTTTTTTTCCATCATCATGACTGGCTGTGGCAGGAATACCTATCTGTCATATGATTGTTTACTGTTGTCTGAAGTACGTTACGTCCACTATTTATCTCACAGTTCACAACTCCAAACCAAAGGTTATAAATAGAATAAAACAAAATAATGAAAAATCAGTAAGGGGGCCTAACAAGATGAACCAACATATGGGGCTCATGATGGAGGATTCATGAGTTTGAAACACCGGCTGAAATGTATGATTTCATATGACAATGTCAGACTGTTGTTTGGGAAGTCAATGGGATAATTTTCACAATTTTGGCACACACCCCAGATGTTAGTTGTAGGGGTGGTTTGCAGGGTCAACTGAATTATTCCTTGGTCCATCTGAATCCAATGTCCCAGTACAGTTAAGTGATCCACTTGCTTTTATTGTTCTGTTCTTTCATCTGTAGTTTGGCACAACAGAGAGGCTTGCCATCCTATTTCGGAGTACATTGAAGATTTAACTGCCTTGCTATGGTTCTGGCATTACACACAGATTATATTTTGTTCTCAAAGGACATTAGTGAATCAGACATATTTTTACATTAATCTGGTAGTTTCATGGTCACTAATAATGATAATTGCTTTTTAATTCCAGATTTATTTCATTAACTGAATTTAAAGTTTCCAGCTGCCGCATTGGGATATGAAATTATATCTGCTAACCATTAGCCCAAACCTCTGAATTACAAGTCTATAATGGTAAAGCTTGTGACCTTCTATTTTTCCAATTGCCTGCTGAACGAAGAGCAATTCTGGCACTTTTTGTTATTATTCTAATACTAAATGGCATTTCCAGTATTCTCATCTGGAACATCTTCACCCTTAACCTGAATTATGACTTTACCATTGAAGTATCAGCAGTACAGAGAATTTTGAGCACTACTTCACTTTATATCATGTTTTACTGTTCACTTGCTGCTGGAGCTATAAAGAGGACTGTTGAAACACTTACAGAGGCTTTCCAAAATGCTTTGTCAAGGCTTCGTCAAAATTGCAAGATCATTTATTCTGGAACGTCTCTGAGGACTTCACGTAAAGTAAAAACTAAATGCTGTGCAGCTTTACATTATTTGACAGGAGTCATCATGCAAAAGGAAATTCTCAGACACCAGCACCTTGTTAGTATTAAGACCAGGTGATGAGGTTTAGGATGACTTCTCTCTTTTCCCACACTGTGTTTGAGCGCAACAGCTTTTTTGGTGAAGGTAATGTTAAACTTAACACTATCTAAAGTCATGGAAACCAGACAATTGATTGACTGTCAAGAATTTCATAATTCAAACCTGTGTGATAATACCACATACTGGAAGATGAAAACTTCTCCTGCCATTTAGCCAGCTTGGAAAGACAATGGAGCTAGATTCCAGAATGTCCTCTGAACTAGATTTCAATCGCTGCTTTTGAACACCAGAGGAGAGATTTTAAAAAATGAATGTGTAACTAAGAACTGGAAGTCTCTTTCACTCTCCATGCCTGTTTCTCCCACCACCTCAGAAAAAAGTACACAGTGAAGAGGAAAACTGTGGAGTCAAACTTTCATCAGGAACTCAAGGGTACCTATACAGAAGTGGGGTCTGGAGATGCTGCAGATTACAGTCAAGATTAGAATGGTGCTGGAAAAGCACTGCAGGTCAGTCAGCATCAGAGGAGCAGAAAATCAATGTTTTGGGCAAAAGTCCTTCATCAGGAATCTATATCAGGAACCTACAATATCTATACATTTTGCCATAATTGAGCACATCAGTTCACAATTAAACAACTGTAGATTTTGGTTATAACAACTCAAGGACTCTAAGGACTTGTTAATTCTGTAGCCTTTATTTTTGCAACCTGCAGCACTCTCCCTTTTAAACTTATTACAGGAGTACTGGAATACCAGCCTCAGCAATTGTCCAATAATCCCAGATCATCATAGTTCTGCTCTCTCGTTAGAGGGAGGCAACTCATGGGGGTATAATTTGAGGGTCATCACACCTCAGGCGAGTGTAGAGATTCAAGGTGAACAAATAGCTACTGTTAAGTGTAATTCCATGATTGGATGGCTTTTGCTGAACAATTCTGACTGTGCTAACTGCTGCACAAACAAACAATTGAAGATAATCACGCATGCTCTTAATGTGATACATTTACACCTGCGAGAAGAAGTGTGCATTTGTGCACAGGGGCCTGTTCTCTGTAAATGAAATTAATATATTCAAACCTTGGGTCTTTTTAAAATTACATAGCCTCTAGATTGATTACCTCTTTCTTAGCAGTTTTAAACTTTGTAACTTCTACTCCCTCACAATCTTTCCTTCCTCATTAAAACTATCATTTGAAACTTAAATTTTGTAAGAATGTGCACGTATATAATTCATTTTTGGCTACACTTGGACGATATTTAATCCAAGTGATGGTAGTTTGACCTGGGTAAAGAGATGCCAAGTGCACCCATTACAGCACCTTAGAAAGGCCCTGCAATCAGGCACTTAAACAGCTTCTCTAGCTTTCCTCAGGAGGAAAACTGCACAATAATCCTGGAGGTTTAGAAATTCCACCCTCCTCAGCCTTAGAGCTGCTGGGCTATCAGACATAGAACATTAGATTAGCTTCTCTAGCTTTCCTCAGGAGGAAAACTGCACAATAATCCTGGAGGTTTAGAAATTCCACCCTCCTCAGCCTTAGAGCTGCTGGGCTATCAGACATAGAACATTAGATTAGATTACTTACAGTGTGGAAACAGGCCCTTCGGCCCAACAAGTCCACACCGACCTGCCGAAGCGCAACCCACCCATTCCCCTACATTTACCCCTTTATCTAACACTACGGGCAATTTAGCATGGTCAATTCACCTGACCTGCACATCTTTGGACTGTGGGAGGAAACCCACGCAGACACGGGGAGAATGTGCAAACTCCACACAGTCAGTCGCCTGAGTCAGGAATTGAACCCG
>NC_057718.1:40932086-40934760 GCF_004010195.1 Chiloscyllium plagiosum | reverse complement strand
TGCACTCTCTCCCTATTCCTTGCCTCACTGTCACGTGGCACCAGCAACAACCCAGAGATGACGACTCTATCCGTCCTAACTTTTAGCTTCCAGCCTAACTCCCTGAGCTCCTGAATGACCTCCCCACCCCTCTTCCTACCTATGTCGTTGATGCCAATGTGCACCACGACTGCTGGCTGCACACCCTCCCCCTTAAGGATTCTGAAGACATGGGAAGCTGTTCATTGCAGGCAGTGGGATTGAATGGTTGCTGCCAGCAATGGACATTCCAGAGGTCCAGGATCAGCAAGGGATCCCAGCTACATGGCAGTGAGAAATCGAAGGAGGTTGGAATGGAAAGATGGAAGAAGAAGGATTGGCAGCAAGGGCAACATGTCGGACTAGATACTGAGTGCCTTTGAATTAGGAACCTCCACTGGAAGCCCACATGTAAATCTGACAGGGCTTTGCAATTTGGCTCCCTCCATGAACAGTTCCCAGTTTGCAGCTGGTTGAATACCAGTGGCATTAGCATGATGCCCATAATTTGGCATTGATTACCACCTAACGGCCTCAGATGGCAGCAAGTTAGAAAGGTTATCCATGAGTCTTCCCACACCAGATCTAATTGGGGCAGACATTCTCCCTTCTCACTAAATACCTTCATACCTCCAAACCTTTCTGTGGAAGTCTTAAATTACACCTGTGTTTCTCGCTCCCTCCTTTTAATTTTGTATCTGTTTCTCTCTCCCTCTCTTGTATTGCTCTATCTCTCTCTTGTTGTCTGTTATTCGTTTTGAACTCCTGGAGTTTACAGTGGATTTGTGATGACCTCAGTGCTAACATCCTCACAGCCAGCAATGAAATAGTGGTTCTGAATAGTCAAACATGAGTGAAATCAAGGTAAAGTGGTTTGATTGCAAGCTACAACATGCCTGGTACTACACAAATCATGCAGCTGAACATCACTTCTTCCTGAATGCAATAGCATTCAGGATATCAACCACCTATTCTGGTTAGATTCCTACAAAAACACAGCAGTAGGGTTGCCATTCCTGTAGAATTGGCATGAAGTCTCCATTGAACAAAGGTTAATCTCCAGGATATTTTTGCAAGCCAGAATCTATGGGTTTGGTTTAAAAGGGTAGAGGAACAATTACAAGCGGGTCTTAAGCTAATGATTCTCTTGTCTTAACAAGATGTAATTTATTGCATGATGGCAATTAGGTACAAGTTGCTAGTTAGATATTGTTACTAAGATACAGGAGACATAAATGACACAACTGTCCCTTTTGCAATGCTGAGCAATTTTCCTGATTATCCAACCCAAGGAGGTATGACTTCAGATTGGGAGCAGCTTAATGTAGCCTCCAACATTAACTCCTTCAGAACAAATCTCTCACAACAAAATGGGCGTTTTCTTCTTCCACTTGCTTTGAACAACTTTGTTTATCCATCCCAGTTAGAATGGATGAATGCTGTTTTACTGACAGTCAAGAACAATCCAATCACCTTTCCATTGATATAAGAATGTGGTATACAAATACAGACAGACTCGATAATCGGTGGTGGGTGTTTTGGGACACAAGGTGGGCGGAGGAAGTTATGTGGATAAATCTGCAGGCATATCTTCAATCAGAGTTGGCAACCCATGTTAAGACTAGGGTTAAAAATTACTCTCATTAATTTAAAGCAGCCAGGAATAATTTAGAACTGAAAATTGAGCACAAAATTAGACTTTCTGGTGCAGTGTAATCAGGTATTCTTAGTGAATGATTACATAATTATCCAATGTCGTGAAATACATTTTTTAAGGAAAAGAAAGATGTCTTGCAAGATTTTCTTGGATGACAACACGACCCCTTTAATATTGTCAAAAAACATTTTATGCTGCATGCGGTGTATATTGTGGGTGGTTAACCACAGGCCATAAACCAAATTTTGTAGATTTTAAACAGAACCATGTTTGACATTATCTATAATCTTGTTCTCTAAAGAGCACTGGAATTCTGTCAGCATACCTTTTCACTTTCGCAAATTATGACTAACATTCCTTCTCAGAGGAAGCCATTCCAATACACACAACACTTATGTCATTTACAAATAGTGTAACGCATGAATGCAAATACAATCCCTTTTTCTCTGTTCAAATAATGCGTCCCTGAGGATGTTTTGGGAAAATATACACACATTATTTTGAACTAACATCAGCCTGTTCAGTGTAAGAACCAGAAATCATAAAGTTAGATGCATTAAAAATAAAGATCTGCATTTATTTAGCACTTTTCAAGACCACTAGTCATCTCAAAGGGCTTAAAGTCATAGAGTCATAGAGATGTACAGCATGGAAACAGACCCTTCGGTCCAACCAGTCCATGCCGAACAGATATCCCAACCCAAACTAGTCACACCTGCCAGCACCTGGCCCATATCTCTCCAAACCCTTTCTATTCATATATCCATCCAAATGCCTCTTTAATGTTGCAATTGTACTAGCCTCCACCACATCCTCTGGCAGCTCATTCCATACACGTACCACCCTCTGCGTGAAAGAGTTGCCCCTTAGGTCCCTTTTATATCTTTCCCCTCTCACCCTAAACCTAAGCCCTGTAGTTCTGGACTCCCCGATCCCAGGGAAAAGACTTTGTCTATTTATCCTATCCATGCCCCTCATAATTTTATAAACCTCTATGAG
>NC_057718.1:40899538-40931722 GCF_004010195.1 Chiloscyllium plagiosum | reverse complement strand
CTTCACTATCCTATCTACCTGCGACTCCACTTTCAAGGAGCCATGAACCTGCACTCCAAGGTCTCTTTGTTCAGCAACACTCCCTAGGACCTTACCATGAATTGTATAAGTCTTGCTAAGATTTGCTTTCCCAAAATGCAGCACCTCGCATTTATCTGAATTAAACTCCATCTGCCACTTCTCAGCCCATTGGCCCATCTGGTCCTTGCAAGACAATGAAGTACTTTTGAAGTGTTGACACTAAAGAAAATGGGGCAAACAATTCACATACTCAGATTCAAATAAACAAGAAGGTGATAATGGCCATATAATCTCAGGTTTTCGGTACTGTTAACTGAGGTACAAATTCTGGCCAGCAAACCCAGATGAATTCTTCTTCAAAATACTGTCATCAGATCTTTTGTGTTTTGAAAGAATAGGAAGAAAGGAAAATAAATTTCTTGTTAATAAAAAATGAAATCCTACAGTAGTAAGAAATTACCTTGGCTCAGAAGATCAAGATGTTGAATCAATTTGAGTGAAGATAATAAATAACAAGGGAAAGAAATCATTGGTGAGAGTGGCAAAAGCCCCTGACAATAATTCTGTAGGAGAAAGTGAGGACTGCAGATGCTGAAGATCAGAGTCGAGAGTGTGGTGCTGGAGAAGCGCAGCAAGTCAGGCAGCATCTGAGGAGCAGAAGCATGATTCCTGATGAAGGGCCTATGTCTGAAACGTTGATTCTCCTGCTCCAGTAATTCTGTAGGTCAGAGTATAAGCCAAGCAATAATAGAGGCTTGTATGAAAGGTACCGCAATATTGGTAAGTAATTATAATCTTCATATAGTTAGGACAAATCACTTTGATAGAAGTAACTTTTGAGGATGAGTTCATGGATACTTCCTTAGAATAATATATTGTGAAACTGACCAGGGACCAGACGATTTTAGACTTGACATTGAGTAATGAGACAGGAATACTTGACTATTGCTTAGTAAAGGATCTTTATCAGGACGAGTGACTATAACAAAATAGAATTTCACATTCAGTTTGAGGGTGAGAAATGCGTGCCCATAATTAATGTCCATAGAAACAGAACTGGCTAACATACATGGGGATAACAATGTATAAATAAAACCGTGGATAAGCAATGCAGACATTTCAGGAGACCTTTGATAACTCTACAACAATATATTCAATTCAGAAGAAAAGACTCTGAGAAATGTGACTACCTGTGGCTATCTAAGGAATTAAGGAAATTACTGATAGTATTAAATTGAATAAAAGACATTCAATGTTGTGAAGATTATTGTGAAGATAGGAAAAAGTGTAGAAATTAGCAAAAGATGGCTTAATTTTTTTTTATTCATTCTAGGATGTAGGTATTGCTGGCTCAGCCAGAATTTATTGCACTTTTCTAAGGTGGCTAGTATATCCGCGTTGCATTAGGAAGAAACTCAGTGACAGTGAATGAATAGTGATGAAGTTTCAAGTCAGGATGGTGTGTGACTTAGAGGGGAACTTGCAAGTGATGGCATTCCCATGCAACTAATACCGTTGTTCTTCTGAATGAATGAAGTTGTAGGTTTGGCAGGTGATGACAAAGGACTGTTGGTTAATCTCTGCATCAAGTAAATCTAATAAAGGATATGTCAGAAGTAGGAGGGATGAATTGGTTGCACAACAGCATGACTTCATTAAAATGCACTACATTGGAAAGGCAAGAGTTAATATTTAAGGAGTAAACACATGTATTTCAATACATTATAATACAACACAGGAACAGGCCCTTTTGCCCACCAAACCTGCACCAATTCCTACTCCTTATTTATTACCCACACACAGCTTCCATCCATCTGTTCGTCTCCCCTTCATGTGTCTTATCAATATATACCTTAAACGTTGCTAACGTGCCTGCTTCCAACACTTCCACTGGCATTTCAACAGTCATGCATTCCTTCCAAGTAAAAGAAGACAACAGGAAGTGGACCAACCATAGGCAAAATAAATTAAGGACAGTGTTAGATCCAAAGAGGTGTCATATATGATTGCTTAAATAAGCAGGAAGCCTGAGGATTGGAAACAGTATAGAGTTCAGCAAAGAATATAAAAACACAAGAAGTAGAAACAGGATTAAGTCACTTGGCCCCTCAAGCCAGCTCCACCATTCAATAAGACCATGACTGATCTGCTCCAGACATCAACTGCTCCTCCATGCCAACTCCTAAAAGCCCTCAACACCCTGATATTTCAAAAATCTATCTAATTCCCTTAAATACTTTCAATGATCTAGTCTCCACAATTCTCTGGAAGACCAAAAGGTTGATTAGGTGGGAAAAGTGGCATATGATTGTGAATTTGCAAGGCACAAATAAGTGAAGTGTTAAGAGTTTCTATAATTATGCAAGAAGAAAAGATTAATAAAGATAAGTTTACATCCCTCAAATTCTGAAATGGGAGAACTGATAGTGAGAACAAAGAAATGGCAGAGAAATTAAATGACTAATTTAGTTCTATCTTCACATAGTATACAAATAGCCTCCCAGAAATGCAAGGGAAGCCAAGGTCTATTGGGAAGGAGGAATTGGAAGAGACTAGTATTCATAAAGAAAATGCTAGAAAAATTAGAGCGATGGAAAGCTCATATAATCCCAGAGACTGAAAATCTACACCCCAGTACTAAATGGAATGGCTATGGAAATAATGGATGCATTGGTTGTCACCTTTTAAAATTCTATAGGTTTGGAATAGATCCAGCAGAATGTAGGGCAGCAAACATAGCATCAGAATTTAAAAGGAGGGAGGGAGTAAATCAGGAATTACATGACAGTTAGCCTAACATCAGTCATAGGAAAGTGCTGGCATCAAATGAAAACAGACGTGATAACAGGACACTTAGAAAATGCTAACAGGGTTATGCAGTCAACATGGAGATATGAAAGGGAAACTACTAAAGTTTTTTTTGAGAATGCAACTCATAGAATAGATAAGAGAGAACCAGTGGATGTGCTGAATTAGATTTTCAGAGAATTTTTGATTAAGTTCCAGATAAGAAATTAATGTACAAAATCACAGCACATAGGATTGGTGATAATCTACTGATACAAACTGAGAATTGGTTAGCAGACAAGAAAATAGGGGAGGAACAAATGGCTGTTCTTCCAGCATGCTAGGTATCGACAAGTGGGATACTACAGGGATCAGTACTTGGGTCTCAGCTATTCACAAGTTCACAAACGTTTTTTTGGTGGAATCAAATGTGCTATTTCCAAGTTTGCTGATCACATTAAACTAGCTGAGATTGTGAGTCTTGCTGAGCATGTAAAAAGACTTCAATGTGAGTTAGTGGAGTGACTGAACAAAAGCATAGCAGATAGAGATAAAGTCAATAAATGTGAAGTCGTCCACTTTAGTAGGACAAAGAGAATGGCAAAAATCTTAATTAACTGCTAATAGTTTGGGAAATGTTGATGTAAAAAGGACCCTGGGTAACGTTGCACAGCAATCACTGAAAGCAAGCATGCAAGAGCAGCAAGTAGTTAGAAAGGCAAGTGGTTTGTTTTCCTTCATGGTAATAGGGTTTGCATACTTACTGCTGTTATAAAGGGCCTTGGTGACACCACACCTGGAGAATGGTGTACAATCTTGGTTTCCTTGTTTCAGAAAAGCCTTTGATGAATTGCAACGATGGTTCAACAGACTGACTCCTGGAATGGCAAGCTTGACACACGAGCAGACATTGGCTCAACTGAGCCTATAATCACTGGAGCTTAGAAGACTAAGCAGGGATCTCATTGAAACACATAAGATTCTGACAGGTTTGCACATACTTGATACAGAGATAGCAATTCCATGAGCTTTGGAGGAGAGGAGGGGATTACAAGATATGATGGTGTAAGGGTGTGCATTTAAGACAGATGATAAATATCTTCACTCAGAGGGTGATGCACCTATGGAATTTTCTACCACAGAGGTTATGAAGGGCAAATCATTAAATATATTTAAGAAAGAAACAGCTAACATTTCTAGAGGCTAAAAGCATTGACGGCTATGCAGAGATAATGGGAGTACGATGTTGAGGATCAGCCACAATCATACTGAATGGCAGAGTGGGCTCATTGGGCTGAATGGCCTATTCATGTTCCTATTTTCTGTTTTTATGTAAATGGTCAACATAGCTGCCACTGTGCATCAGTGGTGATCAGGAGTGAATGTTGATGGTGTTGGATGAGGTGCTAATCAAGTATGCTTTTTTGTCCTGGATGCTATCAAGTTTCTTGAATTCTGTTGGAGATGCACCTAATCATGCAATTGAAAAGTATTCCAATATATGTCTGATCTATGGCAGACTCTGGCCAAAGTCTGAATGTAAACTAGATAAAACACCAGCGTTAGAGCTTCGACAAGCATATACAAAGAGAGTAGTTTAAATAAATAATGGTTCCACATATGATAAGACTAGGAATTAATAATTGGAAACAATTCTTTGCAGAGATAGATAAGTTGAAAAATTATATTTGAATTTCTAGTGACCAACTTTAAAGGAATTTCACAAGATTTCAAGCTTTAAGAACTTTCGCTCTAACAAAAAAAAACTAAAAGCAACACTAATTAAACAATACTTGTAAGCAAATAATACACTACATTAAAAAAAAGTTACCTTTTAACATAAATGAAAACTGATGCCACAATCATACATTATATCACTTTCTCTGGGAAATAACAGTTTTCACAAGAACCAGTCCAATGTCATTCCATTTCCCAATTGTTTTGCTTCTCCTTGTTTCAAGCTATAATTTTGAGTGACCATCAGAAGGTGATATTTTTAATTTTTGGAGAAGTTCCAAATCAAATATCACTAGCAAGGCTACTTCAGCAATTCCTCTACTGCTCACCCTCCCCCTGCCCCACACCAGGACAAACCTTTCCAATTCTTTAGATTCCACTGCTTTGATCGAAGGCTGCCTTCTCTCCCATATTCTGCTGCCACATTTCCCTCTTTGCTGACCCCACAAGCTGTTGCTTTTTTTCTACCTGACAGAAGTCTCCTCCTTTCTTTTTCTGTTCCACTGCTTTGATCGAAGGCTGCCTTCTCTCCCATATTCTGCTGCCACATTTCCCTCTTTGCTGACCCCACAAGCTGTTGCTTTTTTTCTACCTGACAGAAGTCTCCTCCTTTCTTTTTCTGTTCTTGTTCTTACCTTCAACCCTATTACATAAACCTTAAGCAACCTATGGCATCTTATTATAGGATTTGTTACTGATTATTTTTATTATTATTTTATGGAAATGCAAATACACTGCAATTGCTGACACCTTCCACACACACTACTTGTTCTAGCCTGAAATCTTCCAAACTTCCTTAAATACTGTGAAGCTTCCAGTGGTATGGAAAACGACAAACATAACTCTGCTATTCATGAAAGCAGACAGAAAGCAGCAATGTCTAAGGTGTTGGGTGTAATATATTTACATGGGAGGAGGGTTTGTTAACCAACAGGAATCCAAAAATCAGAATAAATGAGTTATTTCCAGGTTGGCAAATTGTATTTGGGGAAGGAGCTTAGAAATCAATTCTACATTGAATATTTATGATCTATAATGATCACTGGGTGAAGGAACAGATTGTATTACAGCTAAATTTCTGATGATCCAAAAATTGGTAGTGAAGAAAATCATGAGGTAGCCTAAAACATTCTATAAAGGGATATTGAGAGTGGACAAAAATTGGCAACTAGAATATAATATGGAAAAATAGTAGAATTTTACAAATGATCCAATTTGGTAGAAAGAATAGAAAAGTAAAGCAGAGAAATCTGGGTGGCCTCATACCAAACAGCACCTAGGTACAGCAAGTATTTAGAAAGGTAAATAGAATGCTGATCTTGTTTTAAGGGGGATGCAGCATAAAAGTAAGCAAGTCTTCTTAACACTGCAGGGCATGATTGTGAGACTGTATCTAGAGTACTACATACAATTTTGATCCCCTTATTCAAGAGAGATGTATTTGCCTTGGAGGCAGTTCAAAGAATGTTAACAATGTTTATTTCATTTGACGAAAGAATTGTTTTATTACAATATTTTAGGTAAATTAGACCTATTCCTGATGAAGGACTTATGCACGAAACATTGACTCTCCTGATCTTTGGATGCTGCCTGACCTGCTGTGCTTTTTCCAGTGCCACACTTTACGATCTGACTCTCCAGCATCTGCAGCCCTCACTTTCTCCAAATTGGACCAATGATCCAACCAGAACTCTATCAACAAACACATCGAATTAGACCCCATCTTCCACCCCCCCTGAGAAAAAGAACAAGAAATGATATCACCACAGGAAATGACATCACCAACCCAAAGAAACCCAAACATATAAATAAAAAGCAGGAATCAGAAGCAGTGCTTCGCCTGGAGACTCACTGAAGATGTTACCTAGTAGGGTGATGAAAAATCTGGAAATGAACCTTCCAGCTCAGCGAGCAAACCTACATCCAGAACCTCAACCTGAGCTACAAGTCTTCTCAAAACTCACGATGATCATTGTACTTTAAAAGAATGGGAGGTGATCTTAATGAAAAATATAAAATACTGGGGGTTTGACAGGAGACTTGCTAAGTGGATGCTATAGTCAGATTATGCAGAAATAATAATGATCAGTGGAAAAGGTTTGAATATCTACAGAAGTTACTTCTACTGCTCCATCCCTAAAAAGCAAAATACTATGTCTGCATTCCCAGTTAATGTTTTCCAACAAACACCACCTCCAGACCTTGGAAATTTCTCTTCAGCTGCACAGCAGATGCTGACTTTTGAAGTGGGAGAATGATCTACTCAGGTCAGGACTGTAACACCCTGGCCATCAAATGTTTTCCAATAGTTGTCAGATCATTGATTGTGTGATAACATTAATTTCTCTTTAAGCCATTCTTCTCCCACTAATGAATGATTATGGCCAGAAATCTGATGGTAATATCAGCAATGCAGTTCAAGCAGTGGAGGAAGCAAAGGAATTTATGAACACCATACTTATAGTACACAATTGGTTACTTTGAAATCGGAGGCAGAAAGGAAAAAGGGGAGTACTATTCCAAAAAAGGATTGAACTTACTTTTTAATATTTAAGAGCATGACCTAAGTGGGTGTAGTGTCATATTAATCCTGGCACTGCCGTGTTTCCCATTTATTTTCCAGGCTTGTCTCTTGCTGCAGTTATCAGAATGTACTGTGTGGAACCTTTTTATTCTAATTCCATTTGTCTGAGAAAGCTCAACTGCTTTTCATCAAACACTAATAAAATTTTTAGAATGCATTGCTTACCATTAAGACTGATCCTGGATGATATCTCCAATAAAGTAAAAAAAACACTACTGGCACTTAGGCAGAGACCCAGACATTCCATTGAATCAGTCACCATAAGAAACTATCCGTGCTCTTTCACTTACTAACATTGGACACCTGCCTATCAGACAGAGTACAATTAAACAATGTGTGCATTCTTCGTCAGCATGGAATAAAAACAACCAAAACAAGATGCATAATACGAAATATTGCTGCATTTCTTTCTTACTATTACTGTTAAGTCTTGATATTAATTCCCCTCATCTGACAGAAAATAGGCAGCCAGGAGGCTGGAAGAGCACAGCAAGCCAGGCAGCATCAGGAGGTGGAGAAGTCGAAGTTTCGGGTGTAACCCCTTTACTCCATGCTGAAGAAGGGTTACACCTGAAACGTCGACTTCTCCACCTCCTGATACTGCCTGGCTTGCTGTGTTCTTCCAGCCTTCTGCCTGTCTACTTTGATTCCAGCATCTGCAGTATTTTTGTCTCTAGAAAATAGGCAGCAGCAGAGTTAAGGTCACAGTAGTGGAATTAACAGCTTGCCTCCTGTCTGTGACTAAATTCATTCTCATATTTTCAAGTATTCAGAGGCTGCTGCAGCACCTGCCTGAATCATGAGTTCATCCAAACCAATAAGATGGTGCTGGCCATGACAGTGATGTCCCTGAGGAGGGTGTTGCAGCAGCAGTTTGAACAATCTAACTTGATGATGAAGATGCACTGGCATTCAATTTCACGTTCACAGCAACTCAGGTACCAACACTGTGATTTTCAGGACAGCTAAGCTGCATGAAGTGATGAGATGCCAGGCTTGAGTGAGTGGCAGAGTCGAGATTAGAGTGGTGCTGGAAAAGCACAGCAGGTCAGGCAGCATCCGAGGAGCAGGAAAATCGATGTTTCGGGAAAAAGCCTTTCATCAGGAATGGAGGCAGGGAGCCTCCAGGGTGGAGAGATAAATGGGGCATTGGGGTGGGGAGAAGGCAGCAAAGAGTACACTAGGTGAATGGGGGCGGGGATGGAGGTGATAGGTCAGAGGGGAGGGTGGAGCGGATAAATGGGAAGGGAGATTGACAGGTAGGACAGGTCATAAGGACAGTGCTGAGCTGGAAGGTTGTAACTGGGGTAAAGTGGGGGAGGGGAAATGAAGAAACTGGTGAAGTCCACATTGATGCCCTGGGGTTGAAGTGCTCTGAGGCGGAAGATGAGGTGCTCTTCCTCCAGGCGTCAGGTGGTGAGGGAGCGGCGATGGAGGAGGCCCAGGACCTGCATGTCCTCGGCAGAATGGGAGGGGGAGTTGAAATGTTGGGCCACGGGGCAGAGGTGCTGATTGGTTCAGGTGTCCCGGAGATGTTCCCTAAAGCGCTCTGCGAGGAGGTGTCCAGTCTCCTCAATGTAGAGGAAACCGCATCGGGAGCAACGGATACAATAAATTACATTGGTGGATGTGCAGGTGAAACTTTGATTAATTTTGAAGACTCCTTTGGGACCTTGGATGTAGGTGAGGGAGGAGGTGTGGGTGCAAGTTTTGCAATTTCTGCAGTGGCAGGGCATGGATAGTATAGGTACCAAAGGTTTAGATCAAGTTGAATGTGTGATTGCATGTGGGGCTGGTATGGAGAGACCCAAGAGGCAGCTCTCGAGGATTCTTAAACCCTACAATTGTCCAACAATTAGGTTCTTACAAGCTGTGTAGACACACATGGAACAGCAAGGATGATGAGCAAATTGACCATGACTATGGTACATGGAGTCATTCAGGCACTGGGAGAAAATAGGAACAAAATAGAGATAGTGAACCATATAATTTGAAGGGTAGATACTGTTATCAGCAGTCATGATGATGAGTTGAAGGCCTTGATGCCTGCCTGGCGCCAGAGCTAAAGATATCTCATCGGAGCTAGACAGGAATTTGGAAAGAAACAAGGGGGATGCAGTTGCCATCATCCACATTGGTGCTGACAATAGTGTTATGACTGGAAAGGAGGTTCTGCTGAAAGATTGTGAACAGTTAGAAGCTAAACTAAAAAGCAGAACCACCCAGGTAATAATTTTAGGTAAACTGGCACAGGGTAAATAAAGTCAAGAAACTAGATGTAAGCTTCAAAGAGCAGTGTGGAAGAATGTTTCAGTTCATAGGACACTGGCACCAATAGAAGGGTGATAGCAGTGAGCTGTTCCAGTGAGATAGGCTTCACCTGAACAGTGCTGGGACCAGTGTCCTCACAAACTAGGAGTTGTAGAGAGTGTTTTGAAAAAATTGGAGGGGACTAAAGGATCAGCAGGAGGGTGCATACAAACTTACAAAGCTAAAGGATATGGCCCATTGCAGGGCAACTACTTTTATAATATACCCAGAGGGGGACAGGAAGGGACAGCATGTGCAAGCATTAAAATAAAGCAGTAAATAGAATCAAAGGGGAATAAAATGGAAACAAGCAAGATTAATGTCTCTTTATGTAAAAGCATGCAACATTCAGAACAAAATAGATGAACTTACGGACAAATATGGGTTAATGAGTATGATCTTACAGCCATTATGGAGACATAGTTACAAAGAGGTCAAGTCTGGGAACTAAAGATGCAAGGGTCAACGTTCCCTCTCAGCTGTGTGCAAGTACGGCTGCTCCAAGGGTCCGTGCCTGGTGGTCAGCTTCAGCATGTCAATCGTGGAATTGATTTCCTGTTCCGGATATTGCTGCCATGAACAGACCTCAGATGGTAGCACTGTCTGGAAGAAAATTCGAGGGAGCATTGTCAGGGATTTGTACCTGGATTACACAGTGGAGTTAGCAGCACATAGCACCTGTGCCATGCTTCACTGTACTGTGCTGGATGAAATGCAGTTGGCACAGTGACTGACATAGATTGCTGCCAAGATGCCAGGCATTGCCTGACACGATTTGCTCCTACCAGCCATGGAATCCCTTCTAGCTCTACTATGGTGCAGAGCAGGCTTTCCGGGCCTAAAAATGATGTGTGCTGCCAACAGCAATGGCGAGGCCTGCAACATGAGTGAAGCCATGTGCTTGCACACCTGACTATTCCTGGCAATACCAAATAAATCTGGTTAGCTTTAATTTAAGTCCCCAGTGATTTCCCTTTTGAAAAGGTAAATGGCAAACTGAGAGATGTTCAAATTTTCCCAGCTCCAGCCTATGAGGAACCAGGTTAATAAATTTTCATCACCCCAATCAGCATCTTATCCGAGGGCAGTGCAATCTTGTCCTGCTCTCAGATTGCAATAATTGGCAGGTATCCCCGTTCCTGTATCACAAATGTCTCACTAGCAGTTTCTCACTGGAGTTCAGGGAATTGCTTTATGAACACTCTTGATAGAATTGGCTTCTTGCTGAAAGCACTTTGCCTGCTTTTCCCTCCTTTAGCAGTTTGTCCTACTTTGCATGATCTTTGTTCATTCTCTAGGTAATACTGTATTGCAAATAGAATATCCAGCAATCCATGCATATGCACAATCTGAAAAGTCATTGAAAAAAATCCTTCAATCCATGACCATATTTCCCATAGACGTTTGGAACTTGAAAATCCCTTCAAAAATATCAAACACTTGTAGAATCCCAGCAATATCACTAGCAAAAAGTTGAATCAGGACATTAGGGATCTGTTAAAGTCTAATATAACACCGTTTGTGTCATGCTTCAATGGGATAGCTCATTGGAAATCAAATCCATCTTTTCCTGGAGTCATCACATAAGTTAAAGATGTTAAAAAGTACACGGAAGTCTCCAATGTACCTGTCTTTTAGGTCCAGGTTGACAAAAAGTACAGACCAGTTTCTGACTTATCAAGAATGACTATTCATGAAGCATAAACAGACTTTAGCTACAGCTAAACAATTATGAACCTTCTACTCCCTTTCTAAACTCCCCTTCTACACATACATACAGTAAGACATAGATAGGATAAAAAGTGGATGTTAGAGGCAGAGGGAAGATCTGGATAGCAGTTCAGCAATCCCATGCCACGATGATTCTTGTGCCGGTCACTGACATTGCTTCTCGATCTTCCTTCTCTCGATATTTTCACTTGTTTTTTTTCTACCTTGTTCATGGTCCAAAAACATCTTGCATGGTGACTCAGTGGTTAGTACTGCTGTCTCACTGCACCAGGGACCCAGGTTGGATTCTACCCTCGGGCGACAGTCTATGTAGAATTCGCATGTTCTCCCCGTGTCTGTGTGGATTTCTACCGGGTGCTCCAGTTTCCTCCCACAGTCCAAAAATGTGCAAGTTAGGTGGATTGGCCATGCTAAATTACCCATAATGTCCAGGGATGTGTAGGATAGGCAGGGTTATAGGGATAGGGTAGGGGGATGGGTCTGGGTAAGATGCTTTTGAGAGGGTTGGTATGGATTTGTTGGGCCAAATGGCCTCTTTCCACACGTTAGGGATCCATTAAAAGCAGCAGAATTGTATTCCAGCACAATCTGTAACCTCATGGCCCGGCATATTCCCCCACTCAACCATTACCATCGAGCTAGGAGATCAATCCTGGTTCAATTAAAGAGCAGGAGGGCATGCCAGGAGCAGCACCAGGCAGACCTGAAAATAAGGTGTCAACTGATAAAATTACTAAACAGGACTACTTGAATGCCAAGCAGCATAAGCAGCAACTGATTGACAGAGCTAAGCAATTCCACAACCAAACAATCAGATCTAAGTTCTGCAGTCCTGTCACATCCAGTTGTGAATGGTACTGGACAATTAAACAACTCAATGGAGGAGACGACACAAATATTCTCATCATCAATAATAGAAAAGCCCAACACATTAGTGGAAAAGGTAAGTCTGAAGTAGTCACAGCAATATTCAGCCAGAAGTGCCAGGTAGATCATCCATCTCGACCTCTTCCAGTGGTCACCAGCATTACAGAAACCAGTCTTCAGTCAATTCAATTTACTCCACATGATATCAAGAAACAGTTGGAGGCACCGAATACTGAAAAGGCATGGGCCCTGACAACATTCCAGCAATACTAATGAAGACTTTTGCTCAAGATGTTGCCACACTCCCCTAACCAACCTCTTCCAGTACAATTACAACACTGGCATTTGACTGACAACATGAAAAATAACCCACGTCTTGTACACAATAAGCAGGATGAATTCAACCTGGCCAATTATAGTCCCATCAGTCTACTCTCAATCATCAGTAAAGTGATAGAATATATCATCAACAATGTCATCAAGGAACATCAGCTCAGCAATAACCTGCTCTGTGACACCCAGTTTGGGTTGTGTCAGAGCCACCCAGCTTCTGACCCCATTACTGCCTTGTTCAAACATGGACAAAAGAGGTAAATTCCAGAGGTGAGGTGAGAGTGACAGCCTTTGATATCGAAGCTGCATTCAACCAAATGTGGCATCAAGGAGCCCCAGCAAAACTGGGGATCAATGGGTATCAGGGGAAAGCTCTCCTTGGTTAGAGTCATACCTGGCACATAGAAAGATAGTTGTGATTGTTAGTCAGCTCAGCTCCAGGACATCTCTCCACAAGTTCTGAAGGGTAGTGTCCTAGGCCCAACCAACTTCTGCTGCTTCATCAATGATCGTCCCTCCCTAATAACATCAAAAGTGAGGATGTTTGCTGATGATTACACAATGTCTCGCACCATTCCCAACTCTTCAGATATGGAAGTAGCTCATGTTCAAATGTGATAAGAGCTGGACAATATTCAGTCTTGGGCTGATAAGTGGCAAGTAACATTCCTGCCACACAAATTCGAGACAATGACCATCTCCAATAAGAGACGGACTAACCACCGCCCCTTGATATTCAATGGTGTTACCATCACTGAATTCCTCCACTACCAGGATCCAGGGGTAATCATTGACCAGAAACTCAACTGGACTAGCCAGATAAATACAGTGGCCACAGGAACAGGTTAGACCCTAGCACTAATGCTGCAAATAACTTGGCTCCCGATTCCCCAACCCTGTCCACCATCTATAAGGCATAAATCAGGAGTGTGCTGGAATACTCCCCACTTGCCTGAATGGGTGCAGCTCCAACAACACTCAAGAAATTTGACAGCATCCAGGACAAAGCAGCCCAATTGATTGGCATGATATCCACAAAGTCCACTTCCTCCACCACAATGCTCAATAGCAGCAGTGTGTACTATCTATAAGATGCACTGCAGAAATTCACCCAAGGTCCTGATCCAGCACCTTCCAAACCCAAGATAACTTCCATCTAGAAGGACAAGGGGAGCAGACACATGGGAACACCATCACTGGAAATTCCCATCCAAGCTACTCACCATTTTGACTTGGAAATATTTCACCGTTTTTTCACTGCCGCAAGGTCAAAATCCTAGAATTTCCTCCAAAATGGCATTGTAGGTCTAACAAAGGCACATGGTTTGCTGTGGTTCAAGATGTCACCAACACTTTCTCAAAATCAACGAGGGACAGGCAATAAATGCTGGTCAGCCAGTGACATCCATGAGATAACAGAGGAAAATAAAGTATTGCACATTGATTAATGTTATGATCTGCCTGCTCTACAAACATTCAGTGTTCATTCACTGCACATTCACTAACACTCTCACAAATGCAGCATCCTCTGCAATTTTCCTCACAAGTATGCCCTCATGCCACAGATGCTATTTGTGGTTTAGGGACAATTGTAGTTCTCAAAGATTGGCACAAACAATTCTAATCTCTCACTCACTAAATACTACTGGGGTTTTGAATGATTGATACTCAGCTATACTCAACACCTAGAAGCAGATTAAAACCAATGGAAGGGAGAGAATTGCACTATTATTTTAGATCTGACTGTGGATTTGAATCCAGTCCAGACTGATAGGCTCTAAGTTTCCCATCCCTGATGGATATTAAAATCTTGCAATAACAGAGTTTGTGTAATTTTGACTAAAATTCTCAGATGTACTTTGAAATCTGATGTGGCATTGCATTGAATTACAGTAGTCTCCCCATTATGGAAAATAGAGTTTATATGCATTTGGAGAAATGAGGACTGATGAGGGAGAGTCAGCAGGCTTTTGTGAGGGAGAAATTGCGTCTCAAAACTTGATTGAGTTTTTTGAGGAATTTAACCAAAAAGACTGTTGAGGGCAGAGCAGTAGGCATTGTTTACCTAGACTTTAATAAAGCCTTTGACAAGGTTCCACATAGTAGACTAATTAGTAAAGTTAGATCACATGGGATTCAGGGTGAGCTTGCCAACTGAATACAAAATTGATGTGACAGTAGGATACAGAGGGTGGTGGTGGAGCGTTGTTTTTTGGACAGGAGCCCAATTGCCAGTGGTGTTCCACAGAAACAAGTACTGGATCCACTTTTGTTTGGCATCCAAATTTTTGATATAAATGACACATTTAGTAGGTTTGCAGATGGCACCAAGATTAGTGGTATAATGGACAGTGAAGAAGGTTATCTAAGATAACAACGAGGTCAATTGGATCAATGGGCTGAGGAGTGGCAGATGGAGTTTAATTTGGATAAATATGAGGTATTGCAATTTGGTAAAACAAACAAGGGCAGGACTAATACAATTAATGGAAGGGCCCTGGGTAGTGTTGTCGAACAGAAAGCCTTTGTGGTTCAGGTAAATGATTCTTTTAAATGTATGTCACAGGTAGACAGGGTGATTAAGAAGGCATTTAGCACACTTGCCTTCATTGTTCAGACCTTTGAGTACAGGACTTGGGGGGCATCATATTAAGGTTGTAGAGGGCATTGGTCGTCCTGCTTTAGGAAGGGTATTATTAAATTGGCAAAGATTCAGAAAAGATTTACCAGGGTGTTGTCAGGAATGGAGGGTTCAAGTTATAAAAATAGGCTGGACAGGCTGGGATTTCTTTTCACTGAAGTGTAGGAGATTGAGGGGTGACCTTATAGAGATTTATAAAATTAAGAGGTGCATAGATAAGAGTCCATTCTCACGGGCAGGGGATTTCAAAACTAGAGGACATATTTTTAAAGAGAAAGTGAGGACTGCAGATGCTGGAGATCAGAGTCAAAAAGTGTGGTGCTGGCCAGGCAGCATCCAAGGAGCAGGAAAGTTGACATTTCGGGCATAAGCCCTTCATCAGGAAGTGGTGGATGCAGGTACAGTTACAACATTTAAAAGACATTTGGATAAGTACACGAATAGGAATAATTTAGAGGGATTTGGGCCAAACACAAGTATGTGGGATTAGTTTAGTTTGGGAACTTGGTCCACAGGGACTAGTTGGACTGAAGTGTCTGTTTCCATGCTGTATGACTCTATGATTCTTATAACTTTATCTGGTACCTAAGCATCTGTGAATCTCATGCAACTGGTAAAAATTTCAAAGAAAGTTGACCATTTTTCATCCTTTTTGTTCAAAAATATCTATTGGACTTGGTGCGCCAAACTCCAATGCATATATGTTCATCTGCCACACAGTAATTCTCCCAGCTGCCACTTGCAGTGTTCCCAATGTTTTCCCTCATACAGACACCAATAAACTAGTGGCTACTTGATTTTGTGATCGAGGTTGTGAAGAAGAGTTATGCTGGCCTCAAAACATTAACTGTGTTTCTCTCTCAACAGATGCGGCACAATCTGTTGAGTTTCTCTGGTATCATCTGTGTGTGCTTCAGGTTTCCAGCATTAACAGTATTTTTCCTTTGTCAAATGAGGCCATATGAGTAGAAGTGAAAAAACACAAAGGGTGCAAACACCCTGTTGCATATGTATTATTGAGTCCCAAGTAGTCAGCAAGAGGTAAAGAATCAAATGTGTAATCAAATGTGAGTGAAGTGAATTTAAGGCAGTAACATTAGGAGAGTTTACCAAGGTTAGCTTCAGTATGCAAGGTAAGAAGGGAGCAAATATCTTGAATTACATCCAGAAGAACTTGTTTAGTCAGTAATAGAAAGTACATCAAGGCATTGGGCAATTCTAGACCTATTATTCAGAAATGACTCAGGCACGTGGAAGGCATATCAGTCAGAAAGCATTTTGGAGATTGAAACAATAACTCAATTAGATTTTAGGACAGTTATGGACAGGTATAAGATAGACCAGGAATTTGAGTTCGAAACTGGAGACATGCAGGTTTTACTAAGATATGATTTGGCCCAAGTGAACTGGGAGCATCCCACTGCATTGGGCCTGTGGGAGACACTCAAGACCCAATTGGAGCAACGTCTGAGCAATATCCAGGTTTAGACTCATACATGTGCCAGGCAATGACCACCTCCAATGAGAGAGAATCCAACCATATTCCCTTGGCATTGAATAGCATTACCATCATCGAGTCCCTAACTCTCAAAGACCTGGAGGTTAATATTGACCAGAAACTGAACTGAACCAGCTCATAAATATTATGGCTACAAGAGCAGGTCATATATTAGGAATTCTGAGGTCATTAACTCACCTCCTGACTCTCCAAATCCTGTCCATCATCTACAGAGCACTAGTCAGGAGTATGATGGAATAGACCCCACTTGTCTAGATGGGTGCAACTCCAACAATACTCACGAAGCTTGGCACCATCCTTGACAAAACAACCTACTTGGCTGGCATCACATCCATAAACATCCACTCCATCGACCACTGACACTTAGGAGCAGCAGTGTCTAACATTTACATTTTAGAGGTTCACAAAGGGTCCTTAGACATTCCTTCAAAACCCACAACCTCACCATCTAGAAGGACAAGGGCAGCTGATACACAGGAACACTATTACTTGCAAGCTCCTCATAATCCAGACTTGGAAACAGAATATCATAGAGTCATAGTTATATAACATGGAGACTCAAACTGGTCCATGCCAACCAAAATGTCTGTCCACGCCAACGCTATTTCCCTGCACTTGGCCCATATCCTTCTAATCCTTTCTCATCCATGTTTTTTGTCTAAATGCCTTTTAAATGTTGTTAATGTACCCACCTCAACTACTTCTGCTGCCAAAATTGAACAGTTGGGTCAAATCATAGTCATGTAGTTCTATGTAGTTTATGTAAAGACAGCCTCACAAGTTAACAAATGTGTCAAAAATACTAACAGAATTCTAGCTTTATCTTGTGAGTTATGGAATGTAAAAGCCAAAAGCTCATTATGAGTCCATGTAATACTTTAATAAGAGCTCAGTTGCAATATTCTGTGCAGTACTGGGAAGTACGATGATGCTTTAGAATGAAAACAATGTAGATTCACGCAACTGCTGCCTGGTATGAGGAAGAAAAATACTAAAGAGCTTTTTGTAAAGCATTTATTTAGTTATTGTTAGAAAAGAGCATATTACAGAGTGTCATGATGAAAGTCGTGATGAAGGACGGGTAGTTAAAATTAGACAATTTACAGAAGCTGAGGGATTAAGCTGTGGTTGCACAGAAATTGCCTTTACCATGCTGCAGGTTTTTCACAAATTTCTCCAGTGGAGATCCGTTAAAGCTGATTAGGTATGATGTTATCCAAATTTGTACCCCTACAGATAGAATCTGATTCTTCAATGTTCTAAAAGAAAGAATAGAAAGCCCAAGGCTAACCACTTTTATTTGTCAGGAAATGCAGCTAGTTCAAGAGAAGCAAGAGCAGAAACACAAAAATGGTGAATCTGCAAGCAACTGTCTATGTGTACCATGCAATTTGTTTTGAGAGACCATCAACAAACCTTAGCAACAGGTGATCTAGGATAGGGGAACTTACTTACACAAAAATGCAACTGTGGGTTTTAGTTCCAGGGCTCATGGCTAAGGTCGGAAGTACATTAACATTACCTAGAATAGATCGATGAAGAAAAAGGAATTGAAGAAGTATAAGAACATTTTAAATTTAAAAGAGGATGAATGCTAATATGGGCTGGCTAAACCAAATAATCTGAGTTGTGAATAATCATAACGTTTTATTAGCCTTTGATTGAGTCAAAAAGTCAGTACTTATCACATCATGGATCCCTGCCAGGTCAAACCAAGATGACATCGTCTATTAGATCATTTTATCACATTTCAATAGTTGTTAATTATCAATTTATGTGGTTCTGCTTACTTTATGGCTTTCAACACAGAGAAAAACCAGAACATTTTTGTTTGCTTAGTCCCTCAAGGTTGAGGAAATATTTGGACACCAGAAAATGACAACATGCTTATGGCCCTATATTAAAGTTACCACAACAATAAAACTCTCTGCAACTCCTTAATGAAACTTATTTTAAAGTACATCAGAATGGAGGAAAAGGTTGCACTGTATATACTGTATAGAATGTGCTTCTTCTATCAAGAACATGGATTAGTGCTGTTAGCGAATATATTTTTTTATTTGTTGTTGGCATTTTTGCATATTGGCATCTTGCAGAAACCAAAATATAATGTTTCAACTTGACCTTTTCAAACAAAAATGTGTTCATCCAAGACCCACCACAAAGCCAACTAGATTCTCAGGAGTTACTTCAGAAGCCAATGCCAGAGAGTTTGTCCAGTAACATGTTCACACCCAAGATATTTGGCAACTTTCAGTTATTCTGAGCCATGATTAAATAACTTGGCTCTAGTGTTGTTTTCTAAAAAAAAACTTAAATTATTAAATAAGCAATTTCATCCTGGCGGTCAACTATTCTATGACAAATACACTTCAGTGTCTTTTATATTCCGCTTAAATACCTTTGAAATTAATTGAATTGATGCAGAGTATGTGTCTTATCAATGTCATTGTATAAAAAAGTGCATCTGAAAGGAACAATACAGTAAACTCTCAGAAACAGGCACAGATGCACAAATCAATTTGTTCCATTCTTTTGTCTAAATTATCACCCAGAAGAGCCATTTCCTCACAAACATTATTTGGCAGATGCTATGTTGCTAGAGCTGACACCTTTGTGGTTCTTGAGACCACTAATCCAAAATTACAAACAAAATACAACAAATATCTTGTGTAAGTAAGCACATCTCGTAAAAGATTTTACAAAATGGCAATTCTAAAGCACAAACTCAAAATATAAGCAAAACAAATATGCAAACAAAATGTTTGCAGCAGAAGTTTTGATTATTCTTTTTACCCATATGGGATATATTTTCCTAAATACACTAATTTCAGTAGTCATGAACACAAGTGATGCTCTTAGTCCATATGGATTAGCTAGGCGGTAGAAAAATACCCTAAAAAGCCCAACAAACTCTTGATAAATTTACCCTTTTTAATTCCTGCAAATAACAGCAATTGAAATACTTCTAATAGGCCCAGTTCAATCAGGTTATGATTGCTTTGGACAAACCCATCAACAATGATAATATGTCTCAAACATACAAAAAGCTAGAGCACTGGAATTAAAATGGTGCAAATCAA
The DNA here is from genome assembly GCF_004010195.1 of Chiloscyllium plagiosum. NCBI lineage: Eukaryota > Metazoa > Chordata > Chondrichthyes > Orectolobiformes > Hemiscylliidae > Chiloscyllium > Chiloscyllium plagiosum. The sequence continues at coordinate 40,912,109 of NC_057718.1, read as the reverse complement.
TCCTTCAACATTTAAACCAAAAATCAACAAGTGGAAAGACAACATGTATTAATGCCAGATTGGAAAGTGAGAAGAGAAAATAAATTGAGTTCTAAGGGAAGGAATTCAAACTTTCCATCATTGATAGATACACAGCAAGCATCTGTGAAAATATGTGAAGTGTTTTAATTTTAGTTTGTTTGGTCCTCCAGCTATTCTGAATTCTTTTTATATCGACACTGAGGTCTCTATATTTTCAGAGGAAATAGAGGAACAAGGGTTATATATCAATGTGAAGGATAAACAGTCAGTTGAGTGGCTGTTGCAGCCACAGTTTAGAGCCTGTGAAATGGGTTAGAAGTGAGAAAGAATAAAGAGGGTAAGATAAAGAAATCCATGGAAGTGTTTGTGAAGTTGAAGGCATGACCTGTACCTTTAAGAGAGAGAGAGAGAATGTTGTTCTGAACTTAAAGCTTACAAGCACCTGTGTATATGACTGAATGGCAGTCCTAGAGGGTACTGGAAAATTGAAAATATGTAACGTGGCTATGAAATGGATATGTGAATTTTGGTTGCTGTTTTGACAACAATTCAAATTTAACCAATCAGTTTAAATTATGCCCCAGGATACTAAAACCCAATTGAGTTTGGTTCGCTGTTAGCAAAACAATAAATTCAATGAGGTGCCGATGTTGGGGGGGGGGGGTTATAAAATGTGGTCATTTTGAAAATTGATCAGACAGCAACTGCCATAAAGAGAGAAACTAATGGAGAGCTAACATCTTGCACTTAAAGAAATTAGAAAAACACTCTCTATCAAAGGTACCTTTTCATGTGAAATATACTCATAGTAAAAAGAAAGAAGAAGACCCAGGGAGATCCTCATCCAGAAGAGTGAAGATACGGAAGAAGATAGAAGCTGTGTGGTTTTGAAACTGCGGATGTAATTTTAATAAGTGTCTTATTGGTACAGCATTTGTTATAGAGTTGGAGATAGATAGTAGGCAGTTGGGTTCAATTCCTGCCTCAGGCGACTGACAGTGTGGAGTTTGCACATTCTCCCCATGTCTGCGTGGGTTTCCTCCAGGTGCTCCGGTTTTCTCCCACAGTCCAAAGATGTGCAGGCCAGGTGAATTGGCCATGCTAAATTGTCCATAGCTTCGGCGGGTCGGTGTGGACTTGTTGGGCCAAAGGGCCTGTTTCCATACTGTAATGTAATGTAATGTAATGTAAAAATGTAATGAGAAAGGGGGGCAGAGAGTTGTGAACAGTTATCATTTAATGTTCACTTTTGGAGTTAAAACATAAATTGATATTATTTTCTTTAAATAGTGGAATTTGGGAGTTCCCTGTCCCTCATATTTTAACAGATTAAAAGGTGAGGCATGCTCTGCTTAGTGTTTGATTTATGCAACAGAGCAGTTAAGGATCATGTTAAATATTAAGTGCCTGGTTGTTCTTTTTCAGATAATTAGGCAGGTTTAAAGTCATTTCCTGTTTATAGAAACTCTTGAGTAGCAGTGTACAAAAGAGTTTGGACAGTGTAACAGCAGGCCAGAAATCTACTTTCCATAGATTACTGAAATTGCTGAGACATCGCAGAGGGAGAGTGACAATTGTTCCATTTAACTCGGTAATAGATATTGTCTATACGGACTTCAGTAAAGCCTTTGACAAGATTCCAAAAGGTAGACTGATTAGTAAAGTTAGGTCATACAGGATTCAGAGAGAGCTTATCAATTGGATACAAAATTGACTTGACAGTAGGAGATAGAAGGTGATGGTGGAGTTATTTTTTGGACTGAAGGCTTGTGAGAGGTAGAGTTCCACATGGATAGGTGCTGGGTTCACTGTTGTTTGTCATTTATATAAACGATTTGGATGAGAATTTAAGAGGAATAGTTAGTAGGCTTGCGGATTACACCAAATTGATGGTAGAGCTGATAATGAGGAATTTTGATCAATCAGGCCAGTGAGCTGAGGAGGAGTAGATAAGTTTAATTTGGATAAATGGAAGGATTTTGGTAAAACAGACAAGGGCAGGATTTATATAGTTAATGATAGGGGCCATGCTAGTATTGTCAAACACAGAAACCTAGGGGTTCAGGTGCATAGTTCTTTGAACATTGTGTCACAGGTAGACAGGGTGGTTAAGAAGGTGTTTAGCATGCAAACCTTCATTGCTCAGTTTAGCTGTGGGGATGTTATGTTAAGGTGGTATAAGATGTTGGTGAGGGAGTTTTGGAGTACTGTGTTCAGTTCTTCCTACTCTAGGAAGGATATTATTAAATTGGAGAAGGTTCAGAAACAAATTTACCAAGATGATGCTGAAAATGGAGGGTTTGAGATATGAAAATAGGCTGGATAGGCCGGGACTTTTTTCACAGGAGCATAGGAGGTTGAGGGGTGACCTTATAGATGTTTATAAAATCATGATAGCCATAGATAATGTGAATAGCTAAGGTCGTTTTCTTAGGATGGGGCAGTTTAAAACTAGAGGGCATATTTTTTAAGGTGGCGGGGGAAAGATTTAGAAGTGATCTGTGGGGCAATGTTTTCACACAGAAAGTGGCGCATTTATGGAATGAACTTCTAAAGGAAGTGATGGATGCAGATACAGTTACAGCATTTAAAAGACATTTGGACAGGTACATGAATAGGTAAGATTTAGAGGGTTATGGGCCAAATGCAGGCAAATTGGAGTAGATTGGGAAACCTGGTCAGCATGGATAAGTTGGACAAAGGGTCTGCTATCATGCAATATAATTCCGAGACTCTATGGCTCTACAAACCTGCTTTGCTTTCTTTGGAAGATAGCATTTGCCCTCCCACCCGTGTTTTCTCAGGCAGTGCCCTTGTCATTACCAGTCAGCCTGTCACACCAGGCTGAGATGGTGTGTTCCAGTAATGAGCTTGCTAGACACTGAGCTGCTTCAGGTCACCCTTCAAAGACATTTGAGTCTTCTCCAAAGTATCAGAGGGACTGAGCAGGCCATACTTGTCCCACCAATATTTGGACACATGGGGCAGAATGTCCCAAGGTAGTGCGTTCCAGAATACAGCATTTGCTTCTTTTTTGTGTCCTTCATTGCCACCACTCTGCTTCATCATTTACCCCTTCTCCCCAAGAGCCTACCTGGCATGGATCTCCACCTGACTGTCCTCGGCTGCTCTTTTACACACCACATAGGTCAACTGCACCAATCCTTTTTTTATCATCCATTTCCTCCACTGCTTTCTTCTTCTGTGTTTTCCATCAATCTTTCATTCCAGTAACAGTCTCTGTCTATCATTTATTCTAGTGATGTGACCAAAATATTCTACTTGTTCCTTTTTGTTATGCTCTAATTTACTCTTTCCTCCAGCCACTTCTAGCATCTTGCCATAAGCCTTTCTGTTTATGTTGAATATGTGAAATATCCTCCTAAATATCCACATTTTGAATGTTTGTAGCTTTTATCGTCAGTCTTTTTGTTTGTTGTCCATGTCTCCATGCATATATCATTGAGACATTGTAACTCAAAGTATAATGCAGCTTGATGGACAAACCATTACCATTCTTAATAATTGGTAACATCATTTTCCGATCATTAGGGTCAATATTGCTGCCTTTCAGGGAGAACTTCAAACTGTCTTTGAAGTATTTTCTTTGTTCTTCCCTGGAACAGTGACCATTTCAGAGTTAGAAAAATAGGACCTGGAAGGGGAGATGTGTTTTGGTCATCCAGGCACCATGGTCAGTCCATCAAAAGTGATTTTTCAGGGGTATTCCCTGATTGCTTGTGGAGTTGGCTTCCAGAAGTTTTTGTTCAACACTCTCAGCCCTCCTGTTGAATCTGAGGGATATCGCAAAGACTTTACTGATAACATTTCTCTAGCACTGTTATGTGTCATGATACAGGCTAGGTCTTACTGCAGTATAGGAGCATGGTGACAACATTACTCTGTAGACCAGGACCTCTACTGATTTGTGGAGGTCTTTGTTGTCAAACTCTCGCTACCAGAGTTGCAGAAGGATAGACTGATGTAGCACAATCTGATACTGAATTGTGTCATCAATGATGGCGTTTGAGAGTGATGGCTGCCAATGTATGGGAAGTGCTCAACATATTCCAGCGATTCTCCTTCAACACATATGCAAGACACTCTATTGGGCTGACAAAGTATGTGTTGATAGATGAGGTTTGTTTCAGCAAAATTCAGGGACAGACTGAGGTTTTTGTATGACAAATGTAAGTGTGTTACCCACAACCTATCAGGTACATCAAAGGTGGTCAGTTTAGTTTTGGCATGGAGGCAATTGAGGTTAAAAAGTTTTCCATCTAGACCATCAAGACAGTATTTAATACTGACACCAGAGGGCAGTAGATTGTTAATTAGATGAATAAGTACCTTCAGGTAAATTGTAAATAGAATGAGAGTTACATCATAGCCTTGCTTGACACCAGTTCAAATATTTTCCACTGGTGGTCTGGCTCTGGTAACTTAAACATACAGAAGGTTCTTGTGCATGTGACCATTTTCCATTCTGCAGGAATGTCCTGTTGAGTTATATCTCACAGTTATAACTCCCCCTCCCACTCTGCCAAGGACATGCAGGTCCTTGGCCTTCTCCATCGCCAGACCATGGCAATATTTCCAATACCCCTCCCCCAAGTCCCTCTGCCCTACCTTTTATCTTAGCCTGCTTGGCACACCCTCCTCATTCCTGAAGAAGGGCTTATGCCCGAAATGTCGATTCTCCTGTTCCTTTGATGCTGCCTGACGTGCTGTGCTTTTCCAGCAACACATTTTTAAGCTTATATCTCACAGTCAGTGTACCTGCAAGAGATATACTCTGACATCATCGCTGTATCTTGGCATATGCCTTGTGGGTATAAGTACTCATACTCCACCTTACTCTGGGATCACTTGAAGCATGTGCCTCTATTGCAATCTAAAGTTAATGTTAGCCCAGACACATTATGTTTACATCTAACTGTAATGAATGTCTCTTGGATTCTTCAACACCACAATATCCACACCCAGATTCTTATATTACTGAAAGTAATACAGCATTGCTGCATCAAGGCTCAAACACATTGTTGGTTGCAAATTCACACTGTGCCCAATCTATCAAAACTGCCTTGTTGTGTCTGTGCAACACACTTGGGAACTCTGTCTTTGAGAGGGCTGCTGCATTTATGATTGCCAGATATATGCTAATCTGCCACATAGAGCAAAGATAGAAATTATTGAGCTTCTTTTCCTGTTAGCTATATGTTGCCTATCTTTTAAAGACATTAAACAAAGCACCGAGACAACAGGTCTTAAAAACCATTAACTTTGTCATAAGGATCACCTTGCTGTTGTCATAATGTATTTTTTTGAGTTGGCCAAAGATGTAGCTACTTGACCAATTTATCAAATTTTGCATCAAAGGAGATTATCTGTCCATGTGAACCCAAGGTAGTAGAACATTCCAGCAGGTTTTTTTAAGTGTGATCAAGTGCAGAGATGCAACACCGCGTCCCTTGGCTATAGTTTTCTTGATGCCTGTGGCCAGGGAGAACAAATTACAGGCATGGAGAGACAATGTAAGAGTCTTTGTATCTAAGTTGCTGTATGGGTGACTACAGCAGCATCATGAATTGGAAAAGTTCTCTGATTAGAATGTGATCTGTCTTTGGCTTCATTTTCTGTCTTAAAGAATTGTAGAGCTTGTTGTCTTGCCCAGTGGTTAATTAGACTCCTTATCCATGTCTGCAAGGAAGGTGTAGGTTCAGAACAGGGAGAAGATTCTAAAAGAATTGGGGCTAGGACACAGCTCTGTTTCACTCCATTCTTCACTCTGAAATTACTGCAGGTGGAACTACCAAATTAGTCAGTGCATGGCATGTTGTCATGGAAGGAATAGATGAGACTGAGGAGTTCCGGTGAATGATTAATTTTTTTCATAAATCTTGACATTGAACTTCGTTGCCTTCACCTCCGTACCCATTTCTTTGAACAAGAGTCTCTCCCTGTTCCACAAACACCTTCACCCACCTACACACATGCACTCAGCCTGGTCATCGAGAACAGTCAATGTGACATTTGTCGCCTCAATAGCTCTGCCCTCACTAACCCATCTGAACCTATCTCCCTCTGAACTGACTCTCAGATCCAACCCTGACTTTATAATTAAGCCTGTTGACAAGGCTGGTGCTGTTGTTGTCTGGCATACTGACCTCTACATTGCAGAGGCTGCGCACCGGCTCTCAGATACCTCCTCCTATCTCCCTGTGGACCCCATGGAAACCAGGCTATTGTGTTCACTGTGGTCACTAACCTCATCTCATCTGGTGTTCTTATGGAGTCCTGTTATTCTAATGGTGTCATATGCCTTAGTGAAACTTAGGAAAGTAAGGTATAAGTTTTTGCCATGTTCTTACACCTCTCTAGCAGCTGAACTATGATGAAAATAAAACAAAGGTAAAACTTGGAACATACAGCATAGGAACAGGCTCCCGGACCACCATGTCTGCCCTAATCACGATGCCAGTTTAAAGTAATCCTATCGCCCTGTACAGGGTCCAAAACTGTCAGACATAGGGAATGAGTTTAAATCTATTTGTGTTTTAGTCTTTGATTTAATTAGTTGTTTGCATTTTAACATTAATTGACAACATTTTTAAATTCAAGACAGTCAAAAACAGAAACTGTTTCCAGTGCTAGAAATATAAGTAACCAAAGAATACAGATTTAAGCAACTGGAGAAAAACTAGAGACAACATGAGGGGAAAATAATTACAATCAAATCGTGATAAGTCAAATGGAGATAACCCAGAACTTTGCTTTGGCGAAGATGTCAGCCATTCCTGCTGGCAGAAGGAAGCCCATAATAAAACAAGTTGAGTCTCAGGTAGATAGGATAGTGAAGAAGGTGTTTAGCATGCTTTTACTTTATTGGTCAGAGCACTGAATATAGGAGTTGCGAGATCACGTTGCAGCTGTGAATGACATTGATTAGGCCACTTTTGAAATGGTTTGTGCAAGTCTGGTCTCCCTCCTGTGGGAAGGATGTTGTGAAACTTGAAAGGGTTCAGAAAAGATTTACAAGGAAGTTGCTGGAGTTGGAGGGTCTGAGCTATAGGGAGAGGCTGATTAGACTGGGCTGTTTTCCCTGGAGCGTCAGAGTCTGAGGGGTAATCTTATAGAGGTTTATAAATTCATGAGGGACATGGATAAGGTAAATAGACATGGTCTTTTCCCTCAGTTGGGGGAGTCCAGAACTAGAGGGTATATGTTTAGGGTAAGAGGGGAAAGATTTAAAAGGGATCTAAGAGACAAATGTTTCATGCAGAGGGTGGTTCATACATAGAATGAGCTACCAGAGAAAATGGTGGATGTTGGTACAATTACAATATTTAAAAGGTATCTGGATGGGTACATGAATAGGATGGGTTTAGAGAGATATGGGCCAAATGGGACTAGATTAATTTAGGATACCTGGTCAGCAGGAATGAGTTGGACTGAAGCATTTGTTTCCATACGGTTCCTCTCTATGACTCTAGAGTAATTCCAGATTCACTAAACTCATGCATGCTTGTCATACGGTGACATAAACCAATCGGAATGGAGTTACATCATGCTAGAGTGCAACACTGTCTTGCCAATGTCCTGAATGAATATACACCAAGATGTTTTTTAACTGATAAAATTGACTGTTTTATTGTCTTTCACCAGATTGCTTTTTAATGTATAAAGATAGAAAGTGAAGAAAGGAACTTGTCACTATAATATTGTGTCAATTTGGATCGCACTGAAAAATTGCTTCCTCTTGCGATAAGAAAATCATAGAAGATCCATTGCTTTGCAATGTCATTGTACTATTCACATTGAATGAGGCTAACAAAACCCACCTGAACAACCTGCAGCATTTTTGTGGCATGGATCAGGAAAATGGATAAAATAAATCAACAGGAAGAAAACACTGTTATCATCCTGATGACCCTGAAGGGCTGATGAATGCCCACTGCTCACCTGTCTGTTTCCTTAGCTGAAGATGTAAAGGACACAGAAATGCTTTGGGGTTTCGTACTGTAATGCAAAAACACAGAAAACATGTTGTTATTGCGGCCAAACATGATGGCCTCCTCCAAAGACAGTATGCTGAATGAGAAAAGATTTCTGAGTTTTTCCAGACTCTTTCTGTGCAAGCTATTGTAAGGTCTGAACAAATTGAGAAACAAACATTTCTCCTAGACTTACTGTGTCACTGTGTCATTTACAATTTTTTAATACAATGTCTTCGTAGGCAAATTGGGGTATACAAGGTCTTCCTTAATTGGCCATTTTAAAGCTTCTTCAACATGAATTTGTGAATGGGCTCCCTTTGAATCGACTTATCACAATTTTATTATATACGGTAATTTGTTGTGACTTAGAAAAAACTTCCTGAGATGCTGCGGAAAGCAGATTCAGTAAAAGCTTCAAAAAGGAAATTGGAAAAATGCCTGAATGAGAAATATTAGCAGGGTGAAAGAGAAAGGACTGGGAAGTGCAAGTGTAATTGGATAGCTCTAACAAAGAGCCAACACAGGCACAAAGGGCTGAATAGCTGCATCATTCAATTGTGGTGGTAAGTTGATTTTTTTTTTGCATGTTTGGGATAGCAGCTAACATTTTTAAATTTTCTTTTGTAAAGTATTTTCAGCTGCAGTAGTTTAATTACTTTAAAGGGGTCTGACATGTTAGAAATTTAATAAATAATAATAAATGAGGGAGGTAATGGCCTGATGGTGTTATTGCTAGACTATTAATGCAGAGACCCTGGTAATGTTCTGGGGACTGGTTCAAATCCTGCCATGGTAGATGGTGGAATTTGAATTCAATAAATATCAGGAATTAAGAGTCTAATGATGACCATAAAATCATTGGTCAACGATTGTCAGAAAAAAACGTTTGGTTCATTAATGTCCTTCAGGGAAGGAATCTGCCGTTCTTAACTGGACTAGCCTACACGTGACTCCTCGGATGCTGCCTGACCAGCTGTGCTTTTCCAGCACCACTCTAATCTACACATGACTCCAGACCCATAGCAATATGGTTGACACTTAACTGCCCTCTGAGCAATTTGGGATGGGTAATAAATGCTAGATTAGCCAGAGACACCCACATCCCGTGAATGAATAAAACATGGCAAGTAAGCATCAATCTACATTTGCTTATGTTTGGAAAAAACAGTAACTCAGGAGTTTTATATCAAATTTCTTGCTTTTTTTTAAGAGTTTGTCTCAATTTTTGAGATGATGGTTTTGACATGTCTATGAGTATTCCTATGAATACTTCTGTTGTATGGTGCGACATGTTTTTTCACTAATAGTTCACTACCAATTAGAGTCATAGAGTCTAGTTGTTTCGCATAGAAGCAGATCCTTCGGTCATTCCAACCAGATATCCTAAATTAATCTAGTCCCATTTGCCAGCATTTGGCACACATCCCTCTAAGCCCTTCTTACTCATATACAGTACTCATCCAAATGCCTTTTAAATGCATTTAAATAATTGTATCAGCCTCCACTACTTCCTCTAGCAGCTCAATCCATATACGCACCACTCTCTGTGTGAAAATGTTGTCCCTTAGGTCCCTTTTTAAATCTTTCCCCTCCTCTCACCTTAAACTTATGTCCTCTAGTTCTGAGCTCTCCCACCCCAAGGAAAAGACCTTAGCTATCACCCTATCCATGCCCCTCATGTCTTTATAATCGTCTATAAGGTGATCCCTCTGCGTTCAATGTTGAAAGGAAAATAGCCCCAGCCTATTCAATCTCTCCCCATGTTCAAACCTTCCAACCCTGGCCACATCCTTGTAAATCTTTTCTGAACCCTTTCAGGTTTTACAACATTGTTCGTATAGCATGGAGACCAGAATTGAATGCAGTATTCCAAAAGTGGCCTAGCAAATGCCCTTTACAGCCACAACTTGACCTCTCAAATTCTATATTCAATACTCCAATCCGAAGTGTGAGGATTATAAGATTACTCTATATTATGTTTAAGATTGTATCTTTTGGTTTATAAAATTACTATACTTTTGGACTGCATTTTTAAATGTATGCTAAATTATAAGGAGTCATGTGACCTGATTGGGTGTCTTTTTAACAGACTGGCTGTTTAATTGACAGAGATCTGAGAAAGAAGTTGATTATTTTATTGACAGGGAGGTTCAAGATATTTATGGTTGGGTGCAATATCACCAATTTCTAATAATATTACGTCTCCTACAGTGACAAAAACATAATATAGATATTAATGTGTAAACAGTTGTGTTAAAAATTATCTCTTTTCACCTGACATGAAAGGAAGTTGAGATCAAGGATTACATATCAACAAGTTTACTTCGACATAAAGCTAATTTTGCATTGGAACAGAGAGAAGAAGGTGACACTTTGAAATAGCTTACAGGCTTTAAATCCAGGTGTTGTAAAAAGTAGGTGCAATTCAAGAAGAGGTAGAACCTCTTAAGCAGAAAGTACGGATTGAATTGTGCACGACGCAGAGTGCAGGTGGAAGCTTGGCTTCAGAACGACACCCATGTTTGTGAGGAGTTATCAATAAAGTTATTTCTATATGTAAACTACTTGTTGCCAACAAAAGAACATTTTAGTCAATAGTATTTTTGGTCAAGTTTTAAAATATGAAACTTTGATGCGGTATTCTCTCAACTGTTAAGTGGAAATTTCAGTTTTACTTTAAAACGTTTAACTCTCCATGGAGATCACAATAACTGGGGGTTACAATTTGTCTTGACTCCATTGGGCAATTACACATGAAATCCAGAAGTCAGACACGCCAGTTATAGTCCAACAGGTTTATTTGAATTTACAAGCTTTCAGATTTCTGCCTCTTTGTCAGGTAAAGTGGCAACGCTCTGAAAGCCTGTGATTTTAATTTAACGTTGGACTATAACCTGGTATTGTCTGACTTCTGAACTTGTCCAGACACCTCCTCCTACTGTCCCCTTGACCATGATCTCACCATACCCCCATCACCAAATCATCATCACCCAGACCATACACAACCTCATCACCTCAGGGAATCTCCCACCCACATTTTCCAACCTCATAGCCCAGGAACCCCACACTGCCCGATTCTACCACCTACCGAAGATTCACAAGCCTGACTGCCCCAGCTGACCCATCGTCTCGGCCTGCTCTTGCCCCACCGAATGCCCCTCCATATACTTTGATATTGTCCTATCCCCTCGGTCCAGGAACTCCCAAAAATACCACCCACGCCCTCCACCTCCTCCAAGAATTTCATTTCCTTGGCCTCCAAAGTGTCATCTTCACCATGGACATCCAGTCCCTATACACCTCTATCTGTCTTGACAAGGGCCTCCAAGCCCTCCGTTTCTTCATCTCCCAGTGTCACCAGCAGTACCCCTCCACTGACACTCTCATTCGTTTGGCTGAACTGGTCCTCACCCTCAATAATTTCTCCTTTGAATCTTCCCACTTCCCCCAGACAAAAGGGGTAGCCATGGGCACCTGCACGAGCCCCAGCTATGCTTGTCTCTTTGTTGGCTACATGGAATAGTCTATCTTCTGTAGTTACACTGGCACTATTCCCCACCTTTTCCTCCGCTACATTGATGATTGTATCGGCGCCACCTCATTCTCCCATGAGGTTGAACAGTTCATCAACTTCACCAACACATTCCACCCCGACGTTAAGTTCACCTGGACCATCTCAGACACCTCCCTCCCCTCCTGGACCTTTCCATCTTCATCAACGGTGACTGACTCATCATGGACATCTTCTACAAACCCAGCGACTCCCACAGCTACCTGAACTACACTTCCTCCCAAACAGCCTCCTGTAAAAACGCTATCCCTTATTCCCACTTCCACTGCCACCACCGCATCTGCTCCCTGGAGGACCATTTCCACCACAGAATATACTGGGTGGCCTCCTTTAAAGACCGCAATTTCCCCTCCCTTATGGTTGATGATGCCTTCAAGTGGATCTCATCCTCTTCCTCCACCTCCACCCTTGAACCCCACCCCTCCAACCGCAACAAGGACAGAACCCTCCTGGTCCTTGCCTTCCACCCCACCAACCTCCGTATACATCGCATCATCCTCCGCCATTTCCGCTACCTACAAACGGACCCCACTACCAGATATATTTCCCTCACCACTCCTATCCGCTTTCCATAAAGACCATTTCGTCTGTAACTCTCTTGTCAGGTCCATGCCCTCCACCAACCCACCATCCCCTCCTAGCACCTTGCCTTGTCACCGCAGGAATTGAGGAGAAAGTGAGGTATGCAGATGCTGGAGATCAAAGTTTAAACTTTATTGCTGGAACAGCACAGCAGGTCAGGCAGCATCCAGGGAACAGGAGATTCGACGTTTCGGGCACAGGCCCTTCTTCAGAAATGAGCAGAGAGTGTTCAGCAGGAGAAGATAAAAGGTAGGGAGGAGGGACTTGGAGGAGGGGCGTTGGAAATGTGATAGGTGGAAAGAGGTCAAGGTGAGGGTGATAGGTCGGAGTAGGATGGAGGCGGAGAGGTCAAGAAAAAGACTGCAGGTCAGGAAGGCGGTGCCGGGCTGGAGGGATCCGG
>NC_057718.1:40833489-40898357 GCF_004010195.1 Chiloscyllium plagiosum | reverse complement strand
TCCATTCATCTATCACACTCTCAGCTACCTCCTCCCCCCAGCCCCAACCCCTCCCCATTTATCTCTTCATCCCCTCGGCTCACAAGCCTCATTCCTGATGAAGGGCTCTTGCCCGAAACATTGATTCTCCTGCACCTCGGATGATGCCTGACCTGCTGTGCTTTTACAGCACCACACCTCAACTCTGACCTTGTCCACTCTAGTCCAACACTGGCACCTCCACATCACATGAAATCCAAATAGCTATACAATCCTACATTGCATAAATCCCTTAACATAATAAAGCAATGTTCCAATGCACTTTCCTCGAGCATTAAGATGAAATATGATACCAAGCCACATAAGGAGCTATTAAGACAAACTGTCAAAGTAAATTTCAGATCGGCTTAAAGGAGGAGAGTGAGATAGAGAGGCAAAGATGTACCAAGAGAACTCCGGTGCTTAGGGCCATATCAGCCAATGGATACATGTGAAACTAGAATTAGAGGATGCCTTTATACATAAAAAGCACTTGCATGTTTATAGTGCCTTTCATGAATACAAGATATTGATATATACACAATAGGAGAGACTGTTGTCAAAGCACAACCAATTTGCATGCAGCAGGCTCTCATAATCACGAATGTGATATTAACAAGGTAACCTGCTTGGAGGATTATGATTGTGAGATAAATACTGAATACAACCAAAATAGGGGTCACACTCTATTTTCAAAGTGGTATAATGAGATATTTCAAGTCTATCTGAGAGGATAAATTAAGCTTACTATGTCGCGATTAAATGTACTCCAGGATGATTCATTATATCATTTGCAATAATTACATTTTACAGTACAGAAGGGCACCACTCAATTATCGCACCGAAAAAGTTGTCCAGACTAGTCCCATTCTCCAGTCCTATCTCTGTTACCCTCTAAATTCATCAATTTCATATTATATATATATATATATATATATATATATCAGCTCCCTTCTGAAACTTTTCAGACACATTTGGCAGCATGGCGTCGGCATGGAGTGGGCTGGGAAGCCCGGAGTAGGACTCTGTTAGCGGCCTGTTGTAGTAGTGGAGAAGAAAATGTTGGACTCTCTTTATCTTTAAATTTTTTTTTCCAAATTAATGAGAATAGTGTTGATGTACGAGCGACGATGCACACTTTTCAGTGTTCTTTTATTGTCAGGTGTATTCAATATGAGGATATTCTATTCCAGAGAGTCCAGACCTATCCTGGAGAGTTGACAAGCTGAGAACAGCCAGGAGAGAGGACTCAAGTGGTGCAAGTTGTAGTATCCCTACTGCATCGTTCCTGGTTCAAGTCCCACATGCTCCAGAAGTGTGTAATAATCTCTGTGAAAAGAGTGATTTAAAAATATCTAATGCAGATGTAATTGATATAATTTTTCATCCAAAAAGAGACAGTCCAGCACCCTCGTAGTGATAGTGTGGGAGATTAGAAATGTTGTTTTTGCAGGTGGGGGAGGGGGTGTAGTGGGGGGAAGGGAAGGGGAACATTATACAAACGGTCGCAGAATTCTTGTAGCATGTAGCATACTTAAAGTTAAGACTTTAATGAATATAGAGGGTCTTTTGAAGAAAATAGTTTTAAGCTAGGAAATAACTATGAAGGGTTGTAGCTGAACACAAAAAGAAGCAGCAAGGGCATTTCACAATAAAGCTTATAGTATGATAAGAGAAACTGGATAAAAGAACAAGCTGTAACAAACAAGGAACAAAGAATGCAGACAAGTACAGCAGGATGGCCAGGTAAGAAAATAACTAACAAGTGAGGTAATTGGCTTATGATAGAATGGGAAAAGGGAGGCGTGATTCCGCAACTTGTAAACTGACTAAGAAAGCTAACAGGCTCTGTTTTGGCGCGCATTTCTGCTTTATTGCAGAAGCGTCCGGTCCTTGCAAGGCTGTAATAAACTGTTCTTGTTTCCAAGGCTTTGTCTCAGGCTGATTGATTTGTGAGTTCTGTTTCTCACAATAGCCTGGATTTTCACGCTCACGTAATGTAACAAATGAAGAGAAAGAAATCTTGCCTTTGACAAAGAAAATAACGCTCTTGAAATTTTATAAAAATAATTGGTGAAAAATTAGCGCTGGTGCGCATGCGCGCAACTACAGCCGACCAAACCGCCAGCGAGAGCACGTCGTGTCGTCAGCACGGTGACGTTTCCAGGCGACGTCAAGCAGCGCGTGGCTGGTCACCTGACCCCTTTCAGCCTACCCCGAAGAGGAGGGGGCCGATGCGAAGATGGCGGCCATTTTACAGAGGACCGTTGTCGCTCAGGCTAAGAAGCCCACTGCGTCCGTGATCTTCCTGCACGGCTCAGGTTAGACCTCGCTGATTTATCTCATGACTGTACAAGGCCTGAGGACCTGGTGTAGGAAGTGAAACCACCCCCCACCAACCTCGTCTGGCTCCGGCCGCCCACTGCGGGTCTTCCTGTCACCCATCACCGTGTCATGTCAGAAAGTGTCTGACCGCTGAATCCTGCCGGAGCATTTAAACAGCGACTCTTGTATTTTGCCATTTTTCGCACACAATTGCCAATATGTTCGTGTCCCCCTTCCACCTGTTCTTCACTTTTACCATTATAATGCTTCTGTGGTTAGGGTTTTGCTTCCTTTGGTAGTAGATATGCTCAACGCTTTAAGGTGGATTGTTAAACATTCACTTCTTAATCCAGTTCCGATTCCTCTTTCCCGTGCTCACCATACTTCTAATAAAGTGTGCTAATCATCCAGCACTGAGAATTATTGATGGTATCAGTGGTTTATTAAGATTGTTTTATAAAAGTTATTCTGTTTCCAAATGGAAATGTCACGTCTTCTAAAGACGTCATCTTGGAAAATGTTTCAACCATCAAGCATGAAAAAGCAGCAAAATCTGATTGGTTCAAATATTTTTCTTATTAATTCTTTGGTGGCATTTAATGAACAATTCTTTTTGATCATTTGGATATTTCTAATAGTGGCAACCTAGAGTCATACATCAGCACACATCTGGTAGTGAAATACAAGGTGCTTCTAAATAGTTGACAAACTGTCAAGGATCTGCAGAAGGTAGAAAGTAGGAGTCAAGGGGTCTTTTTCAGGAAGAGAGCCAGTGGGTGCAGTGGTCAGTGTTGGGACGGCAACTATTTGTGTTATATATTAACAGTCTGCACGAAGGATTCGAGGGCGTTGTTGCCAAGTTTGCAAATGACATTAAATGAGTGGAGAGGCAGGTACTGTTGAGGAAGCATGGAGGCTGCAGAAAGACTAGGGCAGCCTAGGAGAGTGGGCAAAAAAGTGGTAGATGGAATACAAGTATGGGAAAGTGTGAGGTTATGCACTTTGGTAGGAAGAATAGAGGCAGAGGGTAGTGCATGTATGCAACAAACGGTCAGAGAAGTGGCAGAGGCTGGTACAATTACAACATTTAAAAGGGACCTGGATGGGTACATGAATAGGAAGGGTTTCGAGGGATCTGGGCCAAATGCTGGCAAGAGGAACTAGACATCAAGATGATGTTTTCACTGGTAGGAGAAACTACTACCTGAGGGCACAGCCACAGATTGAGGGGGCAACTCTTTAGAACTGAGATGAGGAATTTCTTCTGCCAGAAAGTGGTGGATCTGTGGGAATCACAGCTGCAGAGGCTGTGGAAACCAAATCATTGACTATGTTTAAGTCAGGAGGCACAGGAGATTGGCACAATAACTGAAAATAATTACCTGGTTCAGAACCACAGTTTATAGCAACAGTTGAGGGAAAATAAACTGGCTTTCTTCAGTCTTTAGGTATTTTACTAGAGAGTAAGACATACAATCTGCCCTTGCAGCAGTCCAAAAGCTTCTACCATTCTCATTTGTATGCACAAAATTTTCAACTACCATTCAGAAAATTCTTGTCAGGTTGATGGCCTATGTCATTTACAACTGGTCACAACACAATAAACCAATCAATAACCTGTTGCTAGCCGAATCTCATTTTGTGCACGCCCCTGGTTCCGGCCCATTTACAGACATCCTGCCCTGCTGTTTGGACAAAGCGGCAATGTATGCACAGCTTCCAGTTTCAGTAACTTGCTTTTAAAATAGCAGCAATTCCCTCTTTAATCTTGTCCATTTCCCATTTCAATTTGCAATCAAAAATACACGAAAGTAAAAAGTACATTTTTAACGGGAATGGCAGTACCGTGATGTATAGCGCACCCAAGATAGCCTGATGCTCCTCAGTGTTAATTCCGATCCCTTAATATCTCATGGTAGCAAGTGGTTGAAGGAATTTCCTGCTTTACCATTATTTACAATCTTCACATGGGTGAGGAATCTGTACTTACCAAATTACCTGGACAAAATTCTGAGGACAGCAAAGAGACAGAATGCATTTAGGGTTGGGAACTTCAGTGTCCTCAACAAGAGTAACTGGGCATCATCACTACTGCCCAGCTGGCTGAGTCCCAAACATAGTTTTCAGACTATACTTGTGAAAAGTAGTGAGAAAACTAAAATGAAGGAAAAACCCACCTGATTGCATTCTCATGGCATAGAGACACTCTCAATCACGACAGTAGCTGACAAGACAAAGTCCCATCTTCACACTGAGGGCATATCATTTGTGTTGTGAGACTTTCTGAACTGCAATTTCTTTAGGTGTCCTGGTAATCACTAAAGCCCAGAATTTTAATTATCCTATCTTTACAAAAATAACCTTCACAGAACTGAATATTGCCTCCAAAATATTAAAATGAAACATGGGTGAGGTATTAACAACAAACTCACTCATGATTATCCCCAAATTTAGGCTTAGTCTAGTAAATAGTGTCGTATTCATACCACAGAAGTGCGAGGTAATGACCATCTCTAAGACAATCTTACTATCTCTCTTTGACATTACTGCAACCCTAACTACCCACATTTTCAGGTGTCACCATTGACTATAAACTTAGCTAGCCCAATCATGTTAATCCTGTCATTGCGTAGCCAGATCAGAGGCTGTTAATTTTATAAAGAGTTCCTGATTTCCCCAAAGCTTTTTCACTCTCGACAAAGCACAAGTCAGGAGTGTGACAGGATGCTTTCCACTTGATTAGATGAGTACAACTCCAAAAATAGACAAGAAGCTCAACCCCCATCTAAGACAAAGCATCCCTCTTCAAAGGTACACAGTAACCACCTTCAACATTCACTGTTTCAACCATTGGTGAATTATGTCTGCATCTAAAGTATAGACTGCAACAAATTAAATGGCTTCTTCGGCAGCAACTTCTAACCCCTAAGACAAGTCCTGTGGGCACTTGGGAACACCATTCCCTCCATGTTCTTCTCAGGGAAATGCAAACTGCCCCAACTTGGAAACATGTCACAATTCCACCATTGTCATTTGGTCAAACTTCTTGAACACTAGAGTTGTTGAGAATCCCTTCACTATGTGAATGGCAGCTGTGTTCAACAAGGCAATATTCGCTTTCCCCAGCACCATTAGAGATGGCTAATGAAATTTCACCTTGCTAGTAATATCCACATACCATGAATGATTTTTTTTAAAAAAACTGTAAAAGTCGTATGCTAAGATTAACTTGATTAAAAGAGAAACTTGCATTGTTGCCAAAAAAAGAGCAAATATGAGGATCAGGAGGATTTTAAAAAATCAACAAAATGTTGATAGAGGGTGTAAATAGAATGTGAGCAGACACAAACAGTACACATTGTAAGGGCTTTTAACAGGTCTGCAATAACAGAGCAATTAAAGTAAACCTTGGGTCCCTTAGACACAGGAGGAATAATGTGAAAAGGAAATGGAAGAGGTGTTAAACAAATATTTTGTGTTTGCCTTCACAGTGAAGGCTACAAGGAACAAACCATAAAGTGTGACAAATCAAGACTATCAAGGGAATCAGATTACATGAGCTTTCATACCAGTAGAGAAATGGCAGAATCTTATCATAAATAATACAGTATCAGAGCACTTGGAAATTCGACAACTTTGACAAATGTATTTGGGTTTCAGGAGACATTGATAAGTTGCTACACTGAAGGTTGTTGTGCAAAATTAATATTAACAAAATTGGGAGTAATATATTAGTGTGGTTGAGGACTGGTACAGCAAGAATAGTCAGGTTATTTTCAAGGTGGAGAAAACGAGGACTGCAGATGCTGGAGGTCAGAGTCAAGAGTGTGTTGATGGTTTCAGTTTAAGTCCAGCTGTGCACCAGTTAAAATACTGCCAGCCATACAGAGTCAGAGTTTTTACAGCATGCAAACAGAACATTCAACTGAACCTTTCTGCGCCAGTCATCAAACGTCAGCCAGGAATAGTTCTCACAGTACATGTAGTAGGAAGGAAACAAAAAAAAGATCAGCTTCTAAGTCACGTAGATGGTAGAGTTGATAGTTCGTAACAAATAGATGCTCACGATTGCAAATATACAGGAGGTCCCTGATTTACAAACTGTCATACCTACAAACGCAATATGCAGGTGTTTCATTTTAGCGGTCTGATATACAAGCATTTTCTGCACTTATAAACAGCTTCTTAAATTGTCCTACATTGATTTGTATGCAAGTTGGAAAACAACGTGTGAACGGACTCAAGAACGGAACCTGTTTGCAAACTAGGGGCTGCCCATATTTATATTTAATGTTGGCACTTGTCTGAACGACTATCGTTGTAACACCACTACAAGTATCAAGTTATATACCTGTCGTTAACACCACACCATGTTAGAACATGTTAGTAGTCTAAAGGAGTGCAACTGTTTTCCTAATGCCCAACATAACCTAGCATCTTGTTTTTATTCATTCATGGAGCAGCACATGTTGGAAAGTCTTATTGAAAATGTTAACTTTTATTGAACAAACAGCAAAAACAAAGGAAAAAAGACAGATAAAAAAATGGATTTGTTTCTTGAAACAAACGTGTGCTGCTTGCCCTTCAAACAACAACAAATTTACAGGAAATAAATAATCACTTCACCCAACTTGTATCTGTTAGAATTGAGTGTCACTTAAGTCCTGCCTAGCTGTTGCACTTAATGCTGAACGTGATGTGCAGAAAGAACAATGTCCTTCTCAGAAGACTATTGCTTCTCTCCCAGCTTTTCAGTATCCATCGCATCCTCTCTTTGACCATTTCAGGGCACAAAGTGCAAGGATTATGTGTGGTACACTCTGTCTGGAGTGTACTGCAAAGCTCCCAAGAACTGATCCAAGTGCCAGAACCTCATCTTCAAGATGTCTGTCATCTACTTCTTGATAGCCTTGGTGGAAGAATGGATGCCATTATACCTATGCTAGGCCTCGGGAATATTTAATGGAGTCACTATCCAGATTGAAGAGGGTAACCCTGATCTCCAGCCACCCTTGATAGGCATGCAGTCAATGAAACAAAGCAAAAACCGAAGCATTATCAAGGATATAGATATCATAATTGCTTCCAATGTGACTGGCACACATCTCTGATGATTAAAGGCATCAAGAATTATGGAGAGAAAACATTGAATAAAGCTCTGAGTTAGAGGAAAAGCTGTGATAATGTTAAATGATCTACTCCTAATCCTAGTTTTTATATTTCTCTAACTTCTGTGTTGGTGGAATGGAAGCATTTTCTCCTAATGTAGTCAGGTCGGAGAAAGTGAGGAATGCAGATGCTGGAGATTAGAGTCTGGAGTGCATTGCTGGGAAAGCACAACAGGTCAGGCAGCATCCGAGGAGCAAGAGAATCGACATTTCGGAATCCTGATCAAGGGCTTACACCCAAAACGTCGATTCTCCGGCTACTTTTAGATTAGATTACATTACAGTGTGGAAACAGGCCCTTCGGCCCAACAAGTCCACACCGACCCGCCAAAGCGCAACCCACTCATACCCCTAACCTAACACTACGGGTAATTTAGTATGGCCAATTCACCTGACCTGCACATCTTTGGACTGTGGGAGGAAACCGGAGTACCCAGAGGAAACCCACGCAGACACGGGGAGAACGTGCAAACTCCACACAGTCAGTCGCCTGAGGCGGGAATTGAACCCCAGACTCTGGCGCTGTGAGGCAGCAGTGCTAACCACTGGGCCACCGTGCCGCCCACTCTGATGCTGCCTGACCTCCTGTGCTTTCCCAGCAACACACTTTCAACTGCTGATGTAGTCAGCTATGATATGATATGACACTGTCAAGGCAACATATAAGGGAAGGAGCTGGAAATGTGTTGCTGGAAAAGCGCAGCAGGTCAGGCAGCATCCAGGGAACAGGAGAATCGACGTTTCGGGCATAAGCCCTTCTTCAGGATGCTGCCTGACCTGCTGCGCTTTTCCAGCAACACATTTCCAGCTCTGATCTCCAGCATCTGCAGACCTCACTTTCTCCTCAACATATAAGGGAAGCCAGCTATGTCGTCAAAGCTTAAAGCCCAGGTTGCAGCACCGATCGTGTCATGGTGAAACATTATAAAGTGGTGTGAATTGTCACAAATTGAATCAATAGGAGCCTTGATATATTTGAGGATTGAGAGATCCTACATAGGTCCCCAGTGAATCCTTGGAAGCAACCTGTTGCATTAAAATTTAACGCAGCCATAACCTTGATGGCCACTAACCCCTTCAAGTTGCTAGTCCTGATTCAACAAATGGCACAGTTTTCAGATGGTGTCCCGGGAGATTTTCAGACTGAGGTGGCAATGTGCCTAGTTTATCTGGAGGAAAAGGCATTGAGGATAATAAACACTCAGTCTTCTATACTCCCTCCACATCCGAAGGGGATCTGAAGCTGTGACCTCATGATGTGCAGTCAGTTTGTCAGCCGCTGCAAGTTGCTGCTGATCCTGGACTTGTTGGCGCATCTGATCCTCCTTGATTTCTCTATACCTTTGTTGCACCATGACCATCGCTGCAATTATCACTGCTGTGGCTGGATCCTGTGTTGGTCATGCTTCAATGAACCTGTGTGGGGAATATTGGAATCAAAATATGTTCTTAATAACATTGACAGCATTTGCTTCACACACAAAAGAGGGCTTCACGCAGTCATCCATACAGTGGGTCTTGGAGGACTCTGCCAAGGATGATCTCTTCATGCACTTTTGACGTAGTGGACCTTATTTGATGCATGCTGCACAGACCATAGCTAATTGTAAGTACAGTAGGACTACTGACACTTTACTCCGGCCTCCCACTAAAAAGCCTCAACTCACTTCTCACAAACCTCACCCCTCAACCCCACCTCATCAACCTCACCCCCATCCCCACCTCACCCAAGAAAAGCAGCATTGCCTCCAAGCATGTTTGAGATAACTTCAAATTCAAGGCTAGAGGAAATCAGTTCCATGCCCTAAACTTTGAAACCTTGGATTGTCTTTGTGAATTGTGGCCTTCAGGTCACCCTTTTTTTAAGTTCACTTGTGATTGATGCTGCTTCACAGCGATGACTATGACCAATTTGTATTGACAAGTGAGATCCTGCTTGAGAGCAGGATTTGTATGCAAATATTTGGGTCCTGCATGCATTTCACACTCAAGGTACTATGATTGCAGATGTCTGCAGCCTGTACTGTGAAAGTGTCTAGTTGATATAGTTGCCCCCTCGAAGGGCATCTCATCACTGACAAGTAGATCCTACATGATCAGGTAGACAAAACACTGTTCACCCACTCTGGATGTGGCTACAGCCATTTTCCATTTCAACTTCACATTTGTCTTTCAGATAAAGATAAAAGGCAACATAGGTCACATTTCATAGAACAAGTTAGATGGTCGGTTTTAATCAGGTACAGACCCACTGGGCCACAGAATCTTTTTCAGTGCTGTAGATCTCTAAGACTAAGTCAAAGGCTCATCCTTGTAATCTAGATTCCCATAAATGTTAATGTTTCGTTCTTCTTTGCATTCTGTTAACCCAATCACATGTGAGCCTCCACATGTTCCCAACACACTTTCATTTACATCTTCCAACATTACCCCCTGAGCTCTGAGCCAAACAGCTTATCCACGCTAGATCAACACACTGTGCTATCTCTCTTGATTCCCACGGCAAGGTCAGAGTATGGTACCCCCATCCCTCTTCCCTCCCTTCCCTGCCTACACTATCCATACACTATCGTCTCTCTTGACCCACCGCCACCCCAAAAATATGTTAAGTTCCCTCTCTTCATAATTTTTCCTGTCTGCATCCTTGAATACTGCTTCTAATTCCCACAATTCTTTATCACTGTAGTGGCCCTTGATGATAATCCCCTTTCACTTTCGGTGATCAGACCCCCATGTTTGATTATGGTCCACTCTTTGGAACAACCTGGAAGGACAGCTCTGCCTGATGAGTTACTGGACCTTTGACTGATATCTGTGCAGTTCCCTGACTGAATTCCCTTGAATCCTCATACTAGTTGCACTAGACCTACAGGACTGACTGTGGCCCAGTCCCCCAAATATAGTGATATGGAACTCCTGACCCTCTTGCTGGTATTTTTAAGGGGAGCATTGCAGAAGATAATCTATTTCATAACAGCTCGAAACTATTTTCCTTCATTAAGAGTAAGTGTTTTACGTGTCTAGCTTCAGCCAAGATTGTGCAACCCTGAAACCAAAATGGCTTTCAAGCTATGGGTGTTTCCCTGAAGTCAAAACAAAATCCACCTGTCGGTAGTCCTATCTGAAACCTGATGCACATATGTTTGTTCACTTGTAAAACTCTACCCAATGAAAGCAAAACCCTAACTACACTGAAGGAAGTCTTTCTCATTTAGTGCAAAAGTCAATCACTAAATCCCTTCTGAAGTCCTTACATCACCGATACTGAACTGTATGCATTGCATAGGTGTTGATCTGAGCATATCATTAATAATCCACATTGATGTGTGGAGGACAGTGTCCAAGTATTCTGTGTAGCTGCTTTCAACCCACACTGGGGAGCAGTGTTCTGCTGAACTGTACATGAGAAGAATGCTAACAGCACTAAAAGTGCTAGTTTCTGGATAATATTTATTCTTTGTGTTTTGGTCTTTTTCTGAAACCCTTTTACAGGTGTTTGCGGTTCTTGAGGTTGCAATTCAGGTTGACTGCAAGCTACCTGGATACATTCATTTCTGATCGATTTGCTGCAAGAAAAGTCCTGGAATTTGCTGTTAGCCAATGAGTTGCTGAAGTGGAAAATAATGACTATACTCTTAATTTAGTTCAGGCGGAGATGCCTGTATTTCAGATATTGCTGTAGACATGCTATTGCTGAGTTCAACTTTTTCAACTGTTAGTAGCTTGAAAATTGCATATTATTCTGTACTGTACCTTTTTGTGTCTTTTAGGTGATACTGGACAAGGTATAAGAGCATGGATAAAAGATGTATTAAAACAAGATCTGAATTTTCAGCACATACGTATAATTTATCCAACAGCACCTTTAAGGTATTTAAAATACATGAGAATAGATATGCATTGCAAGTTTGCTTAACATCCAATTAGAATGACTCACTCTCTCAGCTAGAATTGAAAATGAAAGAAATAACATTTTGTTTTTTTTTTAATTTATTCATTCACGGGATGAGGGTGTCACTGGCTAGGCCAGCATTTATTGTCCATCCCTAATTGGGCAATTAAGAGTCAACCACATGTAGACCAGACCAAGTAAGGATGGCAGTTTCCTTCCCTAAAGGACATTAATGAACCAGATTGTTTTTTTCCCCGACAATCAACAATGGATTCAGGGACATCGTTAAACTCTTAATTCCAGATATTTGTTGAACTCAAATTCCACCATCTGCCTTGGCAGGATTCAAACTCAGTCCCCAGAACATTTCCTGGGTCTCTGGATTAACAGTCCAATGATAATACCACTCGGAGATTGAGTTATAAATGCTGTTTTGTCTTATCTGAATCACAATAAATTCACAAGATTATCAGACTGTTTCTTGATCCCTTCCTTCAACAGTTATTTTGAGTATAAATATTCAACTTGTTGGTGTTTTCTGATATCGAAATGCTATAGAAATGCTTATTTAAAAATACTGTTGGATTCCCATGCATTTCTCCCAGTGAATTGTGGGTTATATACTCTATACGTCTGATTCTCTTCAGTTCTAATCTGGCTTGGTCTCTCTTTCATTTTTTGTTTCTTCAAATACATGGACTCAGTCTTTTTAGATGGAAGTTGGTTTACCTCCCAGAATCCTTCCATTTCTACCCTTTTCCTTCAGCGACTTTGTATGCTTTACAAATTTGATTATGGAGAAATTGGAATGATAAAGAGGAGGAAGCCTACTTCACTATTACCATCTGTAACACTCCCATTTTCCATACTCTCTAATTCAATTCCCTCATGATTCTTTCGTTCCCACCCCACCCTCAGCACTCACCACTACTTTACCTCACATCTATTCATCTCGTGCTGTGTCTACTCCTCTTTCCTCACATTTGCCCTCCCTAAGATTCGCTTTCTCAACCCCTGGTCCCTCCCCAACTTTAGCACCTCAGTTGCAATCCCACCCATCTGCTTGTTAGCCATCACTCTGAGTCCTTTGCTCATTTGCCTCAAATCACTCATCTCTATCTCTCGTTCTCCACCCATTGCTTGCCCTTCCGTTGTTTGCCCCATCACTTATTCCTCCATTGTCTCTTGCCTCCTTCATTCCCCCACTGCTCCCTGTAATTTTTCCTGTCCAGAGACCTCCAAGGTAAATGAGTGGCAACCTCCCAACCATTGACGTGCCAGTTAATGTGTGCAGTGCTTTCCAACAGGCACTCAGCATAGAGGGGACACTGCCCAGAATGTTTTCAGCCTAACTGCTGTTGTGCATTCAGTCCCAGTCATTTACCAGTGCCACATCGCTTATTGCAACTCTCATTTACCCCCACTGATGCTTGCTCGCCTGCTATCACGTCACTCACTCACTCACCCACATGCCTCCTGGTGCTCACTGACACTCCTTCCTATTGCTCTTCTGCTCCACCTCCTGCCCCCTTAGCCCGCTCACCATCCAGTTGCTCATCCACTCACACCCATGTCGTTCCCCACTCACTTTCCTATGGTCAACCTAACCACCACTTCAGTTGCCACCCTCCTACATTATCGCAGTTGCTTGCCTCGCATTTTGGCTCTGAGCTCTTTTTCAGACTCTCTTCCTTGCAACAGGAGACAGGGAACAGGAGACAGTTGGTTCTCAACAACAGGCTAATTTACATTCATAGATTCAACACAACCAAGATAATTAGTTGGTTTCAAGGTTAATATGTTTATAATACTGCTCAAGTAAGCACAAAAGTCACCTTTTTAAAGAATTATATTTATGTATTCATACTGATATGTAAAACATAGCCAGTTTAACTTTTTCATGCTTTGCATTATTTTTGAAGTCTTCAATTCAGGTAGTGATTCTTGCTCCTTTACTGTCCTACATTTGCTTTGTGCTTTTAACATTTTTATTTTCAATTTTTCAGGCCATATACACCAATGAATCAATCTATGTCAAATGTGTGGTTTGACAGGCACAAAATTGCCATAAACTGCCCAGAACATCTTGAATCAATAGATTCAATGTGCCAAACATTGAGTAGCTTTGTAGAGGAAGAGGTCAATGCTGGAGTTGCAAAGGACAGAATAATCTTAGGTAAGATATGTTATCAGTTTTCCTAACATTTGAAAAAATGTGCAGTAATCTGAGAATCTACCTTTCTTTTCTATTCCTGTTTCCTGTCTGCTATCCTTCTATCAAACATATTTATGCTGGCACAGTCGCTGGATTGTATCACGGGTTCACCGTCTAAAAATAAAGATGCATATAGTTGATCATCTCCCTTTGCATTTAGAACCTTGGTCATATCATTTAGGTTTTGAAGTCAATTTTTTTTATATCTTCTAGGCAAAGAGGATTGTTTTACTTTAGAAAATATGTGCACTTGTCTAACGTTCTCCTCCTAATGTGATTTCTTTTCTTGATACTGAGGAAACCTTACACCATCATGTCAACTCTGGTGAGAGGAAATACACAATTTCAGCGGATTGGTAAATTTGGTATTGCTATAACTTCACTCAAATGGATCTAGTGGTTTTTAACATACACAAGTAATAAATTAAACTAAGGGTAATATTCTTTTGATTTTGTCTTTTAGTTTGGTGTCAAAAATTAACCATCAGCTTTACATAACTTTTAACATGACCAACATATGCCAGATGTTATTTTGGCAAACATATATTCTTGTTTATTATCTATACTGACAAATATATCTGGTATTAATTAAATGATGTGTTGTACTTGCCATCCAAAACTGTTGAAAAGTTACAGCTGATATTTGGAATGAAACCATTAGTAAATTGGCTAAGAAGAAACACAAATAAGGAGGTCAATAGCTTAATTCTCTATTAGTTGTTGTAGATAGTAACATTATTCTGCAGCAGCAACAACTTTTATAAGATAGCATAAATCTTTAGCAGTGCAAGCAGCATCATCGACATCAGGGTTAGCCAATTTATAAGTGTCTGGAAGTTGAAGCATTTACCAACCTTTCAGCATAGCTTTCTTTGTTCTCATTCAGCACAGTGCGCTCCTACATCATGCTAAACTTGAGTCAGTGTAAATTCAGAATGGCCATCTGTAATCAGGTCTGAGATTCATTAGTTCTCAGCTGTATATTTGTGCTGCAATTAAAACTGTACTATTTATATACACATTTGGAGAAACTACAGTATCATGGATGTTGGAAAAATGTAATCATTGTGTAGGAAGTCAAAACATGTCCCAGTAGTTATGTTTTCTCTGATTCAAATATTCTGCACAAATGCTAAGTAGTGAAGCTTAGATGTTCACTGAAATGTCAAACTAGGTGACGTACTGTTACCAGGATAATCATTATATCCCTGGATCAGTTTTAGACGTATTGAATTTGTAAGGTCCAGCGTGTATTTTTTAAAACAGGACTAATATAGAAGCCCAAAATCTTTTTTTAAAATTCTCTTGTGTGTGGTATGGGTGTCACTGGCTAGCCAGCACTTATTGCCCATCCATCTTTGCCCTTGAGAAGGTGATGGTGAGCTGCCTTCTTGAACCACTGCAGATGCCTTGTAGTTGGTGGGCAAGCTTTGGGGAGTCAGGAGATGAATTACTCAGCACAGTATTTCTAGCCTCTGACATGCTTTTGTATGTGTTTATATGGTGACTCCAGTTGAATTTCTAGTCAATGATAGCCCCAGGATGTTGATAATGGTAACACCATTGAAGGTCATGAGGTAGTAGTTAGGTTGTCTCTGATGGTCATTGCCTGGTCATTTGTGTGGCGCAAATGTTACTTTCCATTTGTCAGCCCAAGTTGTCCGGATCTTGTTTCATTTGAATGTGGATTGCTCAGTATTTGATAAGTCTCGAAGGATGCTGAACATTGTGCAATCATCCCCACTTTTGATCTTATGTTGGAGGAAAGGTCATTGATGAAGCAGCTGGAAATTGTTGGGTCTAACACACAAATCTGAGGAACTTCTGCAGAGATGTCCTGGAGCTGAGATGATTGACCCTCCACCAACCACAACAATCTCACTATGTGTTAGGTATGACTCCAGACACCTGACAGTTTGCCTCTGACAGCCATTGATTCCAGTTTTGCTAGGGCTCATTGATGCCACACTCGGTCAAATGCAGCCTTGATGTGACGGGGTGTCATTCTCCCTCACCTCTGGAATTCAGCTCTTTTGTCCATGTTTGAACCAAGGCTGCAATGTGGTCAGGAGCTCAATGGCTCTGGTGAAACCCAAATTTTGCATTTATTGCTGAGCAGGTGCTGTTTGATAGCAATTTTGATGACTCCTTCCATCACTTTATTGATGATCAACAGTACTCTGAAGGGACACTACTTAGTCAGGTTGGACTTTTCCTGCCTTTTATGTACAGGACATACTCAGACAATTTTCTACATTGTCAGGTAGATGCCCATGTTACAACTGAACTGGAACAGCTTAGCTAGGGGAACGACAAGCACAAGTCTTCAGTACTATTGCCGGAAAGTTGTCAGGGCCCTTAGCCTTTGCAGTATCCAGTGTCTCCAACCATTTCTTGAGTGAATCAAATTGCCTGAAGACTGGTATCTGTATTGCTGGGGACCATTGGAGGAGGCTGAGATGGATCTTCCACTCGGCACTTCTGGTTTAAGATTGCTGCAAAAGCTTCAGCCTTATCTTTTGCTCTGATGTGCCTGGCTCTTCCATCATTGAGGATGGGGATTTTTGTGGAGCCGCCTCCTTCAGTGCATTGTTTAGCCAACTGCCACCATTCATGATTGGATGTGGCAGGACTGCAGAGCTTAGATCTGGTCCGTTGATTGTGGGATCATTTAGCTCTGTCTATCACTTACTGCTTATGCTGTTTGGCATGCAAGTAGTCTTGTTTGATGGCTTCACCAGGTGACATCTCATCCTCAGGTATGCCTGGTGCTGCTGCTGGCATGCCTTCCCATACTATCCATTAAACCAGGATTAGTCCCCTGGCATGATGGTAATGGTTGAATGGGGGAATATGCCGAGCCATGAAGTTACAGATTGTGCTGGAGTATAATCCTGCTGCTGTTGATGATACATAGCGCCTCATGGATGCCCAGTCTTGAACTGCTACATCTGTTCAAGGTCTGTCCCATTTAGCACAGTGATAGTGCCACACAACACGATGGAGGTTATTCTCAATGTGAAGGCGGGACTTTGTCTCCACAAAGTCTATCTCGTGGTGGCTCTTACTGATTCTGTCATGGACAGATGCATCTGCCATTGGTAGGTTGGTAAGGTTAAAGTCAAGTATGTTTATCCCTCTTGTTGGTTTCCTCAACCCTGCTACAGATCCAGTCTAACAGGTATGTCCTTTAGGACCAGACCAGATCCATCAGTAGTACTGCTGCTGAGCCACTCTTGGTGGTGGATGTTGAAATCTCCCACCAGATTACATTTTGTACCCTTGTCATCCTCAGCACTTTCTACAAGTGTTGTTCAATGTAGACGAGAACCGATTCACCACCTGAGGGAGGATGGTACATGGTAATCAGTGAAAGGTTTCTTTGCCCATGTTGAATCTGAAGGCACAACACTTCATGGAATCTGGAGTCAATGTTGAGGACTCCCAAGGCAACTCCCTCCCAACTGTGCTGCCACTTCTGGGTCTGTCCTGCAGTTGGGAAAGGACATATCCAGGGATGGTAATGGAGGTGTCTGAGACATTGTTAGGTGTGATTCTGTAAGTATGACCATGTCAGGTTGTTGCTTGACAAATCTGTGAGACAGCTCTCCTAACTAGTCCCTAGATGTTAGTAAAGAGTTCTTTGCAGCGTCAACAGGGTTGTTTCTGCCAAGATCTTTTCTGGTGCCTAGGTAAATGCCAGCTGATCCATCCAGTTTCATTTCTTTGAGACTTTATAGCGATTGGTACAACTGAATAGCTTGCTACACCATTTCAGAGGGCAGGCGGAAGTGAATACTGCAGATGCTGGAGATTAGAGTCAAGTGTGGTGCTGGGAAAACACAGCTGGTCAGGCAGCATCCGAGGAGCAGGAAAATCGACATTTCAGGCAAAAGCCCTTTGTCATTTCAGAGGACAATTGAGAGTCAACCACATTGCTGTGTCTCTGAAGTCACATGTAGGCCAGAGCAAGTGAGACTTCCTTCCCTGAAGGGCATTAATGAACCAGATGGGTTTTTCCAACAATTGACAATGATTTCATAGTCAGCAGTAGATTCTCAAATCCAGATTTTTTTACTACTGAATTCAAATTCCACCATCCGCCATGGTCGGATTCAAACCCAGAACATGAGCTGAATTTCTGGATTAATAGTCTAGTGATAATACCACTAGGCCATCACCTTCCCATCTAAACATTAACTGTTCAAATATCAGCATCAACGTTACTAATAACAACCCCCACCATGGTGGTCACAATATTCTTTCTTCTAATCTTCCTGAGTTACTGAGAGACTGGCGTGTATATCTTATTTGATTTTTGTTTTTGCTTTGCACTTGCTTCTCATTCCTTATGTGTGTTGAATTAATATTTCTTTTCACAGTTTTTATTCAAGGAATTTGTGGAAATCAGTCATAATAGACACTGCCAGACCCAGTGGGTTTCTCCAGCACCTTGTCTTTATTTCATATTCCTAACTTCCACAGTATTTTACTTTTAACATCAAACCTAATGTTTTTGAAATGGGCTAGAAATATTTGCATTCCCTACAGATCATAAAAATTGCAATAATTTCTTGACTGCTTGTCTAAGAAATTTTCAGAATTTTTGACTTTGGCCATTCCCATCCCTACAACTTCAGCAAATAACATACCATAAAAGAAAATGCAGAATAGCAGGGATTATGACCCATCACTTGTTACATCAACCAGTCTGTGTATTTGCCACAGACAGTGACTCTGGCTATCATTCCATTGTAAAACTGCAGTATCTGTTTTACAGCTTTATCAGAATATCCAAATGTGGCTAAGAATTTCCACAAGCGCCTCTGTTTTCATGCCAAAGGCCTACATTAGGTCAGCAAATGCACATTAAAGTTCCATCCATTGTTCATTACATTTCTGTTATATTCACCAGAGGTTGAAGATCATGTCACAAGCATCTTTGCCTTTCCTGAACTCACTTTGACTTTCTGGCAGTATGCATTCTGCCAAGAGATTTAACAAGTCTGTTAAGTTGGATTCTTCCAAGAATATTATCAGATATCATAAACAGTGGAATTCTTCCATGGTTGTCACATATAGTTTTGTCCTTTACATTGTACATCTGAACAATTGTGGCATCCTTAAACTCCTGAAGAATGGCTTGTTGATCCCATGTTCATTAATTTAATTCTGAGAATTTGCTGCCGAGCTGGGATTCCTCAGTTTTGAAAATTTCTCAGTGAGGACTCCATCTGAGCCTGAAGTCCTCCTTGACAGTAGGAGTCAGATGGCTTTGACAACAAAACAGAAGGGTTCTTTTCTAACTTGCTGACACTCGGGCCAACCCTCATATATATTACTTGGATGGTGCAGCTTCATGCAATAGAAAAGTAAAATACCGTAAATGTTGTGTATCTGAAATGAAAACACGTGCTAGGGATACTCAGGAGGGTTGTGGCTACAGCAGACAAGCACTTAATGTAAAAGTCACTCATAGTTTCGGATATTCAGAATTTAATGTTTTAAGACTTTCTGCATTGATCAGTTCAAATACATCTGAAAATTGATTGGTTTGAATCTAGGCAGAGAATGAAGTGTGGATATGATCAAGAACACAATCACTGACGGAGCAGATCAAATTATGAAAATACCGGTGTGACAGAAGTCTGCATGGCTATTTAAGGTGTATTATATGAGCATAATATAAAAAGAATATATTGAGAAGTAGTTTAGGAAATGAGTTGTACGTGTTCAACAGTATATAGATAATTGCTGTATATTTTAAGTATTATGTCTTAATAATTAATAAAACACATTTGAGTTGGTGAAAAGTATAAATAATGCAAGATGTCTGTAGACTTGTGCTTTTAGTTGGTCCTTGTTGTTGAATTTTATGTTTCAGTACATATTAGTGGCCTTTTGCACGTGGAAATGTTGTGTAACTTCTGTGATGCATCATCAGTGTTCTATTTCATAGATTCTATAGGTCAAAACTCACAATACCAGTTTATAATCCAATAGCTTTGTTTGAAAAAATAAGTTTTCAGAGCCCTGTTCCACCTTCTGGTGTTAGTGAGAACGAAGACATCCAACACAGAATTTATAAGTAAAAATTCAAAAATTAATACAACTGATGCAAATGTATTGAACAAACCTAAGGTGACTTAAATATTCAGTCGGTTAGAACGGAGATGGAAGTTTCAATTGATTAATGTGCAAATCTCAGAATTTCTTTCAAATCACTGCCCTGAGATAACAACCTTTTATCAGAATAAAAGAGGTGACAACTCTGGTCAGACAATGTATTTTAGGTATGAGGCTTGTTAGGATCTGTCTGTGTCTATTTGCAGACAGATTCTATTTTGTACAAAAAGCATCCGATTTGTAGACAGTCAATTAATGTGACATTTTATAAATTCCTACTTTGGAAATAGAACCTGACTGACTCCAAGTTAAGACACAGACAAATCTTAAACAAAGCCTCACACCTAAAATGCATTGTCTGGGCTGATATGTCACCTCTTTTATACTAATAAAAGATTAAGTTATCTTGGGGCAGTGACTTGAAAGAAATTATTGGATTTGCATATTAATCAATCAAAACCTGCATCTCCATTCTAATTGATTGAAGATTTAATAGCCAACTTAGGTTTATTCAATACATTCGAGTCTTTAATAGCCATGTAGACTTCTGTCATCGTGTTCTTGATCATATCCACACTTCATTCTCAGTCTATAGATTCAAACCAATCAATTTTCAGACACGTGAACCGATCAATGCAGAAATTCTTAAAACATTAAATTCTGAATATCTGAAACTGTGAGTGACTTTTACATTAACCGCTTGTGTCCGATGTCTTCTCTTTCAGTAGCACCTAAAGAAGGAGCAGGGCTTCAAAAGTTTGTGTTTTCAGATAAACCTGTTGAACTATAACCTGGTGTTCTGTGATTTTTGACTTTGTCCAACCCAGCCTAACACCGACACCTCCACATAGTCATAGCGATGTACAGCACAGAAACAGATCCTTCAGTCCAACTCGTCCATGCCGACCAGATATCTTAACCTAATCAAGTCCCATTTGCCAGCACTTGGTCCATATCCCTCTAAACCCTTCCTATTCATACCCATCCAAATGCCTTTTAAATGTTGTAATTGTACTAGTCTCCACCATTTCCTCTGGCAGCTCATTCCATACATGCACCACCCTTTGCATGAAGAACTTGCCCCTTAGATCCCTTTTAAATCTTCCCTGTTTCTCCATAAATCTACGCCCTCTAGTTCTGGACTCCCCACCCAAGAGAAAAGACCTTGTCTACTTACCTTGTCCATGTCTCTCACAATTTTATAAACCTCTGTTAAGTCACTCCTCAGCCGCCGATGCTCCAGGGAAATCAGCCCTAGACAATTCACCCTCTCCCTATTAGCTTAGACTCTCCAGCCCTAGCAACATACTTGTAAATCTTTACTGAACTCTTTCAAGTTTCACTACATTGTTCCTCTCGGAGGGAGTCCAGAATTGAACACAATATTCCAAAAGTGGCCGAACCAATGTCCTGTACAGCTGCACTATGACCTCGCAACTCCTATACTCAACACTCTGACTAAAGAAGAAAGCACACCAAATGCCACCTTCACTATTCTATCTATCTGCGTCTCTACTTTCAAAAACTATGAACCTGCACTCCATGGTCTCTTTGTTCAGCAACAGTCCCCAGGACCTTACCATTAATTGGTTAGGCCTCTGTTGGAATATTGTGTGCAATTCTGGTCTCCGTCCTATTGGAAAGATGTTGTGAAACTTGAAAGGGTTCAGAAAAGATTTATAAGGATTTTGCCAGGGTTGGAGGATTTGAGCTATAGGGAGAAGCTGAACAGGCTGGGGCTGTTTTCCCTGGAGCGTTGGAGGTTGAGGGTGACCTCATAGAGGTTTACAAAATCATGATGGGTATGGATAGGATAAATAGACAAAGTCTTTTCCCTGGGTTCGGGGAGCCCAGAACTAGAGGACATAGGTTTAGGGTGAGAGGGGAAAGATATAAAAGAGACCTAAGGGGCAAAGTTTTCACACAGAGGGTGGTACGTGTATGGAATGAACTGCCAGAGGAAGTGGTGGAGGCTGGTACAATTGCAACATTTAAAAGGCATTTGGATGGGTATATGAATAGGAGGGGTTTTGAGGGATATGGGTTGGGTGCTGGCAGGTGGGACTAGATTGGGTTGGGGTATCTGGTCGGCATGGACGGGTTGGACCGAAAGGTCTGTTTTCATGCTGTACATCTCTATGACTCTAAGTGTATAAGTCCTGTCCTGATTTGCCTTTTCAAAATGCAGTGCCTCACATTTATCTAAATTAAACTCCATCTGCCACTCGTTGGCCCATTGGCCCATCTGATGAAGGTCCTGTTGCACTCTAAGGTAACCTTCTTTGCTGTCCACTATGCCTCGAACTTCGGTGTCAACTGCAAACTTACTAACTATATCTCCAATGTTCACATCCAAATCATTTATATAAATGACTAAAAGCATTGGACCCTGCACTGACCTCTGTGGGACACCACTGGTCACAGGCCTCCAGTCTAAAAGCACCCCTCCAACACCACCCTCTTGTACCTTCGAGCAGGTTCTGTATCCAGTGGCTAGTTCTCCCTGTATTCCATGTGATCTAACCTTGCTAATCACTCTACCATGAGGAACCTTGTCGAATGCCTTACTGAATTCCATGTAGACTATGTCCACCGCTCTGCCCTCATTGCTCCTCTTTATTACTTCTTCAAAAAATCAATCAAGTTAGTGAGGTATGATTCCCCAAGCACAAAGCCATATTGATTATCCATAATCAGTGCTTGCCTATCCAAATGCATGTAAATCCTTTCCCTCCAACTAATGTCAGGCTCATTGGTGTATAGTTCCCTGGCTTTTCCTGACCACCTTTCCTAAATAGGCACCACGTTAGCCAACCTCCAGTCTTCCAGCACTTCACCTGTGACTATCGATGGTCCAAATGTCTCAGCAAGGGGCCCAGCAATCACTTCCTTAAGCTTCCCACAGAGTTCTAGGGTACACTCGATCAAATCCTGGAGATTTATCCACCTTTATGCATTTCAAGACATTCAGCACCACCTTCTCTTTAATAAGATGTCACCATCTATTTCCCCACATTCTATATCTTCCGTGTTCTTCTCCACAGTAAATACTGATGCAAAATACTCGTTTAGTATCTTCCCCCATCTCCTGTGGTTCCATACGTAGGCTGCCTTCTGCTCTTTGAGGGGTCCTAAACTCTCCCGAGTTAGCCTTTTGTCCTTAAGGTATTTATAAAGACCCTTTGGATTCTCCTTAACCCTGTTTGCCAAAGCTATCTCATGTCCCCTTTTTGCCCTTCTGATCTCCCTGGTACTACCGTTATACTCGTCCAAGGATTCACTCGAGCTTTGCTGTTCACACCTGACATATGCTTCCTACATTTTCCTAGCCAAAGCCTCAATGTCTCTCGACCTCCAGCATTCCCTACACTTTCCAGTTTTGCTTTTCACCCAAACAGGGACATACTGTCTCTGGACACTCGTTATCTCATTTTTGAAAGCTTCCATTTTCCAGCTGTCCCTTTACCAGCAAACATCCGTCCCCAATCAACTTTTGAAGGTTCTTGCCTAATACTGTCAAAATTGGCCTTCCCCCAATTTAGAACTTTAACTTTTAGATCCAGTCTATCCTTTCCATCACTATTTTAAAATAAATAGAATTATGGTTGCTGACCCCAAAGTTCTCCCCCACTGACACCTCAGTCACATGCCCTGCCTTATTTCCCAAGAGTAGGTCAAGTTTTGCACCTTCTCTAGTAGGTACGTCCACATACTGAATCAGAAACTTTTCTTGTACACACTTAACAAATTCCTCTCCATCCAAACTCTTAATACTATGGCACTCCTAATCTAGGTTTGGAAAGTTAAAACCCCTACCATAACCACCCTATTATTCTTACAGATAACTGAGTCCTCCTTACAAATGTATTTCTCAATTTCCTACTGACTACTCAGGGAGTTTATAGTACAATGCCAATAAGGTGATCATCCCTTTCTTAGTTCTCAGTTCCACCAAATAACTTTTCTGGATGTATTCCCAGGAATATCCATGGTTGGGTAGCGCTCACATTCTCTGAAGTTTAAATTAATGGTTTTCCACTAAAATAAACTATTCTCATGTTTCCAAGCATAAAGCATGATGATAATGAGTCAGTTACACAATTAAATCTGTGTTATATTTTGGAATGTGTAACAAATCATTGACTATACTTGTACATAAAAAGATGTTTCCCTTTAAGAGCCCATACAATTTGAGGTAGTTTTTTTATATATGTATAAGCAGTGTATTACTGAATGAAGTCAGAAAGGAACCCTCGCAAGGAAACAAATGATGTGCAGTTATCTGGATCTTCGATAAAGTTTGCTGATTGTCAGTATTGAGGAAATGCCTTTGCTGGATACTAACTGATGTTGAACAAGCTAAACAAACTCACATAGTTTCACAAAGCTGAAAGTTTTTTTTGTGTTGTTTTATGTTTGAAGGAACTGATGACAAACTGTATGAAGTTTGAGACTGACTTATGTAAAACTGTACCAGTCACAGAATGAATTAAAATAATGTGTTAAAATTGGGCTCCACTGAAACATTATCCAGATCCTCAGATAAGGATGTTTGTCATCAAACATATTGGCTGAAGTCAACAAGGGTATTATGGTTACAGTACTCACCAGAAGGGATTTTGGTATTGACAGACAAATTGCAGGATTTTTCCATACAAAAGTAAATTACTGACCAAGCCTTTGTGAATAGTCATTTCAAAAGGAAAATCAATTGGTCAACCACATAAAATGTGTAATTGCATAGTTTTTCCAATCTCATGGTACTTATATACATAAAAGGCGCCATCATGACTAACTGCCGGCGGCTTTGCCAGCATGTGACTAAATAGGTGCAGTAATTTACCTTATAACAAGTTGCTTAAAATACTGTTACTAGCATTGAATTGCTGTGCATGAGAACTTTTCTTTGATTTCTTTAATTGCATTGTGTTTTAAAAGCAATTATAAATGAAGTTTATTGTGCTTTGGCACAGTTTTGTAATATTCTTATGTTGGAGGTTACTATTTCAGGAGAATTATAACTGGTGTTTCTTGGAGACTTCAGAATTTCAACAGATATTTTTCTGTTTCAGGAAGAAATACCGCAGAAAAAATGAACCGTTGAATTAGTTTTTAACTTATTAACTATCTTGTTGTGAGTCTAGTTAGAGTGTGAAGAGATGAATAAAATCTTTCATTTCTGTTGATATTATCAAAATTGTGATGCTTGGTAAATTAAAATTCTTGCATTATGTGTTGTTATATTATACATCTAGTCCATTGAGGTTAACAAAAAATGCTCTTATGGCTAAAATCATTCTATTCATTATTGATAGTGCTATTACTTTAATAAGAAGACATAATGCTAAAAATCTGTAAACTTTAACCTTCTTCAATATGTTATAGCAACTAGGACATGATAACAAGTACTCCAACGAACTATGAACAAAGTCACAAGAGATTCATGATAAATGTTTACATACGTAATAAAATACTTCTGGCAATTTTATTTCTTATGGCCCTTTATAATAAGAATAAACCCAGAAGGTTTTGTGCTAATCCATCAAATCACTGTCTGCATTGTCCTTGCAATCAGGTTTTTCACTTTTTCTCCTATTCTCTTAAATGTAACCCTACATTTGGTTATTTCTTCAGGCCTCCAGACTACCTATTTGGCATGTCTGGTTAATTATTCCTATATCCTGCTATTCTACTTTATCTGAAGATTACATTTATTCTTAATTTCTTCATTCACAGCTCCATAGTAGAAGATAGCATTCTGTAAACTAAATGCGTTAATTTTAACCGAGAAACACATTCGAATGTAGACAAAGTATACCCCGTCTTGTCCTATTTAAGGTTTCCTGTTTTGAGAAAAGTTCAACACCAAAATTGCATTGAGGAAACTTTGTGTTTGATTTCATTTGTGCTATAACTAACTAATTATAAAAATGTGATATTGGAACCAAATAGGATGGAAGGAAAATAGGCAAATATTAATCCACCTAAATGCCAGGCAATGACCATCTCCAACAAAAGAGAATCTTGCCATTGCCCTTGAACACTCAGTGAATTCACCATCACTGAATAACTCACAATTATCATCCTGGAGTTTACAATTGACCAGAAACTGAACTGTATTAGCCACATAAATACTGTGACTACAAGAGAAGGTCAAAAGCTAGGGATCTTGCAATGAGTAACTCAACTCCTCACTCCCCAAGACCTCTCCTCCATCTACAAGGCATAAGTCATAAGTGTGATGGAATACAGATGAATGCAGCTCCAACAAAGGTCAGAGAGCTTGACACCATCCAGGTCAATGCCACCAATTTGATTGGCACCACATCCACAAACATTTAATCCGTCTTTCGCCACTGATAGTCTGTTACAGCAGTGTCTCTCTTAAAAGATGCAGTGCAGAAATTCATCAAGCATACTCAGGCATCACCTTCTAAAGTCACAAACACAATGATTTAGAAGGCCCAGGGTAGCAGATTCATGAAAACACCACCAACTGCAAATTCCCTTCCAAGCTACTTGCTGCTTAGACTTGGAAATATGTCACCAAATTTTCAGTATCAACATTCTGGAACCCCCAACCACATTGTGTGTTCACCTACAGCAAATGGGCTGCACTCTTTCAAGAAAGCCGTTCACTGCCACCTTCTCAGAGGTAGCTAGAGATGGAGAATAAATGCTGGCCCAGCCAATGACTCCGACATCTGGTGAATGAATTAAGAAATTAGCAATATACTGTAATACCAAGTCAACAAATTTGATGTTTGCAGAAAATTGAAGACGAGTGCTGAGTTGTCCATGTGCACACTCTCAATTGTGACACCAGAAATGTATTAAAAAGCCAACGTCCATTAATATCTCCTTTGTCCTTGGCTGGAAATGATTATGCCTGAGGCTGGAAATGATTATGCCTGAAGCCAGAAAATCAGAATTCCCTGAATCAGTTCCTTCCCTGTTTGGAATTTCTTTTAGTTCCTATCGTAATTTTGAAGGTTCCCAATCTTTTTAAAGACATGGTCTTTTTTTACCATTCTCATTCCAGTAGGCTTTTAAATCACTGCAGCTTTTTTTCTGGCTTGACATCCCACCTTTTTCATTAAATGTCTCACTAATGATATTAAACATGTATGTTTATATTTAGGGTGGAGACCCTCTGTCAGATTTGTAGTTGATGTAGCTGTCTGTTTCTGAAGTCTTCCAATGATTGGACCCCCTCCCAACCACTTACTTTGCCAGTTTCTCTTGATTTTCATTTGACCTTCAATTATCTTCCTCTCATTCCCTTGGATATTCATGTACTCTTTATTTCCCAACTTTTTTCATTGTGTAGCCTTAAGATCATCTTCATCACCTATCCAATTTTCCTATTTCACTCTTTTGACGAGCTTTTCACTTTATTCTGACTCCATTAAAATGCTTCCTTATCTTTCAGTTCTTCACAACTTCCAATGATGGCTATGTGTCTGAAAAACTGTTCTCTCAAAAGTTGTGAAGATTTACCCCATGCTGTAATCTGTGAAAATTCGAGAGCCAAAGAACTATTCTAAAAGGCACTATTTAAAGTAAAAATAAACAACTTTATTTCTTTAAGTCTAACAGAGAATATTAGCTGAGGAATTACTTACAATCCATTTATCTAAACCTATTTTTTTTAACCTTCCCCTCTACAATACTGGTCCCATAAAACCCCCAATTACAATTTACAGAAAAATTCTAATTTCAAAGCCAGCCAGTTGTCGAATCTTCTCTTTGTATCTTCCTCTGTAGATTTGCTCTCCAGGTCGGTATCGATTATTTGTTTTGTGCAAATTCCTCCTCCAGACAGGTACCTCTCAGAGCGTTCTTACTAGCAGCACACATATGTTGGTCTTTTGGCAGTTCTGTTTGCCACTCTGACCAACTGTTCAAACTGTATGATACTTATACAAGATAATGCTTGGCTTAGGAAGGGTGGACACTGGGAATTTGTTTCCGTCAGGCAGATGTATACTAGGACCCGTGGGCACAGCCTTAGAATTAGAGGGGGTCAAATTAAAACTGGAACGAGGAGACATTTCTTCAGCCAGAGAGTCGTGGGCCTGTGGCATTCATTGCCATGGAGCACAGTGGAGGCTGGGACGTTAAATGTCTTCAAGGTAGGGACTGGTAAATTCTTAATCTCGCAAGGAATTAAGAGATATGGGAGAGCGCAGGTAAGTGGCATTGAAATGCTCATCAACCATGATTGAATGATGGAGTTGACTCAATTGCCAAATGGCCTTATTTCCACTCCAATGACTTATAGGCTTAACTGCTGTCTATTTCCAGTATTTTCTGTCTCTTCATATACTGGAAGTTGGGAACAATTATTTTTTGCTGTATTATAATTGTATGCCACCTTTGCCTAGAACATATTGATACTAAGCCTAAGTAGATATGACTCTTTCATTAAAAAAAAGTGGCATTTTTCTGTCTGAATAATTTTAAATTCCATACAGCCGTTGTAGTTCTGGGAAGACAAAAGCACTGGTCACTTAGGCTGCTATTTCTGGTGGGTATTCAGCCTACTCCTCCCTCCATTGTTTTGGTGGCGATCTCAAATTTATGCCCTCAAGTTACTGACTCAAATATCAGCTGAGATATTTTTTGCTGTTTACCTTATCAAACATCATCATAATATTGGGTAACTTAGCTGTGAAGAGAGCTTCCGTTTTCTCCAGTACCTCCTGACAATGAAAGCGGCTTAACCTTGGTAGGGCTGTAAGGTTAAGAAGATACTAGGTTTAGAAAGCTAACACATCTGTTTTTATAATAACTCTTTTTGCATTTGATATCCCTCTTCCAAATGATCATCCATGTCTCTCTGCTATTTCCTTTTGTTATATGCTGAAAGCGTAGGATATGGTGAAAGTATGAAAGGAGTACTGTGCATCTATCTCCTCAAAATAATCCAGATGATATATAGATTACACCAATGTATAGAGGAGGTTATGGACAAGATGGTGAGAAGTGGAATAAATGTACTAATAGGATTAACTGAACTTGCCTGCAAGTTACTAAGTCAATGGAATGTATCCTAGATTACTAAAAGTGGCAAAGGTGGAAAAGCAGAGATATTGGTTACAATTTTTAAAAACATTCTTCAGTTAAAGGATTAGGTTTGCTTATGTTAAACTTCTATTCAAGAAAAAGAATATGGATAAGCCAGTAAACTACAGGCCAATCAACCTATCATTAATAGGAGAATTATTGATAAGTATTATCAGGCAAAAATAAATTTTCATTTGAAGAGACAGACTAATCAACATGAGCCAGCACAGAATTAAGAGTCATACGGCATGGAAACAGACCCTTCGGTTCAACCCATCTGCACAATCCAGACATCCCAATCTGACCTAATCCCATTTGTCAGCATTTGGTGCATATCCCTCTAAATTCTTCCTATTCATAAACCCATCCAGATGCCTTTTAAATATTGTAGTTGTACCGAACTCCTCCACTTCCTCTGGCATCTCATTCTATTCATACACCACTGTCTGTGTGAAAAAGTTACCTATTGGGTCCTTTTTAAACTTTTCCCTCTCACCTTAAAGCTATGCCCTCTAGTTTTTGACTCTCCCACCCTTGGAAAAACACTTTGGCTATTCACCATATCCATGTCCCCTCATGATTTTATAAATGTCTATAAGCTCACTCCTCGGCCTCCGACACTCCAGGGGAAAACGCCCCAGCCTATTCAGTCTCTCCCTATAGCTCAAATCCTGTCATCCTGGCAACATCCTTGTAAATCTTTTCTGCAAAATCTCAAGTTTCACAACATCCTTCCCATAGAAGGCTGACAAGAATTGTACACAGTATTCTAAAAGTAGCCTCACCAATGTTCTTAATGAAGGCAAATTATTTTGCCTAACTTGAACTAATTTGTTGACAAGGTAACAAAATGATAATCAGGTTAGTATATAATACATTGTTCACATGAACTTCTCGAAGATGTTCAAGAAAGTGCCATGCAGGAGGCCTATTAAGAAGATGGAATTTTTTTTAAATTAAAGGGAAAGTTGGAATTCGCCACAAAGTTAGCTGAATGGTGTTGGTGTCCAGGCTAGGCTGTGTTTCGTACTAGAGTTCCCCAAGAATCAGTTTTGTATACAAAAACAGAAGTTGTTGGCAAAACTCAGCAGGTCGGGCAGCATCTGTGAAGAGAAATCAGAGGTAACGTTTTGGGTTCAGTGACCCTTTATCAGAGTTTATGTAGCTCGGAAAATGTTGATTTATATGCAGAAGATAGGGTGGGGTGAGAGGGAAGGAATAAACAGTAGATGCGCTTAGAGCCCAAAGAGAATGAAGAACAGTTGGACAGACAAAGGAGTGGATAATGATCTAGCTAGGAGAGTGAATAACTGTAAATGCAAACTGTTAGTGGCTTACAATACACAGATTATGTGATAACAAGACCTAGTGTGTGGAATTGGCATCTAAAACATGGCAGAGTTCAGGACATAAAATTATTGAACTCTGTTGAGTCAGGAGGGTTGCAGGGTCCCCAAGCAGAAAATGAGATGCTGATATATATTTTGTATATGTTAACTTGCAGTTTTGATAAATCATCTGGACTTTTAGTGGCTTTATAAAGTTTATTGATGGTATGAAACTTCACAATGTAGTATATAGCAGTAAGGATGGTTACAGCCTTCAGGATGGCACAGGCGAGGTTGTGAATCTAACCGAAACATGTCAGATGGAGCTCAAAAGAATGGATAATATGGAATGTAGAAAGACAGTATATTACAAATGAAGGCACAGTTTTGGAAAGTATAGCTAATCAGAGAGAGCTTTTGGATTCATATCCATAACTCCTTAAAGTTGATATGCTCATTCAAAATATAATGGTTTACTTAGGTTTATGGATAGTCATAGAATATGAAACCAACTAAATGTCCCTCAAACTTTCAAAATTGTTGATTAGGCCTTAGCAGGAAAACTGTGTGAAATTTTGGACACCAAACTAAAATATATAAAGCCTCAAAGGTTGCAGAAGAGATTTATTTGGATGTTACCAGAACAAGTGGCTTTAATAACTGAAGAGGTTTAAAAGGTTAGAACGATTCTACTTAGCATAGAGAAGGTTGAGAGGAGACCTCCGAGGGGGATTCAAGTTTGAGAGGTTTTGATAAGGTAAAACTACTTTCTTTGGTGAGTGAGTCCATAACCAGAGACTCAAGGTGTAAAATCTTTGATTTAAAAACTCGAGGGAGTGGCTTGGAGGAAATAATATTTTGAGTTCCAATTATTAAAATAAAAATAATTAAATTGTCCCTAATGGTACAAGCTTATTTTTCTGTATAATAAAACTCTCAAAGCTAGTTTGACTACATCAGTCTGCATTCAATTTGTATTGTAGTTTATAAAACTGTTGATTTGGATCTGTATTTGACTTTGCAGGGGGATTTTCAATGGGAGGGACAATGGCTATGCACGTAGCCTATAGATTTCAGCAACAAGTA
This sequence comes from Chiloscyllium plagiosum, assembly GCF_004010195.1. Taxonomy (NCBI): domain Eukaryota; kingdom Metazoa; phylum Chordata; class Chondrichthyes; order Orectolobiformes; family Hemiscylliidae; genus Chiloscyllium; species Chiloscyllium plagiosum. The sequence goes on along the minus strand of NC_057718.1, from coordinate 40,867,130 downwards.
GCAGGAGTGTTTGTTTTATCCAGTTTCTTGAATAAGGATTCTATTGTCTACCAGGTAAGCAGAAGGATGGAATTTTTACTTGCATTGTGACCTCAGTAGATCCCAGTAACTGCATTGCCAATGAATGTCTTTTGAGGTGTAACTAATCCCCGGGCTTAAATTTAGCAGTGAATATGAACAAGCTATGATAGTACTAGTTGAGGAAACAATGTTTACTGCACTTGAATAATTGTGCTGTTTGATAAAAGTGCAATGGGATCTTACATAGGCAGCTTAGCAGGCAGACGGAAGCACCGGTTATAGTTTCATTTGAAAGTCAGCCTCTCTAACAATGCAGCAATTCCATAATGTATGGAAGTGTCTGTCTAAATTAGACAAAATTCTGAAGTGGGACTTAAACTCACCATCATCTCATTTTTAAAAATGCTGTCAAATAAGCATTTTATTTAGGTAGTATCTAGCTTAATTTTGATTTCAATCAGGGGTTACTGGACAATATTCTTCAACTTGGAAATACTGAAATCTTTTCAATAATGCATCAGTACATTCCTGAGAAATTTTAAGTACTAAGGTATTAATCCGTGCATTTAATACCATTGCTAAGCAAGAAGAGATATGGATGCATTCATAAAATCACATGGCATAATTTCAAACCTTGATGCATTATTATTATAATTTATTTAGTACTGACCTTTAAGTTTAAGCGTTTCTTTCACTTCTTCAGGAACCCACTTTCTTTATAACTTGCCTGGTTTAACATATTAAGAAGTTAAAAATAGATTAATCTGTAATCATTTATTTGCAACACATGTTTGCTTGGAGCCACGGACTAGCTCTGTTAAATATGAATGTTTAGTTTAACGAATAGGCCAGTAGATTTGACCTTAGCACTGCTTCAAAATTTAAGTGTCTACTACCTTTTTTAAAGCAGTTCAACAATGTTAATGGATGATCATTTATACCCGTTCACAAGTTTTTAAATGTTTGTTTACATCTAGATGCCAAAGTTACAGAGTGGTAATTTGAAAATAAATGCACCTTGTTTTTTTTTCCAATTTTGTTCAGTACATGAACAAGTAGAAATAAATTGCAAATGGTATGCACCAAATCTATGTCTATAAATCTATGTCTTCTTTCTAGGCAATTCAGAATTCTAAAACCTCAATGCCTGAATTGTTCCAGTGTCATGGAAAGAATGACCAACTCATTTTATATGAGTGGGGTAAAGAGAGCTGTTTGCATTTACAGTCACTAGGAGTGAAAGCCACTTTTAAGACATTTCCTAATCTCTATCATGAACTTTGCAAATCAGAGTTAGAACAACTGAAGTCATGGATTTTACATAAACTACCTAATATTGAACAGTAATGCTATTCATTCTGAATGAAGTAGTCATAGTTTATATACATATTGTAATATATTAGCTAATATTGTCAAGAATGACAATATATCATGGGTGAAAATAGGGGAAAATAAATTAAAATCACATTAATAAATTGTTTATGTGTATTGTTTTTCCAATGAAGCACTGTTGACTTATGTTCTATGGATTTGTATTTTGTTATATTAAATAGTTCACCATAATCACTGTGTTCTTAAAATTATTTGCTGACTGACAGATGGCAATCATTTGCATGCTCTAGATTCCTCTTATACATTGTTTGTTTAGATTTGCAATCTCTTACTTCAAAAAAAAATTGCTATTGTCAATCTTTGTTTACACTCAGCATGTTAACTCCAGACTATTTCTTTACCAGTGACTTTAAGTAGCATCTGTTGCAAAGAAAGGCAAATGTGGAATCCCTCTTTTTAGAAGATAACCAAGTCTAGTTCACATTATTTCCTGTGGTCTCTCAAAACAATTCACCAGATTCTAAAGTTGACCATTCTGGTCATCTCCCTCGTTCAGTGAAGTTGGAATAAATGCAACCGTGATTCTGTAGAGCTGCCCGTATTTGAATGTGCTCAAGTTTGGTGTCTGGCATCTGTATACTTTGAAAAAATGTTGGCTGCCTCCATTCTTGGTTGAAGAAAATTGAGAAAGAATTACCTCAATGAGCTCCTGTATAGCTTTTCCAGGCGTGTTCTTGATTACCTGAAATACATGGTATAACAATAGATGGTGCTTTGATAAATCTTTGGATGTGAACCTGAGATAGTACCTTTTACTGAATCAGAAAAAGGAATCCCTCCTCCTATTATCTAAATATACATTTTTTTTCAAGAATATTCATATTATTTCAGCATATATTTAATGAACCAAACAGCGCTGTAAGTTTTCTGTAGTTTGTGAAAGTATAAAATTGTATTCTAAAAATATTTTTTGGAATTATTGCATACCCTTTATTCTGGTAAAATATTTTAATGAATCACTGACCATTCAGATACCTCGCAATCTTTGAGTCCAATCCATGTAGTGTCCCCAGTAGTAAGTTAATCAAATCTGCTCAAGATACATCCTGAATCTTCAGTGTCCCTGTAACCTAGCAAGTTGGAACTCAGTCTTGCACATTAAACTCAAATCAGTTGATCCCAATTTTATAAGTTTGTGCCAGCCCCATTTCTCTCACCCTGTATGAAACAGTTTGCCACTGATCAGCTTAATTATCTTTTAATTGTCTAAATTATGATGTGTCTCATTATTTTCTCTCAGGTTACTCTCAAGTTAATTCAAGATTTTGCTGGAGGAGTCAATTTTGTATACCTGTACTTTACCCGAGTCAAATACAAGCTATTTTCCGAAATAGGTGAAACAGTTCCAACACAGAATTATCTGTCAAAATCACAATTATTCCTGTTGATAATTAAGCACCAATTTGAATTAGTTGGTTGTGTTTTTCAGCTTGGGAGATTTCTATAGTGTTTGAGCTTGTTACCAGTCTTTTAGTTTGTAAATATTGACTTTCACAACAAGATAACCTTGTGGAAGTGATGTCCTTTCAGTTTTAGAGTCGTTAGTGTGGTTTTGGAAAAGCACAACAGGCCAGACAGCATCCAAGGAGCAGAGCATCAACATTTCGGGCAAAAGCCCTTCATCAGGAATGAGGATGTAAGCTGAGGGGGTGGGGCTGGGGGGAAGGAAGCTGAGAGTGTGATAGGTGGATGGAGGTGGGGGTAATGGTGATGGGTCAGAGGGAAGGATGGAGTGGATAGGTGGGAAAGAGGATGGACAGGTTAGACAGGTCATGAGGAGGTGCCAAATTGGGAGGTTGGATCTGGGATAAGGTTGGGGGAGGGGAAATGAGGAAACTGGTAAAATTCACATTGATACCATGGGGTTGGAGGGTCCTGAGGCGAAAGATGACGCGTTCTTCCTCCAGGCATCAGGTGATAAGGAGTGGTGGTGTAGAAGGCCCAGGATCTGCATGTCCTTGGCCAAGTGGGAGGGGGAGTTGAAGTGTTCAGCCATGGCGCGATGGGGTTGGTTCGTGCGGGTGCCCCAGAAATGTTCTCTGAAGCGCTCTGTGAGTAGGCGTCCTGTCTCCCCAATGTAGAGAAGACCGCATCTGGAGCAACGGATACGGTAAAGGACATGTGTGGAAGTGCAAGTGAAACTTTGATGGATGTGGAATGCTCCTTTGGGGCCTTGGACAGAGGTGAGGGGGGAGGTGTTGGCACAGGATTTGCAATTCCGGCAGTGGCGGGGAAGGTGCCGGGAGGGGAGGATGGGTTGGTGGAGGTGTGGACCTGATGAGGGAGTTGCGGAGGGAACAGTCTTTACGGAAGGTGGATAGGAGTGGGGAGGGAAATATATCTCTGGTTGTAGGGTCTGTTTGTGGATGGCGGAAATTGCGGAGGATGATGTGATGTATACAGAGATTGGTGGGGTGGAAGGTGAGGATCAGGGGTGTTCTGTCTTTGTTGCGGTTGGAGGCGTGGGGTTTGAGGGCGGAGGTGCGGGTAGTGGATGAGATGCGCTGGAAGGCATCATCAACCACATGGGAGGGGAAATTGCGGTCTTTAAAGAAGGAGGCCATTTGGTGTGTTCTGTGTTGGAACTTATCCTCCTGGGAGCAGATATGGCAGAGGCAGAGGAATTGGCAATAAGGGATAGCAGTTTTACAGGAGGCAGGGTGGGAAGGGGTGTAGTCCAGGTAGCTGTGGGAGTCTGTAGAAGATGTCTGTGTTGAGTTAGTCACCGTTGATGGAGATGGAGAGATCCAGGAAAGGGAGGGAGGTGTCTGAGATGGTTCAGGTGAATTTAAGGTCAGGGTGGAATGTGTTGATGAAGTTGATGAACTGCTCAACCTCCTCGTGGAGCATGAGGTGGTGCTGATGCAGTCATCGATGTAGCGGAGGACAAGGTGGGGAATGGTGCCAGTGTAACTGTGGAAGATGGACTATTCCACATAGCCAACAAAGAGACAGGCAGAGATGGGGCCCGTGCAGGTGGCAGGAAGTGGGAGGATTCAAAGAAATTTGAATGCTGTTATGCTTTGTTTCATTCAGGTGTCCTGAACTATTTGATCTACAGACTTGGCTTTGCTGTTGATAGTCATAAAGCGTAGTTCCCAGAAATGGCAGAGAAGTCAACAATTCGTTCGTTTTTTTATATGGTGAGTTGGTTGTTGTGTTGGTGAGCATACAATGCAAGTTCCCTGCTCATCTTTGAACAATAGGTTTATCTACAGACATCAGAAAGATAACATTGCTTAACATTAGAAATAGGATCCAGGGTAGGCCTTTTGGCCTTTTTAACCTCTTTTGCAATTCAGCAAGATCCTGGTTGACCTTCCACCCAATACTGCCTTCCCACACTTTGCCCTTTTCCTTTAATTCCTTTTGTACTCAAACATCCATCTCTTTCTTAAATATATCCACCTTTCGCAACCACAGCTCTCTTCAAAGGAATTTCTTCTCACTTGTCAGTTGGCAAACACTTCTTTTGAACCTTCTGTATTCTCAAGGTAGGAGAATTTTTTTTCTTCAGCATATACCCTGTGCAGACTTTAAGAAATTCATATATTTCAATCAAATCACTTTTCATTCTTCTAAACTCTGGGGATTTTACTCTAGTCTATTTAATCTCTCATCATAGGACAGTTCTCTTATTCCAGAAACCAGTCTAGTGTAATAAGCAACCCAGATCAACAGTTATCTGGAAACGTGGTTTCCAAAAAAATGCCTTAAAATAAAGAAGTTCAGTGTGCCTTTTCATTGAGAAAGTAGTCTGGCACCTCCACAATCCTTCAAGTTCACATTCAGAAAAGTTAACAAGTACGAAGTGCCTGCATAACAGTGGAATTACCAATGCCCTGTTGCAATTGTAGTAAGATTTCCTTACTGTTATAAGCAATGCTTTTGTAACAAACCTAATGTATCACTTGTCTTTCTGTGTATATCTAGATAGCCCAATCACACACGATTCAAATAACATTATTAAAATTTTAATTATAAAGTTGATAACTTCACATTTCATGTTATATTCTATCTGTTATGTTCTTGTGCAAATCCTACTTGTCCTTCTGCAGCCTCTTTGAGTTTTCTATACCTCCAGCAAAACCCACCTCCTGTGAATGAGTAAAAAAGACCTAATCATTAAGCAATGTTTTGTCTGGAGTTCAACTACTTCAACCCTCCAGTGAATGTCAGAACTCTCAGCCAAGTTTAGTTCAAAGTGAGCTTATGATCCATGGAGGGCATGATGTCGACGTGAAGAGGTGGGTGGAGGGCTATACATGGCATGCAGTTTTAAGGAACTGCGGCAATGGGTGGAGTGGTATAGACTGACATGGAAAATCTGAGGGACCAGCGGAGTGAGTGAAAGATCATAGCATGGAATGGAGGGTATAAGGAACCATTGGGGTAGTGGATAGAGTGACATTTTTGGGGGATAGAAAATGTGTGGAATGAGGGTTAAAGGGCTAACTGGAGCTAAGTCCCTCAGCACTAAAGTAGACCTTTCAAAGACCTCACTTCAGCACAAATTCCTGAATTGGCTGGCCTGACTGCAGCATGCAGCTGTACCTCAGCCCCCATGACTGACATTTATGTGAGCATTTTCCCCTAGGTGATGGAATCTTCTCTCCTGCTGCCTACTTCAAAGATGTAGGCAATGGTAGGACATCAGCAGTTTCCTTTGACTTCAATTTATCAGTGCCCATTTTACACTCTGGTTTATTTTAATAAGACTTGAGGAAAATTCTCCATCAGAAGATCATATGCCACCTTATTTTGGGTTTAATTACCTGATGGCTCAGATGGGGAATTTCCAGCCTATAATCCAGCAGCCCGTGTGCAGGCCTAGACTGTCTCGTTAACTTCATCAGTTTTATAATCTTTAAACTATTGATTACAGAAAAGAATGCATATCTGTATAAATAGCCTGATGTGCTAATAGGAGACAATATTATTACTTGATCATACTATCAATGTAGAATTAGCTTACTAGGATTTAATTGACCACACATTTGAAGTCCCACAATTGGTTGTTAATTTGAGTCATTGGGGTATTGAAAGCAAGAACCCACAATTCTTGTAACATTGTTTTGCCTGTGTTCATGAAATGTAATCATTTTAATCAACCTGTTCAGACATAACACACCTCCAGGCAGGTGGATTTGAAATCGGATTAACTAGCTCTGAAGTAGGGAACTGCCATAGTGTCACAAGACCCCCTATTCGTGACCTGCATTTTGGGCCTTTTTGAACCTTTCTAAAACACTGATTAAAATCTTTTCTGAGCTTTCTTTTAAAACAATGCCCAAATGTACTTTGCATTATTGGATTGTGATTGTTTATCGTGATCATGACTTTTTATACTTTATATTTAGAACAACATTTAGTAAAAGTGAACATTTAAAAAATAGGTTTCCTTCATAGTTTTTGTCAAGGAGCCAGAACAGTAGTGCCAATAATGATTTCAGTGTTTGAAGCACATTACATTGCTTCTATGTCATGCTATTACAAGATTTTAGCATTTGCTTTCGGGTCAAATTAGATTACGATTTTTTTTATATCGCTCTATCATTTTTCATCATTACTTAAAAATTCCTAATGCCAATTTGTCATTGCATTCACTTTCATCAAAGCAGCAACCTATTGCCCCTCATTTACCACGAAATTTCAGGCTGGCCTCAAGATTATCACATAAATGAGTAATTGCTATAGTTTTCACAAAGTTTAATTTTTAAGATATCTGATCTGCATTTGAAATATTTTTTGTGATTGAGCTAATGCTTCATCTTAAACTGTGGTTTGTTCCTACATGTATTTATGCATACCAGCTTTCATCCTCTGGAACAATTTTTTGGTACCCACTATAGCACTATGTATTCTTAGACTTCTGTGTTGCATATGATCACCTACTTTGTCATCAGATCTGTGCAGCAAATGATTTTCCAAGGTTCTCTTTGAAGAATGCAGTGATTTTTATAAGGTCTTCAGCTCACCAGTGAGTCCATTAGTTTGAGTTTTAAATATCAAATGTTCCTTATTTTAACAATTCCAGACACCTCTCCAGATGAGTGAAATTATTGTGACATAAATTAAATACAGGTGGGATAGAAAGAAGTGATATGTTAAATGATGCCTTAAAATTAGTATCTTGGGGGAAATTAAGTACATCAATGACAAGAGCTCAGACAGGTATTATCTTAATTGCCTACTACATTTTTGAGCTTCCACCTAATGTTTCATCCTTGAGGGGTTTTTAAGTACAGAGTGAATAACTTTCTGGTACCATGTTGAACAGTAGATTTCTTTTTGAAATATGATTTTAGTCCCCTTCTCAGAATTGCCAAAAGAGACACATTTCAGTTCAGATAAAATCTAATCAAATTGGAGATACCGAAATTCAGAAGTTATAAAAATGTTCCACATAAGTAAAAGGAGTATTATTTAACATTATTTTCCCCAAGCTTGTACTTCAATATATCATTACATCATTAAAAAAGCAATTAAGAACAAACTTGTTATAACAATGTGAGAAACGGATATGCTAAGGTTAGGAAGGAAAGACCTATCTCAGTTCCTACCTTAAACTCTCATACTCTCCTTATCGAATCTATCCTTGAATGGCTTTGCCCACAGGAGTGAGAAGGGATGGGGGAAATGTCAAGAGAGTAAGGGGGAAAATCTTACTGTAACAGAGGAGGCTGTGCAGATGGTAAGAGTGGAAATTAATTGGGGAAAGATTTGGAAAACAAGAGGGGCAAGAGCGTGGAGAGGGGGAGAAGCGAGGACTGAGAGATCCTTCCGAGGCTCAAAATTATAATAAGTAAACAACCAGAAGTCTAACTGAGCAACCACCATGAAAGAAGTCTAATAGATCCATCAACATTAGATGTGACAAAGACATGGTTTAACTGCCTAATGGCTAGACAATTAAAGTTATAAAGAATACCTGTAAGGTATCCCCAGAGACAAACAAATATAAAAAGGGAAATATTGTAGAAAGTTTAATCTACAGTAGTCTAATGTGTGTCTATAAAATAACAGGAACTTCTCAAGTAAGTAATATTCTGTGAGGGGTATTTTATGGAGCCAACAAGATTGGGTAATATAATCTTGGGATCACTTCATTAGCTGGACTGCAATCTTTTAATTTCCGGGTAGTAGACGGAATGCATCAATCATGTTTGCAATTGTGCTAGCCTGTGGTGGGTTCATACTTGTAATATATTTTCAAGCTATGACTACTCATCTTGAAACAGTTTTCAATACAATCCTATCCTCAGGATAAAGTGAGTGCTGTGCAAGAATCTCATGGCACCCAGTTTGCAGATGTTTAAAGGTAGCATGCACCTGGGGCTTTATGCAGTTGTGTGTAAAGCCCAGGGATTATCTTGTTAAACCCTGTGACAAAATGGGAGGGTGGAGCAGGAGAATGGACTCTTGCATGGAATTGGCACGTTAGAATCAATGGAGAGTACGATCAGGAACATGAACAATCGATAAAGAGGCATGGAGAGGACAGAGGATGACCTTGGAGGTAAAAGGGAGGGTCTTGTGTCCTAGGTGTATTACAGCAGTCATGTTTGGCAGTAACAGTCAGAAAATAGGGGCTTAAGGTATAATTTATATATAAAAGTGTGACCATCTCGGAGTGATGGCTGGCACTGTATACGGGGCTTTGAGTTCATCCACAGCATATGAACTACCCCTGCTGAGAGTAAATTTGGGCAATGTCATTTATAGTGAATGCAAAGGAGGACCAGCTGAACCTGGTAGTTCGGCCAAGTCCAACAGAGTGACGAGAACAACATTGAACAATAATATAAACATTCAGTAAAAAATGAATGCCAAAATATAACACATTTCTTCCACAATAAAGGAAAAGCCCTAATTCCCCTGCAACCATCAGTGCAAGCCAACCATGAGTTATACTGGTACAGTTGGCTCTCTGACTGAGCTAGTGTCAAGAAATAATGATGATGCACTCATGAATAAAGTCAAACCAATATAGTTTGAAACATTAACAAGTGAAATTCCAGTGTGAGAAACATCCATGCCACAATGGTGCTACAAGTTATGTTGTCTGCTGTTAATGGAAATTAAATTGGGCAGGGAAGTGGCAGCCATGTTGTACAGTCTCCCTATTTGACAAGGAGACTCTTCACAGGCCATCTGTAGATACAGATTTTCAGGTTATGGCGGGTCTTACCAATGAAAAGCCTCTTAATTGAAAGTCACTGTTACTTCAAATTTTAATCGTAATCACATGGAAAAGGCCAAGAAGGGAGAAAGCAACTGTGGCACACTATTGACGAAATGCCAACCAGCCTAGGCGAAGCTGGATAATAAATAATTGGAAAGATCAGATTTAATAACAAATACCCAAATACCAAACTAAAGAGAAGAAAACTAGGGGCAGACTGAAGCCAACTGAAACCAGTTTTATAGGTTGCCAGTTTTAAGATTAAAAGATTTTTTTAATGCATATTTGTGCTTTGAGAGGTTACACTGCTTCAAACTTTATGTAACAGCTCCATCCAAGCTACTGGGGGCCTGTGTGGTATCTCTGAATTTTCAACCCACAAATATTTCAACATTGTTCCCAACATAATTTGTGCTGCTTCATCTCATTTCCCTGTGACAAGATCAATGCTGCAATCTGGACGGTAGGCTCTGCCAACATATTTGTGCTGCAGGGGACTTCTGACTGCACAGATAACATTAAGAGCATATCATAGCGATAGATATTTGATCAACAGAAAAGGGTCAGTGTTCAATGTAAGTGTGATCCTTGGTCTCATATCTTGGAAATCTGTATAAGCTGCCCTGGAAACTGCCAAGATGTCTAGATAGCTCTCATATATCTGCTTCATTTCAAGGGGTGAAATCCTGATAAGGAGGGTTGCTAGTAGACAAAAGGCTACCCTCTACAATAGGGGCTGATTAACTCACTGACTGAAGCTGAGCATAGGTACGATCCTGCCCTTTCTTCTACCAGGGCCATGATGGTGCAGACAGTAGATTATCTCAAGATTCTTGCATCAGTCTGAAGTGACCTGACAGGACACACCACACAGAATGTGTTTATTATCTTAGGATGTTGTGATTTGCAGGAAAGGAAAGGATGTGATGGATGCCAAACAGCTGACAGAGCAGCAGCAGTCTTCCGAGGAGGAAGGTGAGGACATTGAGCTGGAGAAACAGCACCTTCCCCTCAGCAAAACTGAAGAGGAACAAATGTGCCAGCACACCCTGGATCTGCATCAACCTCCAACAGCTGCTGAAGAGCATCCACACGAAGAAGTCACAGTTAATGCTATCTGTGTCAAGACCATAGTGGTTGTGACCATCGATGACCCCATCCCATCCACAGTAACTAATGCTATGTTGTCTCTCAGCCTTATACATTGAATTGCTGCATTCCCAATTATTGTCGCCTCTGCATTTTAAAATATCACCTCCAATTCTCAAAACTGACTTCTCCACTTCCCTATTGCAGGATTGAGGATTACTTCCCTTAGACTGTGAAATAAGATGACTTTATTGAAGCACATTCAGTCTGTTTGCTGGTACATGATATAGGTGTGACGTTAACATTGCATGGTGCCATGTAGCAATATGTCCATCTACTTGACTTTTCATCACTGGCACATGTGACTGGCTGCTTGGCTCTATGTCTGCACCAGAAAGCTTGACAACATAGAAGTGCTGTAAGTCTGTAAGTTGTTAATGAGGAGGCAAGGCAGAATTGCTGTGAGCATTCACAAAGGGTGCAAAGTGCGTGAGTGTTAAGAGAACAAAGTAAGACCCCCTTGTGATGCATGCAATTCTGATTCATGAGATAGGTGCCTGTCTGTATGCACAAAACAGCCAGGTAGCAGCACTGCAATGTTAGATCAATATGAGCTCCAAACTGCAATTTTAATCAAGAATCAATGAAACTCAGTGGGGGGTTAAGAAATTCACGTATTTTGTTTTACTCACACTTGCATAATAAATGCACATATTGAAAAATGAAAGGTTGCCTGCAACTGTGCGGCATGAAATGAAATAATGACACAGACAACAGAATCTGCAAATTAACCATATATCAACAGCAGTCTTTGATTGAAAAGGGTATGAAAGGCAACATGGACTGAAAACAGAAAGAATACTAGAAGCTCCTCTCTTTCTGCCAGTCTCAGTCTCATTTGGAGAAACCTGCATCTTTGAAAATCAACTTGGAAAAACCATTGTTCAATGAGAACTCATGTTCTGCGAAACGTGCCATTGCTAAGACAATAGAATAATAACTCAAGAGTGGGATTTATTTTTTTCATTATCCAGTCTAAGAGTCTCTTAAGATTTGTAATTGCACATGCCTTACCTTGCTGGCCACCTCACCCCCTTCTCTTTGTTAGCTATTTTTTGTGTGTATGTCCATTTGCTGTCACATTATATTACTTTTGGTAGTGGTAGGTATTAAAATGGGACTTTTTAAACTCAAAAAACTTTGGAATTGATTGCCCATTTTTGTTCTAGTTAACTAGGTTTATTTTAAGTGTAATACCTATGTACTGAAAAATATTAAGAAGAAATTTATTGCATTTGGCAAAGATGATGTTAAAAATTCAAGGTGAGACGTGTCTCCTCCTTATCTCATCATTACAGTTGTGGAGAAGGCCGTAGGCTGTCTTGGTGAAAGAGCAAATTTGTGACTCATGGTAAAACGCAACATCAAGGTGCAACTTGCTCAGCTTAAGAGAGTTGGCAGGGATAGAAACCATGAGATGAAATGAAGTTTGTGCTAGAGACCAAAGACAATGGGCCAAATCTTACTTTTTGTGGCAAAGTCTGAGTTGTATCCAGTTTCTTTGGAGGGTTTGTTGACACGAGTTTAATGGTTTCTCTTGACCTCTCTAACCAAGCTCACCTCATTAATTACCCATTATACCTCATGGCAACTGTCACATCTGAGTTCCACCCCATTCCCAGAACAACCCAGAATGCAAGTTTTTAACGCTGTTTTTATGTGCTACAAAATAGGTAGGACCCAAACATTTTAAGATTTTTTTGTGATATTCTGTGCAGCTAATGACGTAAGTTCACTTTTTTGGGTTTGAAGTATTCTTTGGAACATGATAAGTATTACTTACATTCCAACAGTCTGTAATGGGGATGGTGCAGGAATCAAATTCTAAAGATTGAAATGTCTTATATCAATGCTGCAGCCTTGAAGAAATATGGAATTAGTTCTGCTGGTCATAAAGTAAGCCATAAGTGTTGTTAAAATCCATATTTGGATTTAAATACATTCCAGATTCAGAAGCAAATGTACTTCATAAGGAATTATACTTCGAAGATAGTTGGAAAATGTAGCTGCTCAGTTTCTAGTCTGTGAGTAATTAAACAATGTCTGCGCTGATGTGGAAATCTGCAAATGCACAAAAACAAATGTGGGAAAAATTGTTTTGATATTCCACGTTCCTGCCCAATTATTAACATCCATAATAATCATGATAGTAATTTAACTTTCCACGTGTTATATAAATATACTGTTCTGTTTAAATACACTCTCTTTTCTGATTATTCTTTCATGTGTGATATTAAATAAATATACACGACAATTATGACTGTAATCCAGTACAGGTATTTTCATTATTAACATTTTATAACAACATCCCTCAGAGGCAATGTTACAGGTAAGGTTTGCATAATTACTTGACAAATAATTGCAGCATTTATGTATTTTAAAATCAAAATAGTCTACTACCATGCCTGTTAAATTAACCACAGAAACTAATTTTCAGGTTCAGACATAAAAACAAGAATATGTCACTAAAATTATACCGCATTCAGGCATTTTTTTTACAACACATCAATGTGTATTTAACACTTTGGTTTCATAAATTACTGCTAACCACTATTAACTGATCAAAATGCTCCATAATCCTTGCTTCTTTTGTTACCAGACCACTAAATTACTGTACATGTCACAAAGCTAAACATGATACAGTAGCATAAGCCTTAAATTGCATGCATCCGTTTGAAAATATATTAACTTGATCCACTATTATGTGGTTAAACAGCCTCTGCATACATTCTTGTGTGACATGGAAAAAAGTTTGTAAGGCATTGCTTCAGGAAATTACAGAACATTCATCTTACATCTGCAAAATTATTCTTCACTATTTTAGGTTTGAGAACCTGTATGTACCTCATTATTCTGTGTTAAACGAGAACTGGAAAGGAAATAACTCTTTTGTAAACTTCTCTTTTATACAAATGTACAAATCAGAATGCAGCCGAGTGCCAGGTGGCTCCAAATAACTAGACACAACATGAAATCATTCATTGTCTTTGGTCTTTTAAAAGTCCATGATTCATGTACTCTAGGGAATTTTAGCAAAATAGTTAAATAATCCAGATCAGTTCATGGTTTGAATATGTACACCCTTTCTCTTTTTTTACATCCTGGTTCATAATATTCAATCGGAAGAGTTGTGATTATTTTGATTGTATCCACATTAGAGAAACTGGAATTGTTTTCCACAGAACGAAGAAAGTTAAAAGAAAATTCAGTGAAGGTATGCAAAACCATGAGCAGTTTTGGTAGAGTTTTTACAGAGAAGTTAGGCTGCATTTTTAATCTGGGGTCAGGAACCCAGAGTTATTACCTGTTTCGGGCTTTGATGTATAGTGGACACACCTACCTGGGTTTTTGAAAGGTCAGGCCAATTAATAACAGAGCTCTGCTTGTGGTCCCAATGAGGACAGCTCCAGAAACTGGAGAGACAATTGGAAGTCCTTCAGCACTTGCACATCAACAACTCTACTGGCCAAGGTGGAAGTTATTGATTTGTGATGTAGAGAAAGACAGGCCACCTCAACGTGGTTGTGATTAGTGTGGTTTCAGGATGTTGTTTGCATAGTGAAGAACAACACTTTCTTGATGTGATTTCAACATTGTTGTTTGGCCTTACTATGGAGGTTTCTTGCCTACATTGACTCTAATTTCCCGTAATTAGCTAACTATTGGTTGAGGGGCGTGCCTGTTCCTACCCAAACCTGTGCTCTCCAAACATGGCTCAGGGTCAACTGTGTGGTTCCAAACCTACACAATTGCCAGCCACACGAAATTATAGCTTGCTCATCTCCAATCCCAACCTGGCTTGCTTTTGAAATCTCATCCACTTTTTCTACTGTCGGGAAGGCCACTAACCAGAAGAAAAACGTTCGAAATAATTGACAAAAAAGGCAGAAGCAAATTAGTTGAACTGCCAATTCTGAATAAGTTGTTATGCACAGCTTGAGAAAATAGTGGAAGTAAATTCAAATGTAAGCTCTAGAAGAAGAGTAGCAACAAGTTGTAGGAGAACTCAGGATATCAGAGGTTTGAATTGTCCTCATCTAGTTATACATAAGCTTTACCAATTTTCATTCACCTTTTCATCCCTATGATTTCTGATCTACATTGAGTCCAGATCCTATGGTGCCTCCATTTTACGATTCATGTCCTTTTGTGAAATCCTTCCACAGCCTCATCCTCTCCTATTTCTAAATCCTCCACCAATCCAATAGCACAATGGGAAATCTGTGTTCTTCCAACACAAGTGTCTTCTGCATCTCCTCCCCATTAGAATACAAGACTGTGAAGCAGCAGTAAGCCATTTAGCCCCTTGAGCCTGCTCCAACATACAATTTGATTTTATTGCAGCCTTAATTCCACTTTTCTGTGCCACACACCACCAACATTTCCCTCCTCCCCCCCCCCACAAACATCATAATTTTTGAATCCCTTATTTAATCAAATATCCATTAATCTCAGCCTTTAATATACATTTGAAGATCCAACCTCTGCTGCTTGTTAGAGGTGAGAATGCCACACACTGATGACCTTCTTAATGAAAATAAAATCTCCTTATCTCAGTCTTAAATTGGAGATGCATTTTTGAATACTAAGTACCTTCTTGAATCTTATACGTTTCGATAAGTGTACCTTGTCTTCAAGGTAATTTACTTTTAAATACCCCATGTGTTGTGTACAAAGTTAAAAATCACACAACACCAGGTTATAGTCCAACAGGTTTATTTGAAAGCACTGACTTTCGGAGCACTGCTCCTTCATAATGTGGTTGTCGAGTACAAGATCATAGGATTATAACAAAAATTTACAATGAGATGTAACTGAAATTATATATTGAAAAAGACCCAGATTATTTGTTAAGTCCCTCATCTTTTAGAATGGGCATGTTGATTTCAATTCTTTCATATGTAAATCTCAGAACTTTCTTAAAGTTACATTCTCAAGTGAACTTTAACGAAATCCCTTTTTTAGATTAGAATCAGTCTGAACATTGTGGCACAGACAGACAACCTCACACAGGGCACCTCACACCTTCAATGCATTATCTGGGCCAACATGGCAGTCTCTAGCACTTCCTGTTTTTATTTTAGATATCTAGGGCCTGTAGGTTTTTCCATACATTTAAGATTGAAGTGATTCTCACAGGTTGATGAAGCTTACAGGTCATCAGTACAATCCTAATGGTTAATGCAACCACTAGAACACGCATACGTTGCAAGACATGTGGAAGGTGAATCCACCTTGGCGGATTATGGAATCTGAATTCAATTTCACAAAATCTGGAATTACAAGTGTAATGATGACGATGAAACCAAAAAAACCCATCTGGTTCACTAGTGTCCTTTCGGGAAAGCAATTGTCATCCTTATTTGGTGCATGTGACTTCAAACCCATAGCAATGTGATTGATTCTTAACTGCTCTCTGAAATGGTTTGGCAAACCACTTACTTGTAACAATCTTCAGACATTCTCAAAACATAAATGAAACCCAACAGAACATTTGGTATTGACCTAGGAAACAGAACCAACAACAGCAAAAATAGGAGGGAGTTGCTCCCTTTTTAGGAGGGAGTTGCTCTGGACACGTCGATATTAAATTTGGATGCCATGAAGTCTCATGGTACCAGGTCAAAGACAGGCAAGGAAGCCTTCTGCTGATTACCGCAAAACTTGCCCCCAACTCCAACCCCAGTATCAGTTCTACTCCTTATTGAACAATACTTGGAGGGAGCACTAAGGGTGGCAAGGACACAGTTTGTACTGTAGGTGGAGGCTTTCAATGTCCACCACCAAGAGTCACTCTGCAGTTATTCAATCACCATGAATCATGAACATTTTGATTCATAACCAAAAGATTAATTATTAAACTTGACAACAGTTTGTAATTCTGCAAGAGAAGATCAACATGCATGTTAAAACCTTCCAGAGTTACAAGTGGGATAACAAGTCTGCATCCAGGATCTCACAGAAGCAACATGGCAACCAGTTGAAGTGGCTAGAATACCATCAGAACCGAGAGTTTAGATTGTTCATCCACAAGACGGCCAACTGTGAGACAAAACTGAGCACAAATCAGGTCTGTTCCAGTTTTTAAACTGCCTCCCAGACTGTTGTGTAAAAAATCCCAAACACAAACAAGAATGTCAGACAGTATCACTACCACTGGACATGGGAGTATCAACAATTTCCCTCAGTATTATAGAGACTCATGGGCCGCTTGTTATTGTAAATAATTAAACTTTGTCTCGGAAAGGAAGAGGATGTTACATGTTTACCAACTCGTAGTATGGTTTACTGTATTAAATGAGCTAACCCATGGACTTAATCAATATTTGATGAGCAATTGATCATTAGACCATTACCGTAAAGATGAAAAAGATCACCTCTCGTTCTTCTAAACACCATTGGCTGTAGGCCCAACCATTCCTTATAAGATAGCCCGTTCATCCTACGATTCAGTCAAATGAATCTTTTCCAGTCCTTTTCTCCTGCATATGTTTATTTGTTCAAGTGCTAAGCTCTTCAATTCTCCACCAAAATCACTCTCTTCTCTTTGGCCGTTATTAAAATCTACCACTTTGATTAAATTTGAGATCCACTTTGTAATTATTTTTTGAAATTACTTATCTGAAAAGTTCACACTTTAACATTTGCTGATGTGAAACATGCTATAGCATAAGTTTTTTTTGAGTAGTATTTTATGCAGATGTGTTAATTTTTACAACAGCTTATGAAAATATTTTTAGAGATGCAAGTGATAATATGAACAGTGTTTTGTTCTATGATGTCTTTCGAATGTTGCAGGCAGCATTTAACATCCACTCTCCCAACATCTCACTAGGAGGTACAGACAGTATTATATAGTGGAACAGGAAGCACATAAGCAACAATTCTTCTCCTGGGAGAAAGTGAGGACTGCAGATGTTGGAGATCAGAGTTGAAAAGTGTGGCACTGGAAAAGCACAGCAGGTCAGGCAGCATCTGAGAAGCAGGAGAGTCGAAATTTCAGGCATAAGCCCTTCATCAGGAATGTGGGGGTGGGGAAGGGGGCTGCAAGTTAACTAGGCGGGGGAGGTGGGCTGCAGGGAAGGTAACTGGGAAGGCGATAGGTAAATGCAGATGGTGATAGGTCAGAAGGGAGGATGGAGCGGATAGGTGGGACAGTTCAAGTGGATTTGGAGGGTTGGATCTGGGATGAGGTGGTGGGAGGGGAGATTTGGAAACCAGTGAAGTTGAGGCCATGTGGTTGGAGGGTCCCATGGCAGAAGATGAGGCATTCATCCTCCAGGTGTTGGGTGACTTGGATTTGGTGGTAGAGGAGGCCCAGGACTTGCATGTCCTTGATGGAGTGGGAGGAGGAATTGAAGTGCTCAGCCACAGGGCAGTGGGGCTGTTTGGTGCTTATGTCCCAAAGATGTTCCCTCAAACGGACAAACAACCCCACCACCCTGTGGCCAACTACTTCAGTAGGATAATAGGGTAGGAAAATGGGTCTGGGTGGGTTACTCTTCAGATTCTATGATTTGAGACTTGACGGACCAAATGGCCTGCTTCCAAACAGTAGGGATCCTATGAAAATTAGACCTTAGTAGAAGTCAATCAAAACCCACAATCTTGAAATGGCTTTCTGGAACATTGTGAACTATTACATAATGCAATTGTTTTTAATAATTGTTTTGCTAGTAGAAAACCTGTATAAAACATTACAGTAAAATATTGCTGTAGATTCTAACATGCTGTGCAAAGATGATGTAAAGGCCTTTAGAATGAGACCTTCCAACATTATTATGATTACTGATCAATATTCCTGTTATCTTGATGTATTTTAGTTTTTATGCACCCTGCCATTACAAGTGACCCAGATGTATTTTAACAGTGCTGCTATTGTGTAAGCTTTTTTTTATTGCTGTAGCTACTGCTTGCAGAGAATGAATGTGGTGCACCACAGTGCATTTTTACTTGAGGACACTTCAAAACACACCAGAAAGTCTGTGAAATAATTGGCTTCTGAAATTCAATAAGTATTTTCACCAGCACTGATGTGTAAGACTAAACACTTGAAAATAAAAAAAAAGAAAACCTGAAATCTTTTCAAAACTTGCTGTAACAGTCAATTGAGCATGATGAAAGCTGATAACTACTGTACTGTGGAGGTCGGTTAGCAAGTTTAAGTTTTTAGGGTATGCTCTACCAACTAAGAAAAACATATGAAAAATTGTGTTTCAATTTAATGAAGCTGCATTAATATGATGATATACATTTTAAAACATTTCATCATATTCATTTAAGAAGTACACAATGATAAAACCAAAATGACTAGGGTAGGAATAGGTCCAGTCAAGGATAGTAGGGGGATTTAATGAAGCTGCATTAATATGATGATATACATTTTAAAACATTTCATCATATTCATTTAAGAAGTACACAATGATAAAACCAACATGTCATAATTATAATATTTATTTTGCAAATTTTGCCCCGCAAGCATTTTCAGAATAAATTGTTTCTATGCTGGAAGAATTGTATCTACCTTTATCCCCAGCCAAATTTCATGCAAAATCCAGTGGCTCCCTGAGCCTCAGAGTCTTGACTTAAAGATTTTTTTCCCTGCACCTTTAAATCACTCCATTACTCTGATGATCTTATTCAGCCATATGTGTTCATTCTTCATTCTTCTAAGATTAGTTTACTTTTTACCAGTTGTTGCTTCAGCCACTAAGACCCTACTCATTGTAATTTTCTCCATCACCTGCTTTCAAAAACCTCCCAAGGAATCTTCTCCTTGATTATGTTTTTACTCAATGCCTCAAATATTTCCACCACAAGCATTTTCCCTTAATCCTTTCTATGTGATACACACTCTTTACCACAGCCCTGTAAAACATCTCACTGTTTATGAGCATTATAGAAGTAGAAGTTATTTCAGATGGGAAACCTACATGGAAGACCAAAGTCCATGGTAGAGGATCCTAACAATATTTAAGAGAGGAGGTTAAAGATGATTCACGGGGATCACTGACAAAATTGATTCTAAGCCAAAGAAGGAGATATTAAAGACAAAAATAGAAATTGCTGGAAAAGCTCAGCAGGTCTGGCAACATCTGTGGAATGAAATCAGAGTTAATGTTTTGGGTCAAGTGATCCTTCCTCAGAAATCAAGAAATATTAAGTCAGGTGATTAAAAGCTTCATTGAAGAGATAGGTTTAAAGATTAAACTTAAAGTAAGAATGAGAGATGAACAAACAGATTTAGCTTTTGAGTTCATGAAGACAGAATGCGTAAAGGTAGACAAAGACAGGTGACAGAAATGGTCAGGCAGTCACCACACACCACTACAACTTAGTATATGAAAGCTCTTCATTCTGTTGACAATTCTCTGAATCATACTTTACGTCTTTAAAGACAGTGTAGATTTTCCCAAATCTTTTATTCCAAAAGGATAATTATCATGTTAATAATTTAAAATGGACACAATTGAATTAACAAACATGAAAAGAAATTAAGCAAGTAAATCATAGAGTAATACAGCATAGAGTAAACAGACCCATGGGACAACTCAGTCCATGCCAACCAAGTTTTCCAAACTAAACTCGTCAGCTTGCCTTGGTTGGGACCATATCCCTCTAAACATTTCCTATTCACATACCTATTCAAATGTATTTTAAATTTTGTAGCTGTACTGATATCTATCAGTTCTTCGGCCAGTTCATTACACATACGAACCACACGCTATGTGGAAAAGTTGTCCCTCAGGTCCCTTATAAATCTTTCTCCTCTGACCTTAAAAATATGCCCCCAGTTTGAATTCCTCCACCTTAGGGAAAAGACCTTTGTTATTTGCCTTATTTATGCCTCTCATGATTTTGTAAACCCCTAAAAGGTTTACATCAACATCCTATGATCCAGTGAAAGAAGTCCCAGCCTATCCAGCCTCTCCTTATAACTCAAACCCTCCAGTCCCGGCAACATCCTGATAAATCTAATCTGAGCCTCTCCAATTTAATACTATTCTTACTGTAGCAGGGTGACCAGAACTGTACACAGTACTCCAAAAGTGGCCTCACCAATGTAATTTTACAAAATATTTCCATGTACCAACTATTATAAATGGAACAATCACATGATACAAGTTTATCTTTAAAATGGTTCTATTATTCATTTCTTTCTTCATTAGTTGAGAATTTAATGACAAATAATCATAAAATTACAGAAATTAAGTAATTTTGATTCACAAAATGGGATTATTAATGTTAAAAAAACCCTGTTAATGTTTTTAATCATATGATTAACCAAACACTTTGGAAATCTTTGGTTATTTTGGGCCTTCCCCTGTCCCCACTCTTCCTGTGAACACCTTGGGAGAAATGTATTGTAACCCTCTTTTATAAACAGAAAAGTAATAAAGGTGCTAACTATCTGTGGATCATCTCTCCTCACACAAGCTGATCAATTTTGTGGCACCATGACTTTTGAGGCCTTTTCTCTTGGGACCGATTTACCTCAACTGACATTCTTGCAAAAAGTAGACTTTTGTTCGATGACTGACATTTGTACTCTATGCCTTTAGAATACAAGGTCATAGTTTTAGAATAAGAAGTAGCAGATTTTGAAACAGAAATGAGGAGAAATTATGTCCCTCAAAGAGTCATGAATCTGCGGAATTCGTTATGCTGGAGTGTAGTGGATGCTAGTTTATTCAAGGAGATGATAAATTGATTTTTAATCAGCAATAGTATGAAGATTTATGGAAAGTGGGCAGGAAAGTGCAGATGAGGTGGAGATGAGATTACTCATCATTGTATCAAATGGCAAAATAGGCTCGAGGGGTGAATTGTCTACTCCTGCTCCTTGTTCTTATGCCTATACTCATAGTAAAGTATAAAGAATGAAGGGACCATGGAGGTGGGTATTTCTCAGTTGCAAATACAAGCTGCTGAACCAATTGTAATTTACAACCTATGAAGCAATAACAGTAAGTCTAACTCATTATCATTACAAACTTTACTTCCTCAGATGTCTTTTTGAGTTGCAGCAATAAACTCTGCCTTAAAAGTCACTTTTCTACTAATCCTTTGTTACAATCCACTGGGAAAGCACCTCTGTAAGTTGAGATCTGCTATTCCTGGAGTCGTACCAAATGTTAAGGCTTTTTTAAGATACAGAGGAGAAAGTGATGTCTGCAGATGCTGGAGATCAGAGCTGGAAATGTGTTGCTGGAAAAGCGCAGCAGGTCAGGCAGCATCCAGGGAACAGGAGAATCGACGTTTCGGGCATAAGCCCTTCTTCAGGAAAAACTTTTTTAAGATACACACAATATCCCAATGTACCCGACTTTCAGAACAAGGTTGATAAAAAGCATAAATAAAGTTTCTTTACTAAACAAGGGAAACAGAGATAAACCATTGGAATATAACACCACTGACTAAAATTCTAATTGATTTATAAACTCCCTATTGCATACATGCAGACTATAAATGGGGATAAAAGATTATTGGTGCAGTTCAGTGATCTGTGCTTCCCAGTAGCAATATTGACATGATACTACTTCGGCTAGCAAAGCCCTTGGGTGTTCAGATGCCTTTCTTCTGGAAAGTTCCATTGGTTTATAAGAAGAGAAGAGCAACTCAGTCACTTGAAAAAATGTTTCTGGTTTATCAATTCAAAAAACACACCTCACAACGAATTCTACAAGAAAGATAAGGATATTTTTTTCCAAGTTAAATTTTCCAAGTTTAAACTGAGAATTTTTTTACTGTAGAAATCAGGCAACTTTTCTTTGGGAGAACAACAGCACATTCTTCTGTGTCCTATTCGCTGTTATGTGTCTGTGCCTTTATAACTTGTTTCCAGTTCCAAATTGCTCAGTTAGGTGAGAACCAATCAGCTTCACCTGTAAACAACTTCTCAGCTCCTGATTGTTGCAAATTGCAGCAGCCCATAGCTACAAAGAAAAGTTCACATTAGGTATCAAATTCCTTGCTGTGAAGTTATGTAGCCATCATAGTAAATCCCTGTTTTCTGGGGGAAAAAAGTTATTTCGCTTTACAGTCCACAGTTTATTAAAGTCACAAAAGTAAAAAATAAGTTCATTACACCTTATTGTGGAAAAACAATGAAAAGAACCTGAAATATGACACAATATTTTTACTAATATCAATTTCATTGATTCATGTGTATCAGAATTTAACTGTGCTATTTAGGCATAGAACTTTTAGTTTGGATGTTAAAGTATCTAATGTAATATTAATGGAAAATCCTATCAAGAAATGTGGAAGGAAATGTAATTCAGACAAGGTTGGAGTTTTGTACACTTAACCATTTGGGTTTGTGTTGACTTGAGAGTTTACCAGCTTGAAAAGTAAGATCATGAAACAGCAGGTGAGCTTACTTCGCTAAAGAATAGAAGATATGAAATTTGCAGTTATTCTAGTATATGATAAATTATTTGTGTAGTTCTCCAAAATTAAAGAAAGCTTTAGAAATAAAAAGATAGTTAATTTGTTTTTCTACCTGGGAACAAGCCACGAGCGTCACAGTGCCAGAGAAATGAGTGGAGTCTGATGAGATTATTTATTGTTGCATTTAACTCTGTGACTTAGTTAGCACATAGCCTATAGATGAGAATCGTTGAATGAAGCAGCTAAGAGACCATGTCAGCTTTGGGTCTTATGTAGCTTGTAGCTCCTTTGAAATTGAGTGATATAGCCAGACTTGCATCTGAAGTTGAGTCAATGGTAAATGTATTTTTCATTAAACAGCCTGTGAGTATGGACTGATATTCAGAATAAGTCAAAGCTGAAAAGGGGAAAAACTCCTGGAGATTTTCTTTGACTGCAAATTAAAGGAAAGAAATCAATAGTAATCCTCAACAAAAGGTGCAATAAAATATATTTTTTTAAAGTTTTAATCATTGCATTGCTTTTCAAAGTGAATTAAAATGCATTACAAATGCATCCGAGTCTGATGTAAGTCGTTCAGCCCTTCAACCCTTCAAAATTACTCTGCCATTCAATGCAAATGTGACGAATCTATCTCAATTTCACTTTCCTATCTTGTCCTCATTTCATTTGATTCTCTCAGTATCCATCTGTGTCTGTTGTGCATTTCATCAATGACTGAGAGTCATTGGGGTTTCCCTGGGGTTGAAATTCTAAAGACTTACAATGCTTTGAAGGGAGAAATTTTATTTGACCGATCTCTTATTCTGAGCTGATTTATGAATTTGCCAATGTTTACTGTTCCAGGTACCCCTATACATTAATGTATTGATTTGTATTTGTCTAATGCTCTCTTGAGTTTAATAATTCACTGGTAATCATTATCTATTAATGGAGCTACAAGCTACATTATCTATTATCATATTCATTATCAATTGATATATTGCCATGCCCACTGGCTTTTGAATGTACTCATCAATTGTTCCTGTAGCTCTATTAGTTGATAGATTTGTTGCTGTTCCCTCTGCTGTTAGTTCAATCACACCTGCTGCTTAATAATTTATTGATCTAAAAGGTATGTCACTTCTGAATTTGTTGTTATTAATTGTATTAGCTTATTTTTTCAAAATATTATTTTCTGGGATGTGAGCATCACCGGAATGGTCAACAATTGTTCCCTAACTGTAATTGCTCTTGGAAAGGTTATAGAAAGCCTCTTTTTTGAACTGCTGCGTTCAATCTCTTGTAGATCCACCCGTTGTGGGGAACGGAGTCCCAGGTTTTATTTTACATAATGACAGTGAAGGAACCACAATATATTTCCAAATCATGAGTTTTGTTAGATTAAACTCATCCAGGCTAGTATTCCAACATACTCCAGACTTGTGCCTTGTGGCTGGTTGACAGGCTTAAGGGAGCCAAGAGGTGGGTTACCCACTGCAGAGTTCACAGTTTTTGACCTGCTTTTGCATTTAGCTGGTCCAGGTAAGTTTCTGGTCAATGGTGATCCATAGGACGTTAATAGTCAGGCTTCAGTGCTGCTAATGTTATTGAACATCATGGGGAGATGGTTGGATTCTTGTCGGAGATGATCATTGCCTGGCATTTGTGGGGCATCAGTGTTAAATGCCATTATTGAGCTAAACCTGGATGTTGCCTCGAACTTGCTGCGAATGGACATAACTGCTTCAGTATCTGTGGAGTTATGAATGGTTCTGAAATGCCTAATAATGCAGGTAGTACTACTACTGGCAATACTACTGAAATCCTGTGCTTCTGGGCCATCTGTGCATCTGGCCAAGCTGTTCCTATACAGCTACAACACTGGCGTCAACCCGACAATGTAAAATTGCTCACGTTAGCCCTGTACACAAAACGTCAGGACAAATCCAACATGGCCAATTATTGTCCTGTCAGTCTACATTTCATCATCAGTAAAGTGATGAAGAGAGTCATTCAGTACTGCTATGAAGTGGCATTTGCACAGCAATAATCTTCTCACTGATACTCTGCCTGGTTTCTGCCAGGTTCACTTGTCATCACTTACAGCCTTAGTCCAAGCAGGGAACAAAACAGCTGACTCCCAGAGGTGAAGGGAGAGTGACTGTCCTTGGTATCAAAGCCAGATTTGACTAAATGTACCATCAAAGAGTCCTAGAAAAATTGTAGTCAACAAACATCAGGAAAAGCGCTCTGGAAGTTAGAGCCAAACCCAGCATGTAGATGATTGTGGTCGTCAGAGGACAGCCTTCTATGTCACTGTAGGAGTTTCTCAGGGTAGTTCCCTGAGAAACTATCTTTAACTGCTTCGTCAATAAACTTCCTTCCATCACAAGGTCAGACGTGAAATGTTTGTTGATGCAATGTTCTATTTTGTACGCATAGGACATAGCTGACCAATTTGCAGATGTTCCAGCTGTTCTGGAACACCTTGGCCCGGAGCTTAGATAGTTCTGGAGTTGATCATTGGCCCCTTTTTAATTGTACTTCAATATTTATTGTGATTAATTGTGTGAGTTAAGATGCATGTCATTTCTGCTGTTATTTCAGAGCTGAAAGGACAGACTTGCATCCATATAGCACCTTTCATGACTTGAACACATCCAATTCCATGATTGTGTGCATCATACTAACGATGAGGGCTTCTTATTCTTCTTTGAAATAGAAATGGGATAGTTTACAACTACCTGAGAGAGCGACATCTCTTTGAGAAACAGATCCTATAAGTACCACTGAGAATCTGACTTAGATTTACTATTTTAAGTGCAAGTGTGCAATTAGCTAAAACACAGCAAGTACCTAACTGATTATTCTTACTACAGTTATGTTGTGTCAAGAATTAAAACACATCTTTTGTCTTATCTCTCCATTTATAAAAAAGATCCATGCTGTTACAGGTTTCAGTACTCTTTTGTTCTATCATGTTCTCTCATCATTTTATTTTAGAATATTGATATAAAATGTTTCAACACTATCTAGATCTTGATTCTCCACGTGCAACATCCTGAGAGATCAACAGATATACTCTTTGTGAATGAATGCCTGTCATGTTCCAAGCATGGCATTTCAACCATCACGTTTCAAAACCTGAAAAGTGTATTTTAAAAAGAAATATACATTAATTCTGACCTTGAGTTGGACACTTGTAAGCACCTGACAACCTGTAATCTCTCTCTCTCCAGACAATGGTTAAATTCTGATAGATGTTGAGGTGCGTTTATCAGACATCCCGACAAAATGCCTAAGCAATGATCTTAAAGGTACAGATCAGGTTAATAGCCAAACAACACATCTGTGCTCCAGATGCCAGACAACCTGTAATCAAAGCCATAGGAGATCCACTATTACTTATGAAAAGAAACAAAGCAGACTTTGATATCTGATTACTTCATTTAAAACTGGTTAGGTGGAGTTACTGATCTTAATAGATGTATTAAAATCTATGGGAGATACAACGTAATCATTATCTTCTGGCATTTCTGCAACTTAAGCATTGTCTATTGATTCAAGTTCCTAATGCATTGGAGTTCAACATCTTCTCTCAGTCAATTTCCAATGATGTATTCAGCTCTCATAGTTCAAACAAAAACATTCAAAGTTCCAACAGAAATAAATAGACACTGTTGTTACAATAAACCTGACTTCTTAAGTATTTTTAAAGCACTGGTGACAGAAAGATGCTTCTATAACATGCACATGTATAAGGCTAACAGGCTCTGTGCAGTTTTCACTAAAGTTACATTTGCTACAGCTTCCTCTTAGTACTGGTTTACATAATGTATATACACACACACACACACACACACACACCTTTTGCACAGGCCCAGAGTGCTGGCAATGCCTCACTGACAGGCTGCTAGCCAAAATGATGTAATGCACTACTCTAAATGATCAGTGAGACCTCTGCATAGGTGTTTGTGCGAGATTCTCAACAAAAGCAGCTTCTACCACAACAGTATTGAAAAACGGAGGGCAAATGAAGAAAACAGCAAGCTGTAAATCAATAATTCTATGAAAACTATCACAATAGAAATCCAGCGTGCCTGGTGTTGCAATTTTTTTGTTATCATGGAACAAATAATTTCAAATTGAAACATTGGGCATTACAATTTTCACTTGTTTGCCTCACTCGCACTTTATTTAAAAGTAAAGGTAACAGTTTCCAGTATTCTGCTGAGTATCAGGGACATTCGCCAGCTAGTGTAGTAAATGGCTGTTTTTATAATTACATCATACCCTTCACAGAGAATTAAATCACATTAAAAACAAACAGATAAATAGAAAATAAAAATCAATTAAAACAACTTGCATAGTGCATTTACCAAGCAAGATGTCACAGGTTTCAAGTAATTAGAAGAACAGTTATTTTTATGCAGGGCTCTGAAAATAATGACTTTAACTACTTGTTTCATAAGAGATTTGATATCAGATGAGTAGAAGTGGTTGTTCCATCAAACAATGTGTTGGAGAAGTAATATTGAGTATCAGAGTCCTTAGGGTGGCTTGGGAATTCCGCAAACATTTTCCATTTACATGAATGAGATGGACACTATATTTTACCTCTATTTCCTCCATTTCAACAACTTACTCTACTGTAAAGATGTGAAGGAACCTCTATGGAACAGCAGCCCCTGGCATTTCTCAAGACCTGGAGCATCGGAGGCTGAGGGGTGACCTTATAGAGGTTTATAAAATCATGAGGGACATGGCTAGGGTAAGTAGACAAGGTCTTTGACCTGGGGTGGGGGAGTCCAGAACTAGAGAACATAGATTTAGAGTCAGAGGGGAAGAGATAAAAGAGACCTAAGGGACAATTCTTTCACGCGGAGGGTGGTGCATGTGTGGAATTGGCTGCCAGAGGAAGTGGTGGAGGCTAGTACAATTGCAACATTTAAAAAGCATCTGAATGGGTTTATGAATAGGAAAGGTTTGGAGCGATATGGGCCAGGTGTTGGCAGGTGGGACTAGATTGAGTTGGGACATCTGGTTGGCATGGACAAGTTGGACCAAAAGGTCTGTTTCCATGCTGTTGAGTTATCACACTTGGTTCTGCTCAGAGCACAAGTTGCCCCTCAGCTGAATAACTTAATGAAAGTGATAATGCCTCTGACCATCTAGACTATCATTATCCTACGATTATTACTTGATTCTGTAACCCCTACGTAATAATGGCTCTCCATTTTTATTTGTAAGTGGTATAATTTTTATTTACTGCAATGTTATCCTTCAGAATAAGGTTCCTTCTTCAGATATTTGTTCAAAATCAGTTCTGTTGCTCTTATACAGATGCTTTATATTTAACATTACTTGGAGTCCTTAAACTTTGAAGGATTGTGACAAAATCAGTTTCTTTTAAGATGTGTAGAAGTACCTGGAGTAAAGGACCTCCTTTAAGAGAGAAAGTTGGAAGGTCATTTTGGATATTGGAAATCTTTTTTAACAAGTCTTCCTAGAAATCACATTATTGGTGATGACTGTTCGTTTTGCTGTGCATCTGTTAAGGCTGTTTGAACAGCACAGCCCTGGACATTGCTTTTATCTGGTCTTTCAGTTGGGGAACAAGAAGTCAATGAGGAAGTGCTGCCCAGTGGATCTCGCACATTACTGAAAAGTTCTGGATATGATTTTGAATTTCCACAATGATGTCAGCCTTAGATGAGAGGTAGCTTCCCAGGCAGGGGAAATGGTCCATGGTGGGAAAGAGTTCTCCATTGATCTTAATGGAGGGATGAATGGGAACATATGCTATGTACATTAAAAATAGAAGCTATGTGTGGTGCACTTAGGGTAACAATTCTCTTGGAAGAATTTAAAAATTCGCTCCCTACATTACTAAGAACTCATATAGAAAACCAAAACGTTGCAACTGCAAGACAAGCATTAGAAATGCTTGATAATTATGAGCTAGTCCACAATCCACATGTTTTCTTTTCACAGACCCATGAATCCAGTTAGGTCATAAGGTTGGAAGTTGAAAGAAAAGCAACTTGCCTAAGATGAGAAGGAACAGCTGGGATTGCCCCACAACCTTCAGAATTTGCTGAAGGTGGAATTAATGTTGGCAGGCCTAATCGTTTCCATTATCACAGGGTTGGATGTCTTCGTGCAGATTGCTGGAAGTTGTGGGCTATCATGTTGCACAGGATCAATGTAATGAAAGGAGCCCTGACTGAAGTGCAACAGACTGGTTTGTTACTCTAATGGCAGCTGATCAAGTCTAAACAGTGCTGTAAACACAGGGGAAGTAAACAAGATATTTGAGATTTACAGGGAATACTTGTCAAAAAGGAAAAGGAATTCATTAATGTTTCACTGAGGCAAGTAAAGCTGTTGTCATACTTAAAGATACAGGAGCCTCTCAAGTTCTTTTGTTGGGAAAAGCCATAGCTTTCCCCTAGAGAGTGACATCAATGCCAAGATTTTATCAAACCATGTTAGTGAGTAGTATCTACCTGTACCTTGATATCTATAGACCTAAACTGTGATCTATTTTAAATAGTAACTGTAGGGGTTGTCCATTGTTTACTCAAAGACAGAGTGCACCTACTCCAAGGGAAGGATTTGGTAGTTGAGAAGGTACTAGATTCTCCACTCATCACAGAAAAGTCAGTGAGGTCAAGCAGTAGAGAAGCTTCCAAGAATATTTCCTTTATGTGTAGTGACCAAGTGACTGGTTAAATAAAGTCCATAATTGAATGTCAAACTGGTGCCGTGGCCAGATGGTTATCTAAAACATTATTTGGTGATTTAGATATTCTGAAGGAAGCATTCAAGAAGGCCCAGAAAGTCAACCCAGGGTTAAATAGCCCAATTGACTCAAACTGAAGTTGAAGCCAAGGGAGTTGGGAATGTTACAATGTGAAATGTGGGAAGATAGTGCAGAAGTGGAGACCTCCTCACAGACCTGTGAAAGCCGCTTCTTTGGATGGTGGTAACACCCAAATTGGTTAGACTAGATTTCCTACAGTGTGGAAACAGGCCCTTCAGCCCAACAAGTCCACACCGACCCTCCAAAGAGTAACCCATCCCCCCTCTGACTAATGCACCTAACATTATGGACAATTTAGCATAGCCAATTCACCTGCACATCTTTGGAATGTGGGAGGAAACCGGAGTACAGGGAGAATGTGCAAACTCCACACAGACAGTTGCCGAAGGCTGGAATCAAACCTGGAACCCTGACGTGAGGCAGTAGTGCTAACCACTGAGCCACCATGCCACCTGTACATCAAGAAATATTCAGGATGGCCCATGAAAACTGTATACCAGGGTATGTGGGAATTCAGACAATCTAAAACATAGCGGTCAACAGATTTACTGGTCAGGCCTTCGAAAGATACTTCACAAGATGCAAGCACCTTTAATTCTTTTTTGAGGGATCATTTAGTACGATATTGGTAGATTTAGTGGGCCCTTAACCAAAAGCAAAACACCACTATATCTTTATATTCACAGCTGCCATGATCTTGAGAACAATTCCTGCTAAAATGGTGGTTGAGAGGTTAACCCGGTTTTTCACTCAATGTGGATTGCTGAGGGAGATCTGATCAAACCTGTGATCAGGGAACGGGAGGCATCCTTTGATAAGTCGAAAACCGTTTTGAATTTAAAAATGATGTTTAACATTTCCAAGTTTAGAGGTTTTACAAACATGCTTCATATCTAATATTTTTGTAGCACTTAATTTTTGAATGAATGCGTAAAATTGATTCATTTAAGTATTGTTGAATTATTTGGAGTGTGTTCTTTGAAAGCAGTGATTGAAAGGTCACTGTGGACACTGGAGATTTTTTTAGACAAGTTTAAGGAAAAATCACTGCTTGCTTTGCTAAAGACCCTGATTGGGGATATTTGACCAATGACTGACTTGGAGAGTTTCTTGTATTTATCTGGTCTCAGCTGGGAAACAAAAAGCCTGGAAGGAAGAGCTGCCCAGCCAATCTCTCCTATTCATAAAAGTAACTCTCTCGTTTCATGATGGATCCTATGTGTTCTTCTGAAAGAATGATTGAGAAAACATTTCAATATTGCATTTCCTGTAGCAAGCTGTGCATGAAGACTGCAGATACAACCAGAACTTTGCCACGTGAACAAAAAACTCCAGAACAACAGATTTAAGAACATTCTATGCTTTTACCTTCAAGAATAGCTGATCATCAAAGTTTTTTTCCAAAAAGCCAATCTTTGCAGAGGAATCTGATTGTTTTCAATCTTTGCTGAAGTGTGTGTGTGTGTATGTGTTTTGGAAATATTTAGAGGGATAAGTATTTATGCTTCTTTATTACTAACCATGAGTGTTAATCCATTATTGTATCTTAATTGAATACGTTTTCTTTTGATAATGAACAAATACTAGTGTTTATAAAGAAACCTCTTTGTCAGACTTTTTAAAAATTTAAAACCTAATATAGAAAAGGTGTTTAGTTGACCATTATGATAACTGGAAACATTACATTTATTTTATCCTGTGACCTGTGGGATAGTGGAATGAGAGCAATGGTCCATTCATCCAGTTTTACTTATAACAATGTAAACTCAGGATTGTAAACTGCATGTATTTCTGTACATCTACAACACTACTCCTGTTCTCTTTACATTTCTGATTTCTGCTTTAGGTGTAAAGGTGCAAAGAGATTGAACTCAGTCTGAATTGATATAATTTAACATGACAGAAGAAATTGTTCATCACACAGGAATACTGATGACTGATTAAGTGATAAAATTATAATCTCTACCGTTTAGACTGCTTGTATTCTTAAATCTTCAGATGATTCAAAGGTTTTAATACATTTCCACACAACTGTGTTGCTTTTGTTGCTTGATTTGAACCATTAGGCTACTCAGTATTTTAGTGGAAAAAATTATGAGATGTGCATTTTTATTATGTTAACATTAAATTGAAAGATTAAAAGGTTTGGTTTAATTCTAAGGTTTTATGTATTTTGTGTCTTTCTATTTAGTTAACTTGCTGTACAGACAGCTTCCCTACTCTCATGTAAAATGTACGAATTACCAAGGCCGAATGCGATATGGGAATTATCATCATTTGAAGGAGTAATGTTCGGGTAGTAAGTTCTTTGTTAAGCATTTAGGTCAATACCATTACATTCTTTTGCACATAACTGGAAGCCATCAAAGAGAGCTTTTTTTATATAAAAAAAAGTGCAGCCATTGTTTATTTTGGATCAACTCCCTTTTCAGCTTTTGATGGTGACCTAGGCATTAGCTCACAATTGGAAACTGAACTGTTTTCTGTTTCCACTCTTAAAAGTATTACCTTCCTTGTAAAAACTCCAGCACATAATGGATGGCACTGTACCAGAAAGATGACTCAAAATATTGTTAATACTCCATGTATGTGTGCGTATGCACGTATGTATCTCTGTGTCTCTGTGTATGTGTTGATTATGAGCAAGTGTTGACAGAAGTTTTAAACAATGTAATATGTAAACACTGTTTAACGTGTTTAAATATAGTAATATTCTTTGTTTTTGTGTCACACTGATGTTGGTTCTGCAAAGTGATAATCTCTTGAAATGCACTCCTAAGATGGAAGGAATTTCACTCTGGAAGAGCAATATAAATTAGTTTTGACTGCCAGTTTCCAATGATCATTAGTTTCCAGGAAGAATTCCTACAGATGCTTAAGGCCTGACCTCGGGTGTTAAATTAAAGGTCCAATTTCCCCCATATTCTAACCCCCTCCATCTCCACAAGTAAATACTTCAAATTTCCACTACTCAGTGTATTTTTAACTTTACAGCATTCAAATAAGTTATAGTAATCACAATACGGTGCAATATGAGGTAATTTCATCAGTCTTACTGTCAGATTTTTGTTCCATTGCAATATCTGGCAAACTATTAATAAATAAAATATGCACTTGTGTCACTACTAGATTGCAAGCATTTTTGACACCTATTATTTAACCTTATTGTTTAATGATGAAGCATATTGTTACATGTACTGATATTTCCTTCTTATATTTGCTTACAATGGATACTGTTTGCATACAAACTAAGTTAATCAGGAGCAAATGTATTTATTTATCTCCAAGTACAGTACTGTGTGTTATTTGCAATCTTACATTCATGAAATTAAGCGTTACTGTGTTGTCATTTTTTATGCAAATTATATTCTTCAGGCATTGAAAGTGTCTTTTTAAATCAGGCTGTCTGCTCCCAAGAGGACCAGTTCCAATACTGAACAACCCAGATGGCCTCTTTCTTCAAAGACCGCAATTTCCCCCCAATTTCCCCCCAGACGTGGTCGACGATGCTCTCCACCGCATCTCCTCCACTTACCACTCCTCCGCCATTGAGCCCCACCCCTCCAATCGCCACCAGGACAGAACCCCACTGGTCCTCACCTACCACTCCACCAACCTCCATATACATCATATCATCCGTCGTCATTTCAGCCACCTCCAAACGGACCCCACCACCAGGGATATATTTCCCTC